>NW_026944337.1:600000-907332 GCF_033439085.1 Chaetomium fimeti
CTTGTCCAGCCGGTCGCGGACGTGGTCGATCGCGTAGACCTTCGATGCGCCGCGGAGGATGGCGGAGTACGCGCACATCAGGCCGATGGGCCCAGCGCCAAAGACCGCCACTGCATCGCCAGCTTGGAAGTGCGCGTAATCCAGTCCCGTCCACGCCGTGACGAAGACGTCCGACAGGAAGAGCCAGTCGAGGTCGGAGGAGAAGTCGTCGGGGATGGCGACGAGTGAGTCGTCGGCAAACGGGACGCGCAGGTACTCGGCCTGTGCTCCCCCCTCCGACCCAAAGTCGGACCCTTCGCCGTAGAACGCCCCCTGATCTTCGAACCGCTGTTCCACGGACAAGAAACCGCAGTCGGATGAAAAGGGGACGATAACTCGGTTTCCGACCTTGAAGTGCTCTATGGACTGGCCCACCTCAACAATGACGCCAACGGCCTCATGGCCCATGGACCAGGGTGGAGTCGCACTTCCGAAGGTGCCGTGGTAGGTGTGTAGGTCCGTTCCGCAGATGGCAGCGGTAGTGATGCGCACAATAGCATCTTGACTCTGGATAATCTCGGGTCGAGGGACGTCACGAACGGCCATCTCGTAGGGCTTGCCCTCCCAGACGACGGCACGCATCGTCTTCTTTTCGGCCCGGGTGCCTTGAGTGCCGCTGGCGGAAGCCATATCGGCAAGGGGCTGTTTGGAATTTGAAGATACCAAGGTCGCTAATAGTTTAAATACCAATACAATAATGAGCCTGCCCACCAAAGTGAGGACCCTGAATGCCAAAGTGAAGAACCCCCGGGCCATGATAGAGGAAGAAAGTTTCATCCGATGACAACCCCCGTCAGTGTTCCCTCGTCATGATATGCGTCATGACCGTGCGACCTCCTGGCGCTCTCTCTTGGCCCACTTATCCCCCCGACTCGACTCCAAAGGCGCCCCCTCCCCTCCTAGTATTCTTGCTCCATCTTTCCCATTCACATATTCGCACAATCTTTGTTTCGAATCCTGTGAACTCGGGGTGGCTAGAGATCACCTACACGCCGAAGCAAGAGAGCGCCTGCCTGCGCTGGAAACCTTGGTATCCGATAGGATCGCCAGTTGCCCTACCAAGCACGTTCTAGGAAGACCTTCGCCCAGTTCCAAGTTTAAATTCAGAACTATGTGCGACAACCAAGGGTAGACAAGCTGCTAATAGGTTCGTAGCCGGGCCTAGGTTAGATGATCTAAGTATTGTGATCCTCTTGTGAGCGTCCTATGATCAGATTCACAAACCTCAGTCGAAGAGGTCCATGAAGAACACCTGATTATGGTATCTAATCACTTCCTAAATTGCCGGACGAACTCGTCCATGGCCTTTGACATTGTCTCTCCTGATTTTGTCCACGGCCGACTCAACGCTAGGCATTCCGATTTGGTTCCCGTTTGATATCAACGATGTGCAGGGGGCTGGATGGATGAACACGTCGAAGTACAATTTGCTCTTTCTTTTTTCCTTTTTTCTTCTCTTTCATTTCTCCAACAACAAGAGCTACATAAAATGAGCTGAACCTCACGCAACCGCCGCTATCGGGCGCGATTGTTCGGTTCAGCCGTCCGTCCTTATCCAGTATCCAGAATCCCGCACTGCCCAAACCGAAACATCGTCGTCGAATGGAAACATCTTCTCAGGTGGACTTTAGAGACCCCCTTGACTACCTGATTAAAGCGGATTGGGGATATGACTATTACCAACTTGGCCTCCGTGGACCCTGGCATGCCTGCCTGGTACCTAGGTACCTAGGTAGGTTGCCAACGGGTGCCTTGGGATCAAACTGCCAACATGCATAAGACTCACAAGACCAAGACCAAGAACCAATGAATGGCTGAGGAACCTGTCGCCTTCCCAGCACAGCCAGGCTGCGAACCAACCGACCAAACCAACAACAGCATCGGGCTCACCTCGGCTGTGAAGGCTGCAATGCATATATGAACGCGTGGCCCATACATCCTGCACCCCATTCCGAAGTGAGTTGACGTTCACCCCAAACCTGCCAACTCGCCGCGAAAATGATTCTCAACTTTTTACAAGCTTACAGGAACACCACCATAACCGCCCATCGCCGCCTTATGGAACAACTAGTACTTGCGGCAATGCCGGTTATCCCGGTTTCCCTTGCTGAGAATGAATCGATCAACCTGCCGCTCAATGGGCCAATTCACGTCCACATCACCATTCCATTCTCGCTCTTGGTCAAGGACTTCGACCCGAAGACTACCCAAGTTCCACCACGTATGAAAGCTGGACCGTGGTGGCGGCCGACTTGGTTGTTTGGATATCGATACGAAACTCCGACCCACCCCGAGGTGAAGGCCTTTGATCTCACCAGTCCGGCCTTCAGACAAGAACTGTGGCCAAAGCTGAGTGTGCTGCTGTTTGGAAAGGAGGAAGTGACGATGTATAGCGTTACAGGTTGCGACATTCAGGACTGGGAACACGCCGCTGCCTCCAATATTGTCTGGTCGTTTGCCACGGGTGTCACGGATGACAACGTTGACCGCGCGAGAGCTGTGGTTCTGAAACTCAACAATCATCCGTCCCGCCCAGGGCTATTCACTGTTGAGGAGTTGGAAGGGGCGGAAGACGCAGCCTGGAAGAAGGTCTTGATGGATACAGAGCCGTGGGAGGAGACGCCTGAAGAGTCTGCTGTTGACGTTGAAATGACGAGGAGGAACCGGGGGCTCTATCAGTACATGCGGGACCGGGATGTCCGACCTTCTGATGAGAAGGGGTTCGTCGAGAAGGGGGTAGCGGAGAGCGACTAGCTGTGGTTAACTTCCCTACGACTTCCAGGCTATCCCCATCCACTTACTATTTCGGTAGGGGCAAATGTGACACAACGGTGGCTCACAAAATGTTGTACTGTGCCCATTTTCCTTTCCTTTAACCTCGTTCTCTCGTAGGGTTGTCCTTAAATTCTATAGACACATTCGCAAGGCAATGATAAAACTTTAGGACAATTGGATGGTTGGCCGTAAGTGACGCAGAAGCGCGTGATAAGAACAAAAGCTGACTGCAGAGAGACGCACTTTAACCCAATGACACCTGGTGGCCTTGAGGGTAATCGTGGGTAACATTCTTCTCTGCCAAGCTGGTCCCTCCAGCGTCGATGGTTGGGTCGGTCTACAGGAGCATGCCGTCCGTCATCGGCGGGACTTTCGTGCCAGCCTACCACCGGTCCTGTACCTTCGCCATCCGTAAGCAATGAGTCAAGTTTAGCCTGTATAAAAGCCAAAGGAACTCATCCGTCATGAACTGTTAAATACCCCAGGACACGCTCATGCTCCGAGATGGCGGATGTCGTTTGGGCGGAAGACCAATATACCTATCCTCCTAAGCTAAACACTTGAATGAACAATTCAGGACCAATACTTTGATTCCACTGTGTTCAACATGCATCTCCCTGTATCCGCCGTGCTACTTGCGGTTGCTGGTCCCGCAACATGCCAGCTCAACAAACTGGCCAAAGAAGCCGGGTTAGAGTACTTTGGAACGGCCATTGACAACCCGTCGCTTAACAATCAGAACTACATGAGAATAGCGCGGGATTCAGATGAGTTCGGGTCTATCACGCCAGCAAACGGCCAGAAATGGAGCAATACTCAGGCCAGCCAAGGCCGGTTCTCGTACGGCAGCGGAGACGCCATTGCGAATATCGCTAAAGAGACAGGGCAGCTTCTCCGGTGCCACACCCTAGTTTGGCACAACCAGCTTCCAAGCTGGGGTGAGTTGTTCCCCAACTCGGTGCCGTCCGGCAGCTAAGACACCAAACAGTCAGCAGTGCCTACAGCCGAGACCAGATGGAACGCATCCTCACAGCCCACATCCAGAACGTGGTGGGCCACTACAAGGGCCAATGCTACAGCTGGGACGTGGTCAACGAAGCGATGAATGACGACGGCAGTTTCCGTCAGAGCCCCAGTACGTCCCATCATCCCCTTCCCACCACCCCTCCCCCTCCCTCCCTCCCAACAACAAACCTCAATACCAACCCCCCACCACGCAGTGTACCGCGCCATGGGCGAAGACTTCATCACACACTCCTTCCTCACCGCCGCCAGCGCCGACCCCTCGGCCCGGCTCTACTACAACGACTTCAACATAGAGCGCTGCTGCAACGCCAAGATCAACGCGACCTGGGACATGCTTTTGTCGGTCCTCAACGCCGGCGCCCCCGTCCACGGCGTCGGCATGCAGGGCCACTCGCGCGTCGGCAAGTCCCCCTCGAAGCGCGAGATGAAGGAGACGATGGCAAGGTTCTTGCAGTTGGTGAATGAGGTCGCGTTTACGGAGGTTGATATTAGGCATACGAGCTTGCCGGTCGGGGAGGCGGAGAGGGAGCAGCAGGCGCGGGATTATGTGGAGGTGGTGGGGGCGTGTTTGGAGACGCCTGGGTGTGTGGGGGTGACGGTGTGGGACTTTACGGATCAGGTATGTGAATGTCCGGGCCAGTAATTGGTATGGAGTTGGGAGTGTTGTGCTGACTGGTTGGGGGGGTGTCTAGTACTCGTGGATTCCGGGCCAGTATCCTGGTGAAGGTGAGGCGTGTCTCTTTGACAGGAATCTTAACAGGAAGCCGGCGTATAGCAGCGTTGCTAGCCTGCTGCAGAGCGCCGCGTCGGCTGGTCTCAGGGGTTCCGCAACGGCCGCTCCTGCGGTGGTGACCGGAACCCCTACGATGCCTGAGTGAGTGAGAGTACTCAACAGTGCCTGTCACTAGGGCAATGGATTAGTGCTCATCGTGTCGTGGGAAACCGGCTCTCGGTCACAGGTAAGTTATAGGTACATCAGTCCCGCATTGCTTTATCTAGGTAGTTTCCGAGTCGCCCCAACTCGTGCTTCTTGTGCTGCCTTCGTTAGAAACTACTCGTCTACTAGGTAGTAGTTGTCTCCTTGCCCAGCTCCCTGGATGTCGTTTCCCTCGCTCGATTCCAACAATCATGTAATCAATCTCACTGTGTTCCCATTTATACTGGCCCTACCGGAGAGGCCTAAAGAACTTGGGAAATCTATCTCGACTACGGAAAGAAATAACGCCTATACCATCCTTCAAGCCTCCCCCCTACGTAGGATGGACGCCTAATGAGTGTTAGACAAGGCAGGTAACGTCGAGGATGAGTAGGTGAAGGATGTATACCAGGCTGCCATGTACCCCTCCTCGGTTTGAAATCTGAGTGCCCGTTTAGTGCGAGACTTTACATTAGTCCAAACTAGCAGAGTCTCTATTATATGGCTTTCGATTAGCTGCGGGCGTCATATACTGGGAGCTGCAGCCTCTCACCGTCTTCTCCCTGAATACCACGTCGAGACACCCGTTCCATGACCAACTCGTGACCCGGTTCATGTTGCGAGTGAACCTCGATACAAATATTGTCCTAGGGTATTTATACGTTGTTAGTGTTTTATAGCGGTCCATTTGCGTTGACCAACACCATATACTAGAAAGTCATGAACTTACGTCAATGACATCGGTTCGCACTGCTAAACCCGTTCCATAGTCATACCAGCTGCCGTTCACCGAAGTATAGAGCCTGCAGCGGCTGACTGACTCCAGCAATCGCACTCGTCGGAATCTTTGAATGTCATCGACGTCGTCTCCGCCCTCATTCCTCCTCTGGAGTTGCGGTTTGGGTTGTGGTTCGGCTGCACGTGGGCCTTTGACGGCTCGAAGCCTCTCTGTCACAATTGGCGGGTGCAGCCGCGGCGGCATCTCGCTAGGCTCTTCCCTCACCCGACGGAAAGTGATCCCGCACTTGTCGCTAGGAGCGGGTAAGTCCGGGTGCCATGTCCCAGTCATCGAGTAGGTACGTACCATACCACCTCTTGGTCTGCGGCTGATCCTGCTTCGGTTCGGCAAGCAGGGCAGGTGGACGTCGTCGGCTCCCCGCGGCGCTTGAATACCATGCTCATTGACACGCGTTGTCCGGGGAAAAAGCAAGTGTCCCAGTCGCAGTCAAGGTCAATATCTCGCTTCGTGCCAGCGTCCTCTATCACGAAATCGCCACGTTCAATCATTCGTGATCCCGAACTGGTTGACTTGAAGTTTACCTTTAAGATCGCAATGAGTGCTTCTGCCGACCGAACAAATTCGAGATGGAAGGGCGATTCCTTGCCAAACGCATCGATCATGTAGACGGGCTGTTGGCGGTTGACCTGCGGTGGGACTCTAAGGATATACTGGTGGATATCAAAGACCATCTGGAACACTCGCAGGTTCGTCTGGATGATCTTTGCCGTGGCATCGAGGAGGTACTTTCCTTGCTGCACGCTATGGTTGACACCATCGGCTATGGCAGACAGCGTGCCGAACCACTGCGAAGATAACTCTTGTATCTTCCCGGCCAGCGTTTTTTGTGCCTCGTCCTGCCTCCTAGACTGCATCACGGCGGCCTCCATTTGCACGGCCAATAGGAGAACCTCGATAGCTCCCCTGTGCCCTCTCAGATCAGCCTTGAACCGCTCCATGTCATCTTTCTTGCAGACCGCCCACTTGATCTTGACCCAGGAATCCTTGATGCGGGACCCCGTCCCACCATGGCGCAGATGGGGTTGGTATTTTCGTATCTTGTCCCAGAAGTTATCGATGGTGCGCTGGCATTGCGCCGCAGCCTGGCGCAGGGCAATTTTCTCGGTGCGCTGCCCATCATCGAGTTCGAGGCGATTCACGTGAAGCAGGGCGGTTTCGAGGGCAAATAGCTCGTGAAGCAGCTCGCGATAGGCGTCGCCCGACTCGGATGCCTCGCGGAGGGCATCAATGACGGTGCCGACGAGCTTGAGGGCGGCGAGGAAATCGCCGACGGAGAAGCCGAAGCCGACGGACATCGGGTAAGGGTTAATGCCAATGGTTATTGGCTACCGCGAAGAAGTCGGGTTCCGGTGGGATGGTGGACCGTGGACCCCTCGATGGGCAGAAAGGACGAGAAAGTCGATCGCCTGTGCGAGACGATTAAGTACGTAGCTAGGTACCTTAGTCGGAGGTGGGGTTATTACCTAGGTACGACATATGCAGCAACTCAGGGGAGAGAGCCTGAGAGGATGCCTTGGTGATACCTGCGCCTCCGCATCGTCCTCCCCTTGTTGTTGTCACGTTGTGATTGGGTGAGCGTTGCCAAGGAAAGCAGCCCATGCTTTCTTTAAATGGAAGCCTCTCTCCTCTTACTTAAACTCTCTACTATATATTTCTATAAGCTATATAGATATCCTTAGCTATAAATCGTTGTTCCAGATTATATCCTTCTTTACTGGCTAGTTCTGAATACAGGTACCTAGGTATGGAGCCCGGAAGTCTAGATGGTTCGAGCCCCCCCAAAGGGCTTCAAGCGGGCTTCTAGTAGCTGACGCCGCTCAGGTTGACGAGAGAATGTGTTTCGGAGCTGGGGAAGGTGCGAGTAGAGGGAATAAGATTTTTCAGGTGCAGAAATGATGGAATTGGAGTGGACAAAAACACATTGTGTAATTATTCTTTACTACTATGCCAAATATCTACCGGATGATCACGGTCCTTGCCAACTCCTCGTAGGTGGTTACGTCCAGGGTTTCACTCTGCCGTCCTTGTCAGCTTGTTCATTTCTGTCGGTCGGACTGTTCTGGTCTAACTCACCTTTGGGGTCGTCGCCGTCCATTTTGCCACCCTGGCGAAGACATCTCCCTTCTGGACAAGGACAAGGCCATGAAGTTCCATCTCCGACCCGTCCTCTATTCTCAAAAACGGCACCGCAAACGTGGCTCCATCGACAAACTCGTTCGGGTTGGTATCTGGCGTCGCCTTCCCAATCTCCTTCCCCTCACCATCAATGAGGCGCCAGTGTACCTCAACCATATCGACCGTGGCGTATTTCCTCGCCTCGACGTGGCAGGGGATTGGGATACACTCCATTGTTAAGTCGCCGCCTGTGACCTTCCCCGTCCTGGCCGTATCAAGCGGATCACACTCGGTCGTTGCTGACACGATGTCGACAAACAGCTCCATCCCACCAGGCCAGTCCTGCCATGTTCCCAGATACGACTCTACCGCGCCGCCGATTGACGCCCACGACCAAGAAGGACACTCGTTTCTGTCAAGTCGCGGACGCGGCCCATGACCGTCTAGGGCCGCCGCGCCCTGGGACCACAAAAGATCGAATACCAGCGTACATTTCCACATTCCAGCGAGATACTGCCCCTTCAGCACACCCCCCGCAAGCGACATAACAGTCTGCGCGATTCCCGCCAGCGCGGGCAGGCGGTCGTTCTCGAAGGTCAGCTGGAGTCGGGAGTAGGTGGCTACCAGCCGCATCCACTCCCTATGCAGCTTCTTGGAGGATATCTCCCCGCTCGGAGAGAAGTCTTCGGCCAAAGCGCATACCGCGTCAAACTCTGCGCGGCCAGGGGAGCCGAGGGCCGTGGGGCGGCCGAGGGTGATCATGGAGAAGAGCCGGTCGATGGCTTCACTTCTGTCACCTTGCTCGGCTTTTTTGCCCGTCACTTTCTTGCTGGCGGCCGAGCGCTTTCTTGCGCGGCCCGGTCTCGAAGACTCTAGTAGTTTGGGGAAGATGGCATCGGTTGCCGGGCCATACTGCATCCCCATATGCAGAATGCCCCTGCCGAGCGGATCCAGCTCCGATGCCTGACCGGCTTTGCAGTTCCAAAACAGACCACGGCCAAAGTACAGGATACGTGGCGACAGCAACGCCTCCTGGAACACCCACCCGCGCGACGCCAACTTGGAAGTAAAGACATCGACCATCGTCAGCCGAGGCGCCGGGACGTCCACTTCTATTTCCGCCCCGGAAGCAGACGGCTGCACGGACGGGTACCCCAACGGCTGGAACAGCGTCTCGCCGTGCTCGACCTTCGTGACACGCACGGGGTTGCAGTTGAGCGGATTCCGCCGCACAAAGCAACCCCCGTGCCCGCTAGCGGCCTCGGCTGCCGAGATGGTGCAGTGCCCGTTCTGGTAGATCTTGCCCATCACGGCCGCTTCCTTGGCCCAGTCCTCCGCCGAGTCTTGCACGATGCATAGCGAGTCGATCCAAAGATAGCGGACGCCGAGCTGGCGCGTGATAAGGATGGCATCCTGGAAGGTGCGTGGGAGGGTGGTGATGTCGATCCCGGATACGAAGGACTTGAGGGTGGTGGTCTTGAGGAGCGGCATATCGGTTACGCCGCCCCAGCAGTGGCTGAGGCAGCAGTACTTGGTATATTCTTTGCGCTTCTTCGACTCTGTGAGCGTTAGACGAATTGCGGGACCACGGACGTCGAGGAGACGCGTTGGGATAAAATCAGGGTCCTGTTGGTTGCAAATGGCATGGTGAGCGCTGCACCGCTCGAGCCAACCCCTTGCGAGGTTCATATGAGCCCGTGATGATGTCTGCACCTCGGAGGCAGCTCTGTGGGGAACCTTCGAGGGGCGACTTTCGTTTTCTGCAAGTTCCCGTGTCCAGGTTAGCTTCATCATTCCGCTTCAGCGGTAGGGGTCAAGACTGACCATCGGAAGTGATGCTGCGAAACTTGTACCAGTTTCGGGGACTCACCCCCGGTTTAATGAAGGTATCCATGGACTCCCCGGTGGGATGTAGCGAGACATATATCACGGGCTTCTCCGGTCGCGGGACGTGGTTGGGTTTGTCGACGCCAAACTCGACGCGCTCCCTCCCCCTCCCCTCAAAGCAGGAGTACAGGACATAAATGCCCTTATCGTCGTTGCTGTCAAGCCATCCAGCGGCAGTCAGGCTGTAATGAATCAGCGAGCAGAAGTGGCAACCCGCCGCGGCCGAGTCTCGCAGTCTGTCGACAGATTCGTGAAGTCTGTGCTGCGACTGGGGCGGAAGCAGTACGGCAGCTGGGTGTCTTTCCAGTTGCACCTGCGAGAAGAAGTTTGTGCAACAGCGGCAGATCTGATGCATTGCGACGCTCCCCTTATGCCGCGGTCCTGCTGACGTCTCGAAAGCCGACAACACCGCGCCTCGACTTCTTCCAAGCCCCAAGACTTCAGCGTCCTCTGCGACTGTCCCCGACGATTTTGACGTTGTGGCCACCTTGACGACGCTGTCGTCGTCCTCTGGGCCCTGTTCGGCGTTGCTGCAGAGACAACAATCCGGAACGGCCAACTCGCCAGCCGAGATGAAGGGATCTAGCACGATGCGCTTCAGTTGCAAGGCAGGATTGGCATAATCCTCTGGGAGGAGGACAACCATCTCGTTGTCGCTAACCAAGGCCAACTCGATGTCGAGGAAGAAGGCTAGATATCAGAAGCATCAGCCAACACACCGGTTATGAAGGCAGTACAGGCATGTTAGGGCACCATACTTTCGCCAGCAGCCGACCGTGATCCTTGCAGTTTGGCATGCACGATTGGGACTTTGTTCCACTTCCACTCTTCATCTGAATCCGAACTTCGCCTCTTTATGTCCTGAATATCCTCGGCAATAATCGAGGTTACCCCATTCCGCATTGGCTCCGCCCCAGTGAGCTTGATCAGTTCGATCCGACTCTCGCGCTCCTGGTGCAGCAACAGGAACTCAAACTCGCCCATTTCGAGCTCCCACATCCACACACCGCGGAATGGGTGCTGGGCGTCGGGTGTATACAAACGGGGGTCGACACTAAAGTACATGTTTTCGGGTTCCAACACCGAACGAGGTGTCGGTGAAACAACGCGGACCTGCTCCCGTCCAAAATTACTGTGCAGAATGGGGTTCGCTTTATCGTCATCTGCGTCTCGGTGGTCGATCAGAACGATGCCGACTCCCAAGCCTCCGCTGTCACGGTTTACACGCTCCAGCACATCCCCTTCTCTGCCATGAGGGACGCTTAATACCTCACGGCCCAAATGAGGCATTCCGCGACACCCATGAAGCGGCCTTTCTCCATCAACCTTTCCATCTGGCGGTGGTCCATGGTCGATGATGGAACGGAGAGACGTGACCTCGAGCGGGACGAGCTTGGTGCAGTCGGTTGAGGGGTCAAGTTGGGCGACAAGGACTTGGCCTGGTGGGGGCGAGTTGCTCATCCATATTTTGTTGTAGAGAAAGCGGGCATCTGACGAGGAGGCGATTGTCACATGTCTCGCGATAGGAGAGGGCATGCTGCGCAGAGATTGGGAACCGGGATATTGCTTACACTGTGAGAAAGAAACTTGCAACAACCTTCGGAGCCCGATGGTGTTGGGAAGAAAAGTAGCTTCTGTCTCCCGATTCTGAGCTCTGTACTCCGTCGGCCTGCGCCTCTGCACCATGCCCCCCTGTTGTTGTCACGTCGTGATTGGGTGAGCGTTGCCAAGGGAAGCAGTTCACGTTCTCACCTCTCAGCCACAACTTCTGTTTGGGTCAGAGAAAGGAGCAGCCCAGCCACACAGTAGATAATAGAGCAGGAAGGGAAGAAGTGTGACGGTCAGACCCCGTTGAGAACAAAGAGACGTTCTAGGTGTATGTCGTCGCGCTGGACTGTTAATACTCGGTGGGACCAAGCCAGAGAGGAATGGAATACACCGTCGGTCTTTCGTCCCCGGCCAAGTCGCCAACGTACTGCCGATGCTCCTCGATCATGATCTTCCATTCTTCGTACTTGTCGGCCATCCTAGGGTAGGGCTTTCGTTCGGGGCCGCGTGCGCGTTCTAGGGCGGTGATGTGCCTGACCGGCGCCATCCTCCAGGGTTGAAACCCCCTCTCCTGCATCTCCTGGTGTACATGGTGCCATCTCGCGGAGAAAGCGCGCGCACCGTAACAGTGCGTGACGTGCTTCGCGAATTCCTCCTCCGACCACAGGCGAGAGGCCATGGCCCCGATGTGGGTTGCCACACAGCCGCCGACTGCGTGCGTGCTGACGTCTGTGATGACCTCCCCGGGGAGCTTGCCCGCGAGGAAATCGGAGCGCGTGCGCAGGCAGCCTCGGCACCACCGGCCGTTGTCAACGCGGCCGGACGCCGCGAGGAACGGGAAGCGGACGTAACTAGGTCCCGAGTAGGCGCAGTCCCGGAACACTTCGATGTCATCGAGCGTATATTCGACCTGCTTTTCCCACCGGCCAGGGTCTGGCTGCTCGCCGTAGAGCTGCGCTCCGAGGTATCGCGACGTGGGGCGGACGCCAAGCTGCGCTGCCAGATCCCCCGCTTGCTTGACGCTGACCACAGATCCGTAAAGCTCGATCCAGCAATCTCCCATTCTCTGCGGCTTCCCAGCGTAGGCGCCTGTCAGGATTCGTAGCTCCGGGATCGAGGCCATCTGGTCCTTGGTTAGGCCATAGAATGACCTGACGTGGGCGGGAGAATCAACCATGAATTCCAGTTCCCGCGTGAGGCATTCGGCGCAAGCACGTTGGCACGTGGGCATGAAAAGGAAGGCTCCAAACCGGGAGCAAACAGCGCAGTAAGGGGACCGAAGGGCGGAACGGAGCGAGGAAACCGAGTGGTGGGCGAGCAGCCCGGTCTTGCCGAGGACGGACAGAGCGCCCCCGGCGTGCTCCAGGAGCTCCCGGTAGGCTGGGAGAGCGCGGACCGCATTGCAGGCCGCGACAGAAACCCGCGAGAAGGCCGACAAGGACTTGAAGTCCAAGTTCTCGAGGGTTTCCATCAGCAGTTCGACGGGCCAATCGTCAAACCACCCAAGGCCCCCCGAGGTTGGGCGAGAGATACGGGGGGGACTCGCCGTCGGCCGAGCCAGCAAGTCATCGTAGGGGGAGTGGCCGTGAACTTGAACCCGGGGGACTCGCCAGCAGTTCGTGTGCGGCTTGGCGAGCGAGCAGTACTCGCGGCCGAAGTCCACGCCAACGCGACCAGGAACATCGGAAGTGGACGCCATGGTTTCCGAGGGTTGTTTAAAAATTGTTGTTTATAAACCAAAATTGCCGTAGTCGTCTCACAGGTGTCTGTGCGCAAGTGATGAAAATGGGCAGAGGAACTTCACTGCAGTGGACGGGGGAGCCTCCCTTTTTGCACGACTGTCCGTTTGCTCGGGCCCCCAGGGTGACTCATACGGAACGGAACATCAATGCGCACTAAGTACGTCAGTATCCAGGCCGGTGAGGATTATGATGACGGCATCATAAACAATGAGGCGGTGCCGACGTATCAGGAGGCCCGAGAGGTCGTGTGATTCGGTGAACAGACAGCTACGCGGTCGATGTCCGAGCTTGATTACCTCGGTACCTACCTAGGTAAGGTAGCTACCGAGGTACCTGCCTCAATCGTTGTCCATGCGTAATGGGCATCATGGCGTGGATCCCGGATCACCGTGTGATTGAATATCCCTATTCATTCATTGTTCTTTTCCCTATGATATTAATAGGAACCATGAATGTTACCCATGACTTTACCTCTGCTGTTGGCCCCGAAGTAGCCTACTCCCAATAGACTAATATTCCGTATTGAAGGTCAGCCTAGATGCTAACTGCCACCCATGAAACAACATTGCCCCAATCGAAAGTAAATTCAAATGAATCGACATGGCATGATTGCTGGAAAACGCCCGCCGAAGAACCTTCATCTCCGCTGAGGGTCCGTCGTCCGTGCTGTTCGTCCGTGCCTTGTGTGTATCGCGCGTCTCTGCCATCGCTTCAGCACTTGCCACTTCAATACTCACTATGAGGGACCCCACTAACCCTGATGAATGCAATCGACCATGGCTTTTTGCGTCTGCGGTCCGTACACAGCGAGGTTCATAACCGATGTCACCGCTGCCACGGCATATGGGATCCAATCACCCTTTCGGAGCATCAAAGAATACACGCCGTGTGGCGGGAAGGTTAAGGCGCTCAAGACAACCAGCGTCGTCTGTGTCCAGAAGTAGATGGGGAAAATACGTTTTTGGAGCGTGGTGAAGGCGGACCGGGGAAGAGCGACGAAGCAGACTTTCGTGTTGATAAAGGTCTGGAACAGTTGTGTACCGAGTAGCGTGGAATAAAAGAGCAAGTGGAATGGGGCGAGGTTGCCGAACACCGACGAAGCGACGGTGTTGAGAGCGTCGATGACGGTCATGTTGACGACGAAAAGGGGGTGGCTTCAGGGTTAGGGTCGATTTGAACTTGCTCCTGGCTCGCAGTCCGCAGCAGAACCTGGGCTTTATAATCGCTAGGCCACCGACAGGTCCCGAAGGATCTCGGTATTACTTCTGTCTTTGGTGCAGCCGCTTACGAGGATTTTAAGAAAGTGTGACGCGGCCATGTCAAATCTGGAGAAAAACACCGAGGCCCGTCGGAGTTTAGGGTTGACAATTCATTATGAGCCATGGATTTGAGGGTTGGTGAACTTGTTTTTATCAACCCCGTATATCGTAAGGCTTGTATCAGTAATCTTTCCATTGTCAAAGTCCAAGGGGCTTTATGACTTCAACCGCGCTATATAATAATCACCCGAGTCTCAGGTGTAGTTGCGGTGCCCCGCCGTGACGAATACTACTGCGTTCTCGTTTGTGTGACCTGTCCCACAAGTACAAAATGGCTACCACAGCCTGATGCGACCATAGATGTTAAAGAAACGGGATCAAGTTACACAGCAGCTGTGACCACTTCTCCAGGTATGGTGACGCGGGGAGGGACGACCGTTCCAGTGCCTGTCCAATATAGTCCTATATAATCTAGTACAGTATCACAACCTGACTCTACTTTCAAGGTTTTGTGGATCAAAGTTGGATAAATAGCATGGGCGGACGCCATTTGATGTAGCTTAAACATAGTGGAACCTAACTCGGGCCAAAACGAGTCTAGGAGCTAGCATAAGGTTGATACTAGGGGAGACCGGAGGAACTCGTGCAAACCCCCTTTCCAACTAACGTCTTGCGTCCATCTAGGTCCGTACGTATTTCTCCGCGGAATAAAAAAGACCTGGCATGATGCAGCCTCGGCATCTTGGCTTCCCAACCAGCCTCGCCGGCGTAGGGGCGTGACCTTCGACCGCCACCTCAACAAGCTCACCCTGGAGTGGGCCATCCCCACCTCTCCCACACGCTCCCCAAGTCGATGCCCAAGGTATATATCTCCCGTGCTGTTATAGGTATCAACATGGGGTAGTTTACCTTGGGGACAGGAGCCTTCGGACGCAGCGGCAGGAGGGTGAGGCAGAGGGTGTAGCCGGTGATCTAGGATTCCAAGTATACTCTCAGCGGTCGAAAGTGTGGGGGTCATGCCAGCTCCCCAGAGGGTGGCGAGTATGGGGGCACAACGGGGCGTCGAGAACTTCTTGCCCCAGCCTTTTCTTGAACCCTGTCGTTATCCCTTGTGGCGGTCACATCATCCACGGCAATATTAGTCTGTCAATAGATTCGGCACTTTATTCTCGCCTTTCCAGCAAATTCGATGGGAACTTCCATGGAATCTTCTTCTACCGAAACATGGGCTTCGCCGATCCCCATGGTCGAGAACAGCGCGTCTTTTGACAACTCCGCTCATTGGGCCGCATAGTTGAATAAAATGCTTGATGTTTCCCATCTATCATCACCGCAGATGAATAGAGATTGAACCGGGGACTTGGATGCCTCAACATGCTGCCGACGATCCGAAATTACGTCAATGCTCCCAAAAAGACGGGTTTGACAGAACTTTCGCTGCCGTATTTGGCCATGTGAGTGCCGATAGGGGTGCCGTCGTACCGAGCCCGACGCTACCCAGCTAATATAGCTTCGCCGTGACATGGTTTCGCCCCAGGCTGCCCTGGATACTCCATCCGGTAAAATGCGTGGGATTGACAATCCATCAACGATCGAGCCTCTGATAGGTCTGGGTAATGTTGTCAATATACGACAGCAGCATTGCACCGCAGACCGGCACTTGAGTGCCCCAGGTTCTAAAGATATCAGGTTGTTATGGTGTCGATCTCTTATTCTCGAGCATTTTAAGAAACAGATGCGGCCCGGCGAGACCCGATCGCCAGCGATTCCTTCCTGATCTTCGGCCGCAACTGAACTTGTCATTTTGACGTTTGCAGTATCGCTAGATCTCCGCGTTGTTTCTAGTTTGCAGTAAGAAATCGACCGACACCATGTTTTGGCTGGGGCTACTCTCTTCGGTACCCGCCGTTCAGGCGCAGTTCAGCACCACCATGCTGCGGTTCGGATGCTCTGAGCTCAGCATCGACCGCATTGACCCGTACGTCTTCTCGGGGGCGATGTGAGAAAAGTCTTGTTAACATGGCGTCAAAAGTCTTGTCGAGCCCGGCAACGTCCCGTCGGCCCACGTCCACCAGATCGTCGGCGGTGTAAGGCTGCGCACTCCTGTCTGGGGTTAGGACTTACAACTAACTCTCCCAGGATGCCTTCAACGCTTCCATGCCCTCGACGGATATTTCCGCGTTGGCGAAATGCACCACCTGCACTTTCGATCAGGACTTGTCCAACTACTGGACCGCCAACGTTTACTTCCGCGCCCGTAACGGCACCTTCAAGCGTGTTCCCCAGATGGTCAACGATGTGATCGGCGATGCCAACCGTGGCATCACCGTGTACTACACCGCCCCAGGCCCTAACACGGTTACCGCCTTCAAGCCGGTATGACTTCTGCCCCTGGCTGCTAAAGTCTAATACAGCAACACACACAGACGCTTACGAAATGGGCAGGGTTTCCGCATGTTCTCGGGCGAGGTCAACCGCCGTGAGCCTACCAACCTCGGCCGCGGAATGCAGAGCTGCTTCCGCTGCTACACCGGCCCCAACTTTGGTGGCAACACCTACTCGCCCTGCTTCGACCCGCAGCGCGACACCGAGAGCTTCCCGTCGACGCCATGCCCCGGCGGTATCCGGTCGAGCGTCATCTTCCCCATGTACGTGCCATCCAGCAAGACCTGCGACCTGATTGAGAATCTATTATTGACTCGATGGTGCCGTATAGCTGCTGGGATGGCAAGAACCTCGACACCCCGAACCACGTCGACCACGTCGCTCATCCCACAAATGGCCCCGCCTCCTTCGCGATGGTCGATGGCCAGTGCCCGGACACTCACCCAGTCAAGATTCCGCAGGTCCATTACGAGGTACAGACCCCCGACCCCTAGTTGTACATTACCGTTGAGTTGGACCTAACTTGTTGGCAGGTTGTTTGGGACACCACCCAGTTCAACAACGAGGCTGAGTGGCCCGAGGATGGATCGCAGCCGTTTGTGCTGTCCACCGGCGACCCGTATGCTACCTTCCCCTCTATTACCCCTATCTCATACTCGGCTTCATCGAACTAACCCCAACTAGCACTGGTTACGGACAACACGGCGACTACGTCTTCGGCTGGAAGGACGACTCTCTCCAACACGCCATGGACAACAACTGCTTCGGCCCGACCTGCAACGGCTTGACTACCCAGGGTTTCGACAAGGCCAACGCGTGCACGGTGGAGCCTTCCGTCCAGGAGGATGTCGATGGCTGTAAGTATCCCTCTCTCCCGGCGACCTTCACGGAATGTATCAAATGCTGATCCTGTTCGTACAGGGCTTGAGGAGCTGCCGGGAGGTCACCAGATCATGTAAGAGGCGGTGTACTGTGTATGAGAGTCGCGTTGTGAGTGAGATAGGCGTTGCGTTCCGGTCGGCGTTTTCATAACGTCCCCAATGTCCGTAGAGGTTACGTTGCTCCCTATATTATCATATAGGTAGCTACCCTTTGTTCGCTTCAACAAGAATGACATACGTCCCTTCTTACGACGGGTATAGCTTCCAAATACGGAACAAGGCTTGCGTGAGACGCGCCCTTGTCCCTTAACTGTTCCGAACTCATCGCCCTGGATTGGCGATTGTCCACTGGGGACCCAACACCCAACAGTCTACGGCAGTAAAAGCCTTCTTAAGGAACTACCCTAAATCAAGGGTTATAATTTTTTGAAGTGTCATACTCTATTCGTACTATATAAGCGGATGTTATATGGTTCGACGACGTTGACCTAGCCCTCGCCTCGTACTTGAGGTAGGTACTCCTCTTTTAAGTCAACATTTAAAAATTAAGGATTCACTCAGTTAGGAAGCCTTGTCAGATGTACTACATTGTCGATGGTCTCGTGGAAATCCTGATTGTCGTGTCCCTTTTATGGTCTCCGCCTGGGAAGCAGGGCTGGGGTAAATGGCTGCGTAAAATCCATGAGCTGCACAGCCCCAAAGTCACTCCCCTCACTTTGTCCACCGAGTGCCTAGACCGGGCTGAAAGTTTGTTCCTCATTCCACCACCCGCCCCATATAGGTACCCACCCACATCGACGGTCGAGCAGCCCCGGATCTGGCCATTAAAGTTCGCGGAATCATGCAAGACATTCTTCACCTCGGTGCTCTGCCACCTGAATTGTTTGATAAGATCTTTCTCGAGCTTGACACAATCCGTGACCTTGCCAACTTCATTCACACTGCGCACTTTGTGTACCGTCGCTTCAGGACACAGCGGCGAACCATCCTCTTTCGAGTTTTTCAAAACGAACTAGGCCCTGTATTGTACGATGCCGGGTTCCTGTCCGTCTTCGCCTATTCGGACCCGGCGGACTACGAACGATACTACGACTGGATCTACTTCATGGCCGGAGTGTACCGGGACATGTTGCCACAGAACGTGCTACTGTATGGTAAAGATCAGCGCGTGAGAGACAACTCTGGCACCCCTACCATGGAAGAGTTGACGGAGCTCTGCCGGACACTCGGCCTCATCAATTTTATGACCGACACATACATTACGACACAGTTAGGGTCCTTCAACCTGGCCGGTGGAGAAGGTACCCCAGCGACAGGACCCCCCTCGCGTCCGGAACGGCACCGCATCATGCGAGCCTTCTACCGCCGCCAAATCGTGAGCAACGCCTGGGCCTCAACCAGACGCCCGGCTCATTGGGACAATACGGACTCGAACGCCTTCAGCAATATGAGCACAGAGGAGGGCCGGCGCCTCGGCCTGTTTGCCGCCTTCGCCCCGTGGGAGATGCAGCAGATCGACCATGCCAACTGGTTCATCATGCGCCTGTGCTGCCTGCTCGTGCACCACGCCGGTGAAGCGGCAGAAGCAGGAGGCGGGCGCAAGATTCTGCCCACCCAGTTCGGCAACCTCCACGCGCACCTGGGTCACCTCATCGAGTATCTGCGCGCACACCGAGGGGTTGCCGAGGCGGCCATCGGTGACTTGCAGTCCCGGAAATTGCTCATACAGGACGAGGGCGTGGAAGAAGAGTTTATGGATCGGTACGAGGTGCTCCCGCTGTCGTCCTACTGGCAGAACCACCGGGCGCAAGAGTTCCCCGACCCTGGCTTAGATAGGGACGAGCAGGAGGGGTTGCTGATGGGCTATTTTGTTGGGGACAACCCGGACCAAGTACCGTTTGGCTGGTCGGATGCGTTGCGGGGGCATTATGTTCGTTGGTATGGCGCGGCGCTCTGTGACATCCCTTGGCTTCCTCTCTGGGGGAGTAGTGAAAAGGACTGGGCCCATGCCTCTAGTATCGAACTTTGGCGGATCTCCGGTTTCACGCTGTGGGACCAGAAACGGGTCGAGGCGTTGAAGAAGTTGAGCAGGTTCGAAGCTCTCCAAACAGGATTTGTAATCGACCGCCCGTGATGTAGGGGCAGCCGACTCGTCGCCAAGATATCTCATATCTCTGTTGGCTTCTTTGACACACCATCCGTATATGCCCATAGACAAGTTGTAGTTGATAACGTGAACTACCTTTGTCGCCAACGCTCACCCCACGACAACACGACGACACCGAGACAACGATGCGGACTTGCGGAGGCGCAGGCATCACGACAGCATCCTCCCAACCTCTCACGCACCATCCACCACCTCCCCAACACCATCCACAACACCATCCACACCACCCTCCGCATCAGATAACCCCTCCCCCAACGGCACAACCCGATCCCAACTCCACCCCATCCCGCCCGCCTCCATCCCCTCCCACAACCTCAACCCATCTCCCTCCCCTTCGGGAAGGAACTCAAAAACCCTAAAGTCCGCATTCATAAAATACCGCCCCGTCACCCCCGCCCTCAAAAACCCCGAGTGCGACACTACCACCACAGCCTTCTCGGGACGGGCGCGCAGCTCGCGCAGCACGGTCTGGCCGCGCGAGACGATGGCTTGGCGCGTGTAGCCGTAGACGGGGGCGGCGGCGGCGGAGGTCTTGTCCGGGTAGAGGGGGTCGACGGGGCGGAAGTCGACCTGCGGGAAGAGGGTTGCGAGGGTGGGGAGGGCGGTGCCGGTGTCGCAGGGTTGGAGGGAGTTTTCTGGGAGGGGGGGTTAGTAAGTTGGTTTGGGGCCTGGTTTGGGAGGGATGTTGTGGGTTTGGGCGGTTGAGATGAAGGAGGGAGAGGGTGGGTTGATTTGATGGGGAAAGGGTGGGAATTGTTATCAAGTTTGTTGTCGGGGTGATTTAGGAGTCGCAGTTAAAAAAACAATAAAGCCAACATACCTTGCCATCCTGCATGAGCCACGATTGGTACCCCCTTCTCGATGAGATCACCAAATGCGAGCAGCGCCGTTTCGATGGTTCGTATTGAAGGGCTGACAATGATGAGGCCAACGTCAAAGTCCTTCGGTATCCTAGGCGTGATGTGTGCTTTCAGCTCGGCACATTGTTTCCGGCCAAGTTCTGAAAGCACTGGATCATGGATATTGTAGTCTTGTGGTATATGTTAGTGAGAATGTTGCAAAACAGGAAGGAGAGAGGAAAGTCGGGAGACTTATTTTCGACGTTGTGCAATGCTTGCGCGTGCCGAACGAGGATGACAGTAGGTGGCATCTTAGGGTTCGTTTAATGAGAAGTGAATCAAGATAGGATTATGAACTTAGGTACAGAGGGGACGTAGGATTTAAAAAGAATTCAAAAAGCTAAGAGTGCATCCGTAAAAGCGGTCTCTTCTTGGTGATGACTGTTTCGGCGGTGTTTGGGAGTCAGATAGCAGACCCACCACACTGTGTTTGCCTTGGCAGCAATTGAACACAAGCACCGTGTGGATTTACTCCAACGAACTGTAACCAAATCCATCTCGGGTTTGCTGCAAGGCTGCGCAGCCTCCTCTCCAAACCTCCACCAGACATCATCACCACACCAAACCCTCCGCCATGACGAGCATAGACGAACTCTTCCAGGTATGCACACCACCCCGCACCAAACCAATTGCCATCCACCCAACCATCTAACAGCTCCTAGAAATCTGGGCTTCCCAGCAAGCGCAAGCTAGACCCCATTCGTGACCCAAGTAAGCTTTGCTTCCTCCCCCCTCGAACCGCCCTCCTCCCCATCCATCTCACTAACCCAACTCCACCAGCGGAAGTCTACAAATCCGCCAAAGTCACCCCCTCCACCTCCCGCCACGCCCACATCGACGACGACCCTGACACCGAAGCCGGCCCCCTCCCACCCCCCGACAACGACTCCGCCGACGAAGGCGGCGACGACTACGGCCCCTCAGCACCCCCCGACAATGACGAAGACGAAGAACCCGGCGACGACGCCGACGGGCGCTTCTTCGGCGGGGGCATCACGCGCACAGAGCGCGAGATCCTCGACTACATGGACAGCGCGACCAACCCGACCGGCGCCACCACCACCGGCGCCACCACGGCCGACGGCGACGAAACGATCGACCAAGCCTGGCTAAAAAAAACCGCGCTCGCCTTCGAGAGAAAGATCTCGCGCAACGCGGAGCTGCGCGCGCGCCACGAGGCCGACCCGGCCCGCTTCATCGACTCCGAGGCCGACCTCGACGCCGCCATCAAGGCGCTGTCCATCCTGTCCGAGCACCCGGATCTGTACCCTTCCTTTGCGCGGCTCGGGTGTGTGGGGAGTCTGGTGTCGCTGCTGGCGCACGAGAATACGGATATCGCGCTGGATGCGGTCGAGATTGTGGGGGAGCTGACGGACGAGGATGTTGCCGCGACCGAGGAGCAGTGGGGGGTGTTGGTGGATGCGTTGGTGGAGGCGGATTTGCTGGGGTTGGTGGTGAGTAATTTGGGGCGGTTGGATGAGACGCAGGAGGCGGATCGGGAGGGGGTGTATCGCGCGCTGGGGGTGGTGGAGAATCTGTGCTCGCGGTTGGAGACGGCGGAGGTGGTGGGGGAGGAGGAGGCGTTGGTGAAGTGGTTGTTGGAGAGGGCGGGGAGGAAAGAGGCGCCGGTCGGGCAGAACAAGCAGTATGCGGCAGAGATTTTGGCGATTTTGGTGCAGAGTTCGGGGAAGAATAGGAGGCGGCTGGCGGGACTGGACGCGGTCGACCAGATGCTGCAGCTTGTGGCGGCGTACCGGAAACGGGATCCGGAAAAGGGTGGGGACGAGGAGGAGTACATGGAGAATCTGTTCGAGGCACTAACAAGTATTGCGGACGAGCCCGAGGGGAAGGCCAAGTTTGTTGCCGCTGAGGGTGTTGAGCTGTGCCTGATCATGCTTAAGGAGGGGAAGCTCAGCAAGCCGGCGGCGTTGAGGCTGCTCGACCATGCAGCGGGGGGACCGGCTGGGGCTGGCGTCTGCCAAAAGATTGTGGATGCGGGCGGGCTCAAGACGACCTTCACCATGTTCATGAAGTCACGCGAGCACCAGGCAACGGAACACCTGGTGGGCATCTTTGCGTCGATGCTGCGGTTGCTGCCGGCCGACTCGGCGGAGCGCATCCGCGCGCTCGCCAAGTTCGTGGAGAAGGACTACGAGAAGACGGCCAGGCTGGTCCAGCTAAGGCGGGATTATGCAGGGGTCATCGGCCGTGTCGATGAGCAGATCAAGCAAGAGCGGGCAGAGATGGATGCAACAGAAAGAGAGGAAATGGCGGATGAGTGGTTCTCGCGCCGTCTTGACGCCGGCCTTTTCCGCCTACAAACCATCGACGTGATTCTGGCGTGGCTCGTTGCTGAGGACGGCGGGGCAAGGAAGAAGATCCAAGCGCTGCTGGCTGACAGGGACGAGACCTTTGAAGTCATCAAAGAGACCATTCAGGAGCAGATTGATGGGATCGATGCAGAGTCGGAGGAAGGGAAAGAGACCAAAGAGATGCTGACGACACTCGTCCGGTTTCTTCAATGATACGGATGCCAGTACTGTTATGATAGGGGCGTGTAAACCAAGTAGATACCAAGATACCATGGCCGTTGGCCGTTTTCACCATGCTTGAAAGTCACTGCAGAAGTCGAATCTATTGACGCTGGCGCAGCCCGAGTTTATGCTCTGACCGCTGCAACGCTGCCACCATACACCGCCTCCTGGCACTGGTTCTCCCTTGTCTCGCTCGCCACATGCAAAGAGCCCGCAAGATAAAGCGGCTTCCCATGCCGCATTACCGCCTTCCCCGTCCTAGCATTCTCCGACTATATGAGGCTTCATGAGACAGGGGTCGGGTGCGCATCGGAAACGGCCGAGAGCAGGTTCTTGATGATCTCGTCGCGGTGCTTCGTCCCGGCCGCTTGAATCTCGTTGATCTTCTCATCGGCTTCCTTGTTGGCCTCCTCCTCTGCCGCCTTGTTGCCTTGGGTGTGCTGCCGACCGTTAGCTTTGTCCCAGGTGACACAGCTCATCATGATCAAGCCGACATGCCTGTGCTTCGAATCCCTTGTACTCGGATTCCTTGTTCGCGCGGTATTCCTCGATTTCCTTCTTGGCCTCGTCTCGCGCTTCCCTCACTCGCTTGGTGCGGTCTGTCTGGTGTCAGTCGTGTGTCGGGGCGGCAGGGCTGGCAGGGCATCGGGACGTACACTCTCGCGCTGTGGTTGGTGCATGTTAGTATCAATACGAAGGTGCCTAATTGTTGGCGGACGTACACTTTTGAACGATTTTGGATGCCTCCCTCTCGGCCTACGGTATTCAGTCAATGCACATTCCCAACAGGTCTACTGGGAGATCGTAGCGTTATTGAAATCGGGAGGGTTCGTACATCGAGGAGGGTCTGAATGCCCGCTGAGTTTTGGGCGGCCTGCTACGCTGTTAGCAAGACCCGGCGAAGGCATCGGCCGAATCTCGAGTTCGAGTGAGAACGGCTCCGATGCGAGAGCTGTTGGTATCCTCACCATCTTGGGAGATTAGAGTCTGGTTGACGGTAGTGAAACGTATTTGATGTATTGGAGGCTGTAGTCGACGGGTAGTGCGGCGATTATCGTAAGTATCTCGCTGTGTATTTGCAAAGACCGTCGAGCTGTTGGTTCGTGATGCGATGCAAGTCGTCACAAGCAAGGCGGATGGAGCCGAAGGTGGAAACCTGGAAGCCATGCACCAACAGCCGCAGCTCGAGGCGGCACAGCTTCCCCTGCCCGCGCTGACGGCACCGCCCCACCCACGCCCCTCACTTGCCTGCCAGAGACTCGAGACAGGCGGTGTGGCCCGGCAAAATATGCATTGGCCGCGTGCAGCCGGGCTTCATCGGAGCATTGAGAGTGAAGCGAGTTCAACATCGAGGAAAGTCACAGGATGCCGCTGCAATAACAGCTCCTGCCAATTACCCGCCCACCATGTCCCGCGCCTCCAAGATGACCCTGCTGGGCACCTCGCTCTTTGCCATGACCACGGTGGTCTTTGTGCACTTCCAGCAGAAGGCAGAGCAACAGGTTCGTCATTTCCTCTCTTCGGGTTTCCTATCCATCCCGAACAAGACTGCTAACAGCTGTCGCCGTAGGCAATGCACGAAGGCGTGATCCGAGATATGGAACAGCAGCGCCTCAAGCGCGAGCGCCAGGCCGACTTCGACATCCAGCGGGAGCTCGAGGCCGAGTACAAAAAGGAGCAGACGGTTCGGGACAGTACCGCGGAGGGATCGGGCGGGTCAGGCGGGTCGGGGAGGTAGCATCTGATGCGTCTCGAGGGAAAAGGAGGGATAAAATGAGAAAGGACGGAAAATGATACCCACGCAAGAGGTGAAAGAGGGGCGGCGATGTACGAAACGTGTACCATACTGTAAACGACGACATCACCACACAGGATAGAATAACTAATCTTCAAGTCGGTTGCATTCCACCAAACTCGGTACTATATGGTATATCACAACACAACATCGCGACCCCCGCTGTCAAAATTACCAAAATCACGCGCAGCCTAACTGTGATGGAACGACCCTACCGTAAAGCCTTAGTTAGGATCAACGGGGCGAGGCTCCAACACACGGCTGCGGCGAATCCACATCCCCGAGATCTTCATACAAATCGTAAACCAAAAGCCGATGAAATATCACGGCCGATTCCTCCCCAGCAAAAAAGAAGCGGGGGTGGGGGGGTAAACCGCGAAAAGCGAAACGCCAAACGACCCTCGAATGCATGCAATTTTTTACTTCCTTTTTTTCTCCTGTAGCGCATCCTTGGATGCCACACAGCACATCGGCTTAACGCACGGAGATGCCCGACCGGCTGGTGAACATGCGCGAGGCGATGTTCATGGCCATGAGCTCCTGGAAGAGCAGCTTGGCCGCGTACGGCATGTGCACCTGCGCGATCTTGGTCTTGTTCTTGCACGGCCGGCACTCGAACGACTGTTTGGTGAGGTTTCTGCATATCTCCGTCAGTAAGGGCACCAAGAAAGCAATCAACAAAAATACGTACGCAATCGGCGTCATCAGGCCGCAAATCTCGCAGATATGCACGCGGAAAGCATCCGACACCTCAAACAGGCGCTCCTTCAAGAAGCTGGCTGCGCCGTGCGCAATCATGCAATCACGTTCCATTTCACCGAAACGCAGACCGCCGTCGCGCGCACGACCCTCGACCGGCTGGCGGGTCATGATCTGCAGCGGGCCGCGGGCGCGCGCGTGGATCTTGTCGTCGACCATGTGGCGCAGGCGCTGGTAGTAGGTTGGGCCGAAGAAGACCTGCGAGCGGAGCTTGCGGCCCGTGTGTCCGTGGTACATGATCTCGAAGCCACGGGACTGGTAGCCGTGCTCGCGGAGGAGGTCCGACACGCTGTCGACCGTCACGTCGGTGAAGGGTGTCGCGTCGCCCTCCATGCCCTTTAGCGTCGAGACCTTGGATAGGAGGCACTCGATCAAATGGGCAATGGTCATACGGGAGGGAATGGCGTGCGGGTTGATGATAATGTCGGGAGTGATGCCCTCGGCTGTGAAGGGCATGTCCTCCTGCCGATACGTGACACCGATGGTTCCTTTTTGACCGTGACGGGACGCAAACTTGTCGCCGATCTGCGGGACCTTGGTGGTGCGGACCCTGACCTTGACGTAGCGCATGCCGTCCTGGTTGGTCGTCACGACAACGTCGTCGATAATGCCGTTTTCCGTGCTACGAAGCGGCGTAGACGCGTCGCGCTTGACGTGCTGGTTGGACCGCTGGCCGAGCTCCGCGTTGTCGGGGTTGATGGGGCTCGTTTTCCCGATGATGATATCCTCGCCCGAGACTCGGATGCCAGGCGCCACGAGGCCGTCCGCATCGAGCTTGTCGTACGTACTATGCTTCAGGCGAAGCGTGTCGCTCCTGTTGGGCTTCTCGAACGCCTCAACGATGTTGATGCCGACTCGCTTCTCGCAGTCAGTGTACGAGCGGAAGAAGAGACTGCGGAAGATGCCGCGGTCGATGCTGCTCTGATTCATAATCACAGAGTCTTCTTGGTTGTAACCGGAGTAGCAAGCGATTGCAACGATGGCGTTCTGGCCGGCCGGCAGCTCTCGGAATTTGAGGAACTCCATCGACCGCGTCGTGGCCAGCGGCTTCTGCGGGTAGTAGAGGATGTTGGCCATCGTGTCCATGCGCCGCGAGTAGTTGGTGAGGAAGAAACCCATGGCTTGCTTGCCCATGGCAGACTGGTATGTGTTTCTGGGTGACTGGTTGTGATCCGGGAACGGGATGATGCTAGCGCAGATGCCGAGAAGCATGCTGGGATGGATCTCACAATGCGTGTACATGTGAGTCGTCGGATTCGGCTTCGTCTTAATCCTGTTATTCCCCTGCCCGGAGTTGTCCTGCTCGAACCTCCCCTTCTTGCGGGCACGGAACTGGTCGAGATCCTGGGGTGTCATGCAGATCATCACCGTCTCCTCCTCCTCGGCGTCAAGGTACTCGATGGCGCCCGACTTCAACAGGCCTTGCCAGCCCCAGTAGTCCGGATGGTATCTGCCCATCTCTGTGTCCAACTTCAGTCGCGCAATGTGCTCCTTGTTGAGGATCAGCGCGCCCGTCTCGACGCCGTTGTCGCCGTTGTGCTCTTGCTCCACCGTGTATAGCGGCCTCATGACGCGACCCGCGTCTGAGAAGATCTTGAACTCGCGATCACGAATGTCCCGGACGAGCGAAACCTCGAACGAGATGACGTTCTTTCTCCGCAGCCCCTGGACCAGTGTGACGAGGTGCTTTGGATCCTGATGAACACCTACCCAAGTACCGTTGACAAACACCTTGGTGGCGTTCGGGTACCGGAGTGGCTCATACTCCTCGAGCACTTCCATGCCTCGGGCAATCATAAACTCCACGATGGGATCCGCGGGCGTGCCCACACTGACGTAGCACATCAGTGACAAGTTCTTGACGAGACCGCAAGCCTGGCCTTCGGGTGTCTCAGCCGGGCACACCAAACCCCAATGGGTGTTGTGAAGCTGGCGGGGCTTTGCAAGCTTGCCGTCGCGCCCAATAGGCGTGTTGGTGCGCCGCAAATGGGACAGTGTCGAGGCAAAAGTGTAGCGGTTCAACACCTGCGACACACCTGCGGTCGAGCTCGCCGCCTTCTTTTGGTCACCCCAGTTACCCGTCGCGAGAGAGTACTTCAAGCCATTAGTGAGTGTCGAGTGCTTGATGCCCAGGGCGAGCGAAAAGTTCTTGTTGGTGTCGATGCAGCGCTTCATGTACGACATCAGGTCCTGCGTCATGCGGCGGATGACGCCGCGGAACAACTTCGCCAGCAGAGGACCGGCGAGATCCAATCTCTTCTTGCCGAAGTGGTCACGGTCGTCGGGATCCCGGCGGCCGAGGTAGCACTGGAGCAACCTGTGCACCATGTATCCCAGGAAGAAGGCTTTGCGAGTCTCACAGCCCTCCGTCTGCGAAATGTGGGGGAGCATTTCCTTCTGGAGCAAGTCCTTTGCGGCCCGAACGCGGTTCATGCGGTTCTGACCGGCGTTGCCATTACCACGCTTGCCGATGAAATCAAGGGCGATTTCACGGTCCTGGATGCAAAAAGCTTCTTCGATGCAGGGTCGCAGAGCCTCGAGCATCTGAGTGTCTGTCCGATCGTAACAGATGTGGTTGAGGATGTCCTCATCGGACACGATGCCGAGAGCACGGAAAACGATGCCGAGCGAAACGTCCTCGCGCACATACGGCAGTGTAACGCTGACTGTGTTCGCCAACCTCCCCTTCTCCGGCGAGCCTTTGGAGTGCAGTTTCATTTGCAGCGACGAGATCAGTCGCGAACCCTTCTCCAGCGCTGAGCGAATCTCGGCCTGGTACGAGACACTGCCACCTGGCGGCTTCTTGAAAACCTGCACGATGTTGGCGGCAGAACGCTCTTGGGCGATCAGAACCTTTTCGCTACCGTTGATGATGAAGTAGCCACCCTGGTCGTACGGGCATTCGTTGAGGAGGAAAAGTGACTCCTCGTCCTCGCCAGCCAGATGGCAAACCTGGGACTTCACCATGACGGGGAGCTTCCCAAGGAAAATCAGGTCGCCCTTCTCCTCCCCTCCCTTTCCGGACCCCTCTATAGGCCCAGTATCTTCCTCCTCCCAGCGGATGATTTTGGGTGCTTCGCCTGTCCGAGCCATGTACTCCTGCTGCTCTTCGTCCATGTCCTTCAAAGCGACTTCTTCGTTGATGGCGACACGGGCACGCTTCATTACTCTGCAATACATAGGCGCAGAGTAGGTGAGGTTCCGGTCGCGGCATTCGTAAGGGAGAAGGCTAGTGGTTTCGCCGGTGGCTTCGGTGAGCATCGGCTTGGAAATCAGGACGTTGTCGAAATGAATGTCGTATCTCCGCATCGCGATGTCCCTGTTGCCATCATCGCCTGGGTTTGGGTGGTCGAGTGTCAAGTCGGCGTACTCGTCGACGAGGGACTGGATGGTGGTAGACGTAAACTCGTCGAACGAGTCAATCTGTTGTGAAACCAGGCCTTTGCTGTCGAAATGTGATTGAATGACCTCCCAGCAGTCTTCGGGTGTGATGCTATCGTCCGCATCTTCGGCATCCTCGAGTTCGGCTTCGTGGTCGTACTGTTCGTCGTTCTCATTGCCATAACTCTCGTCGTAGCCGTACTGGCCCTGGGCCCCGAAGTCGGCCATGTTGAGCTAAGGCGAACAAAAGAATGCCGAAGGTTGAATTAGGTAGGAATCGAGGGTCGGAAAAAGGAATCGAGAGTCGAGAATTCGAGAATTCGAGTTTCCTTGGCGAAGAAGTGGGCACCTTTTCTATGCGCGAGAAACAGCGAGAAAATGGCGGGTTCAAGCTGCAGGCTGCGGCGAGAGGGTGAAAAAAACAGATGCTCGGTCGAGTCGGGGCGACGAGCGAGCTTAGAAATCGCCACGAGATGCGGGCGTGCGCATCAACTCGCGGTGCGCAGATGGTTTATTTCATCAACCAGCCGGCAATAGGGCTAGGATTCGATGGTGAGTGAGTGTTTCGGAAGGAAAGGCGGGATCGCGGGTCGAAAATAGCCGCGGTCGAGTGATCGTCGATGGTGGTTGTTGTGGTTCAACCGACGATGGTTTGCCGTTGATTTTTGGGTCTGCAAGAGGCTGAAAGACGCGGCGAAATTGGCTGGTCACTATCCGTATTCGGTTAGCGTGCTTGGGGAAGCTTTGTTGAGCGGCACACCACGGTGAGTAATGTGGGGCGTGTGTGGATCCCAAGGTGGTTGTGTGGTTGTCCAGACCTCGAGTCCCCGTCATGTCCGTCTCGCCTTCCACAAAGAAAGAAGCCTCATCCATGCCGCTCTTTCCATCACCCGCCGCCACGCTCATTTTTCCAAGCCAGAATACCAATCGACTTGGACGTGGGGGCCACCGACACAGCTCCCCCTTGTGCCTCCAAACATCCATGTTTCTTTCACATGCCAGCGAACAAACCTGTGTCTGTGATTCTGTGATTCTGTGATTCCGTATTCAACACCCTCACCCAACATTCCTCGTTCCGTACAGATTACAATTGAGTCATCGGCCCCAACCACACGCGCCTCAAGCACTATGCTCAACTCGGAGGCGATTAACTATTGAGTCGAGCAACCAAACTGAGGCATGGAATGGAAAAGAATTCCTGTTGTGCACAACTCGGCCCCATGCTTAACGTCCTCGTCATCTCACCACTACCTTCCTACCCCTGCGCTGATAATTTCCTCCTGCATCGGGTCTTCTCGCTTTTCCTACCGCAATCCGCAATATCTCCTTCCATGGTGTTCCTTCCGGTGCCCCGGGTCCCGCTACTCGTGGCGGCCAGGATGGAGATCGAGCGTTGAACCGCGCCATTCCCGATGCAGCCGCAATTAAACGGCCTTGTGGTCCAGAATCCGAGTGTGTGGGACCACTTCTGTTTCATCGAGGACACCGGCGCCGTGGAAAGTGCATTTTGATCCTGGTCTCCTGCAGCTGGGCGGGGTCTGGTTGTGCGCCCTACGCTCCTTGCCGCCAAACACCATCTCGTCTCTGGTGGTGTAGGCGCCTCAGCGTCAACTTCGCCAAGCAGGGCCGCCGTCGAAAAGCGTCGGCATGGCATGTACTCGGATCCTCCGGTCATTAGCGGGCTCTACGGGTACCCGGGTGCTTCATGATAAAAGTACATATATCAACTGAGCTTCGCCCTCGATACCGAATTACTGATAACTCACATCCATCTGGCATCACTTCGAGCCGTCCTCTCGTTTCCAATTCCTTCCCAGGGTTTCGCTCCTTTACCATTCCCTTGACGCCTTCTTAAACCACCGCACAGGATGCGCTCTACTCCCATTCTCCGCACAGCGCTAGCTGCTGCCCTCCCCTTGGTCGCATACGCTGCCGATGGCAAATCAACCAGGTGTGCTACCTCGGTCTCTGCCTTTCCGGAAGGTCAATGTCACTAACACCACGCAGGTACTGGGATTGCTGTAAACCATCATGCTCTTGGCCCGGCAAGGCGCTCGTGAACCAGCCAGTCTACGCTTGCAGTGCCAACTTCCAGCGCATCACCGATCCCAACGCCAAGTCTGGATGTGATGGTGGTTCTGCCTTCTCCTGCGCCGACCAGACACCCTGGGCGCTGAATGACGAGTTCGCCTACGGCTTCGCAGCCACATCTCTCGCTGGCGGGTCAGAGGCTTCCTGGTGCTGCTCTTGCTATGAGTAAGTAGTCCACCGAGAACAACAAGCTACACCCACCTAACCACTCTCAGACTCACATTCACTTCGGGGCCCGTGGCTGGCAAGAAGATGGTGGTTCAGTCTACCAGCACGGGCGGTGACCTAGGCAGCAACCACTTTGATCTCAACATCCCCGGCGGTGGTGTCGGCATCTTCGACGGTTGCTCCCCGCAGTTCGGTGGCCTCGGCGGCCAGCGCTACGGTGGTGTGTCGTCCCGCAGCGAGTGTGATTCGTTCCCCGAGGCACTCAAGCCCGGCTGCTACTGGCGATTCGACTGGTTCAACAACGCCGACAACCCGAACTTCACTTTCCGCCAGGTGCAGTGCCCCGCCGAGCTCGTTGCCCGCACCGGTTGCAGGCGCAACGACGACTCCAGCTTCCCCGCCATCAATGCCCCTTCCGGTGGCGGTAGCAAGCCAAGCACGCCAGCTTCGCCCAAGCCCAAGCCCAACTCCAGCTCGAGCCCCGTTGCCGCTCCCAGCTCTACGTCGACTCCGGGTTCAGCTCCCAAGCCCGCCACGACGTCTACCAGCGACGTCCCATCCGTCCCGACCTCGGCCCCCGCCTCGCCTAGCAAGTCCCCCGCTCCTATTTCGTGCGTCACCGAGAAGTATGGTCAGTGTGGCGGTAATGGCTTTGCCGGATGCAAGACTTGCACCTGCGGCACAACCTGCAAGAAGCAGAACGACTGGTACTCGCAGTGCCTTTAACCCCCCGCTACTGTGGCGACTGGCAGCACAGCCTACGGATGGATGTGCCCACTCTCTGTATAAATAACCTAAAGGTCCCTTCAATTCTTGTACATTCTGGGTCTTGGTATCCGTTATGGCCCCTTTGTAGACACCTTCTCTTCTGGTTGTACCAACCGTTATGTATTCTAAATGTCTTTAACTTACGTGTTGCCTAGGCGTTTGGGGCCTCTTACCTATGTGTGCACGTCGTGGTAGACTGGATATTGAAGCCCTGTCAAATTCCTTCATTTTACTGTATTTAGCTAGCGAATTACAGCAGTTTTGGCCGAGTTGAACCTGTTGGGATGGGGGTGAGTGACCATGGAGATCAGTGCCAGGAAGGTATCAACAGTTTAATTTCTGACACCCTTGTCCCAGACCAGTCATGCTCAACCGGAGCAAAGCCAAGCGAAGGTCGGCGATCAAGGCATCGCAACCCGCGTGCAAAAGGTCTTGGCGTACAACGACGCGAAGTATCTTGACCTCGTCGCCGTGGGGCGCCATGGTATATGCCGGCACCACCCAGCCACCCAGCCGGCGCAGCTCGTGCGCAATGGCAAACTCATCAAAGGCGTACCCCCTCGATGGCAAATAATCCAGCGATAGCCCTTGAGCGCATGTTGTTTCCCGATAATGACGGACGTAAGCAAGGCCACTGACGTGGGTTGAAGCGAAATGAAGTGCCTACTTTACAGCAGTGGTCACCCCGACCTCACAGTCCATGCCGCCATGCTCGGATTGTTTGCCATCCGGTAATTGGTTCTACTTGACCGGATTCCCAGAGTCATAGGAAAGCGAGATTCAATAGGAAAATAAGTTGGTCCAAGGAATTTAATGCTCTTTCAAAGAACACTACATGTTTCTTTTTCGCTCCTCCACCCCAGTCCCCTTGGCCACCACCCAGCGCTAGCCCCAGGTCGGTACATACATACCTTACCCTTCAGTTCCGGGTTTGTGCACACCATGGCACAGAGGCACCATGTTCATACCATCAATCAGCTCCTCGGTGCCCGCCCAATCCCCAGACGTTGGCGTTGGCCACAGATCCCGCCTCGGCCCGGTGAAGCATCCTCTCGACGATTGTCACGCAGGTCCAGGCACAGCCGACGGCGAGGGTCCATCCCGAACCGCCGTGTCCGTAGTTATGAACAACGCGGCACGAGGCGGTGCGGTTGTCGGCTGACACGCGGACGTTGGAGTGAGAGAACGGCCGGAGACCCTGGGCCAGGGGTCGGGCGGAAGGTTTGCGTGTCTGCAGCGCCGGCACCAGCCCATGGGCACGCTTCCACATGTCCTCGACCTCGGGCGACTCCAGCGTCAGGGCTAGATCCCAGTTGTTCCGTTGGATGATGGACCCTACGACGGTGGTTTTTTCGTTGCGCGGCACGATGAAGACAGTCTTGCCCGGCTGGTTTCGTGTATCGTACTGCGCGGGAAGGAGCACTGCATTGTGCTTGAGGAAGTTGGTGGCGATGGTGTGATGTTCGAGGACAAGGGCTTCCTTACCGGCAGAGGTATTGGCGCCTGGACCCAAATCCATGCCATCCAGAGCGGCGTTGTCGTTGTTATCTAGCGTCATGCGCCGCACCGCACCGCGCACGGGGAAGACCTGGTTGTCGCTGGCGAGGACCTTGGCACCCAGCCCGCTGGCGTTGACGATGATGTCGGCCTTGAAGTCGTCCATCAGCTCGCGTTCTTGGAGGTGTAGGTCCTCTCGGATGTGCCGCGTCTCGAGGGTCGCGCCTTTGTCCCGGACGCGGTTCATAAGAAACTCCATGGCCACGTCGGTGTCCACCACCGGGGCTTGATGTCGGTAGCCCCACTGTATATTGAAGTCGTTGGGCCCGTACTTGATTGCATTCTTGGCCTTTTTCCACTCTGGATCTGCTTCTTGGGTTCGCTCTCCTTGGGGGTTTTGGTCCTCTTGGAGTTTGCGGCGGGACGCCTTGAGCTTGCCATAGAAATCACCGTAATTCGTGTCGAGCTCCTCGATCTCCTTCCATTTGTCGTGATGGCCCCGCGCGCTCTCCTCCGCCCTTCTGGTCACCACATCTGCGGTGCTGCCGGTGTCGTTGGTATTGGGGACACCCGACGGCGGCGGAGCGGGTAGTTTTTGGAAGAACTGGTATAAGGTGATCATCCGCGCTCCGAACCGGTTCTTCTCTGCCACCAGGCTGTCGTTCTCTGCCAGGAGTTTGTAGAACAGGAAGCTCTGCAACGCCCAGGTCCGATACTGCGCCAGGGTCGAATAGGCGAGCACTGGGACCTCGATCTCGGATAGGCCACATCCTCCTGGAGGATACTCCCATAGGGCGCCGGCAATCTGGGACGTCATTCGGTCGGCCTTCTTGTCGGGGCTTTTGTCGCCTCGCTGGCGCCATTCCTCGGCGACAATTGTGACGCGGTATCCCTTGTCCAACAAGATCCACGCCGTCATGAGACCGCTTACGCCACCCCCGATGACCAAGACCATCTTCTTGTTGTTTTGGTCGTACTCGTCCTTCAACCGCTCCTCAACGGCAATGGTGGCCTTGGCTTTGTTGATCAACTCTTCCTCCCGGCGGCAAATTCCATGTGCGAGATGCAACGACTCCGCCGTCGGTTGGTTGCTGGCCGAGTCTCCGATCCTCACCGCGCTGAGCGCCTTGGCCGCAGCATCTCTGGCCTCCTTGGCAGCATCCACGGTCATGGCGAACAGCTTTTCGACAGAACTGGCATCGATCCTAGAGTCGCTGTCGACCCTGGCTCTTACAGCTTGGACTTTGTCTGACACGGCTTCTGCACAATCTTCCGCGATTTTTGTCGAATCGTTTGCCCGGGCTGCGAAGCTTGCGGCTCCTGCGAAGTCGCCAGGATGCTTCCCGAGATGGCTAATACAGGCATTAACGTGCTGGACGGCTTCCATGGCGCGGTCGCAGGCCTCGTTGGCGTTGTTAAAGATATTAGCTGCGTCTGAATCACCCTTGAAAACATCTCTGGCCACCTGGGCGTAACAGTGCTCGTCGGTGGTGAGGTGAAGGACACCCTCCCCCTTCGTGCGTGGGAGGCGGATCTGGATGAGTTTCATAATTTCTTGTTTTGCCTGGGGGGTTGCTGAAGTGTGAATTGGTATTGGACCAGTAGCAGGAGCTTAGCATTAGGAGGCAAAGGAGGAGGAGGGAGAATCTGAGCTGATGGGAGAGGAAAGGGGAAGGGGAGGATCAAACAGCTCGGGCTGCTTTCGAAGAAAAGGAAGTCCTCCAGAAGGAGTTGAGGTCCCAGTCCATTTCCAACGAATGCTACCTACCTCACCATATTTGCCTCCGCGGCAGGCAAACCGGGAGAATTGGCCATGGTTTGCTAAGTCACCCCATCCATTCTTGTTGCGCTAGCAGCAAGGCTAGGAGAGGTTGTACTCCAAGTACTTCTACAGTCATCCCGTCGGGCAGTATTTCTGCCTTGTCTGGCGGACTTCATGACCCAACGCCAGCACATGAGCAAGGTTTACACAAGTGACACGCCATAACTTGTTCGCTGATCGCTCCACTATGTGATTTAGATTACGTCGCGGCAACATCGGCAGGGAAGAGTTGGCGACAAGTTCTGAACGGCCCCGTCTTTCACTTGGTGACAGACATTGGCGCGTTAATGCCGCTCTACGCGCTTTAAAACAGAACGTGACGGCTTGCTTGCCGCATGCGCCAGACCATCATCGGTGCCGTCGAGCTTGGCTACCCAGCCTGCAAACACATCCGCGGTTGCTGCCCAAGTGAGAGGGTCCGATGACTCCTATCCCTTGATGGATACCGTAACCCACCACTTAGATGTCGATAGCAATGGGAATAAAACAGCAATATAGAATGGCCAACATCTAGATGCCCAACCAAGCCTACCGGGCGTCTCTTTGGTTGTGCCGATGACAGTCACCGAGAGATAACTCAGGTAGATGATTGGTGCCCGCTCTCTGCAGCGCGACGTGAGCCCTCCAACTCTTCTTCTATTCGGGACGAAAGGGGATAAGATTGAGCAGAATGCGGAACCTTCTAGCTCCTTTGATGACCATGAGCGTCGGTGATTGGGAGACTCTAAGATGGGAAGAACCTCATTGCGCCTCACGTCTCTAGTCATCTCTGGACAGTCCCAAAGCTCCACGCGGGATCATTCTCGTCGCTTACATCGGCTAAGGAAAATAAAATTTAGATCAAACGTCAGAGGATCTCACCGCGGCGCCGAAGTCTGATTTGCCTGAATCAAACTGTCAGACGGCGTGTTGTCCATCCGTGGACAGCCGCTTAGCTTGTTCGACTGGTTGGCATTATGCGAGCCATGTGAGATACCGCAGTACTTTGAGAGAGTTTAGAAGTACTTGTACTTCGTGAGATGAGCAAACATCGGCAAAGTCGGTCATGCAGCATGCTCACACTTGCAAGTGTGGTTCAGCACAACCAAGTTCCTTTGCTCCAAGTGTCTTACCTACTTGCCTCTCGACCTTATTTATTGACCGGCCCTACTTGATTCGGTTCAGCGAGATAACCCCAAGACTACAGGTTCCAAAGGTCAGGTGTGTTGCTCGCAACATTTCTCCACGGGCGACCCAGTTTCCATTTCTTGCAAGCCCACTCATTCACGGTGCCACGCGACCAGCACCTTCACATCTTATTCCCATGTCCGACAATTTCATCAAGGTGGGCCGTGGCCCATTCACCATCAAGGTTCCCGCCGGCCACAGAGTTGAAATCAAGGCCCACACGAACGCGCTCTACCGCCAAAAAGTCGACGTGGCGGACGTGCTTAAAGTTGAGAACTACGTCATGACGGGGGACGGCGAGGATAAGCCCATGACATTCGACAATGGGGAGCCAGGGTCCAGGGGTGTGCATATCACAGGGGGCAAGTTCACTCTCCCTACCATTGCGCACCCCGTCGAGGCGTATCGGGAACTGAAGGTGACATGCACATTTTCGAGGCCGGGGGAGACTAAGTGGCACAATTCCGAGGTGTGGATTCGTGGGCCTAGAGAGACGGACGACATTGATCCAAACTCTGACCACGAGTGGGAGGTCAAGACGGAGGATGGGGCTGACGATGATCGCAACGACACTGTCCTCCATATCAACGCCCACGGAGACTGGTAAAGGAGGAATTGAACGGATACTGGGGCCATGACAGGCGCAGGTAGTTACCTAGGTACTTCATATGACCCCCTATATGGGGCGTTTTGGCGAAGCCATTTGGAAGATAGGTAGCAAGTAATTACACCCGCAAGGGCCTTCACACTGCCTTCGCATTGTCGTATGGCCACTAAGCGCTGTTTATAGCCTTGATATCTCTGAGAGTCACCCATTCATTTTTATGGCGAGATTTTGTTCTCTTTCATTTCAAAAAGGGGTTTGGACAGTGATTACGTGTAAAAGCTACTATCGACAAGGTATCATGGAATATTCATGTACATCACTCTACTCTCCTTCAAAATCACCGTGGCCTTCTAATCCTACCATCCCCCCCCCCCACGTTAACCATGAATGCCCTGAGCAGGTGGATCATACCAGCGCTCCCATAACGACATGAACAACCGTCACAACAACCACCACGACCGACAGCCCCGCCTGGACATCACCTCTCGCGACAACCGCCGCCGCGCCCGTGGACGACGCGGCTCGCTGGGTATTATTATACGAGTGCGTAAAATACGCACCACAGTTCCGAAAGCAGGTATACGTGCCATGAAACACCGTGTAGCGAACCTCAACGGCGTGCGCATACAACGTGTGGCTCGCCGCATCCCAGTCCACCTCGGTGGTGCCCTCATACCGGCCGCCGTCATCCGCATACAAGCCCAGCGTCACGGGGCGCCCCGCCGGGCCCGCCAGGGCGTCCTGCACACCCACCCCCGTCGCGACGCAGCGCGGCGGCGGGCCCCTCTGCACGCTGTACGCGACGCCGTCGTGCGTCGTCGTCGGCTCGGGCCACCCCGCCCCGGGCGTCCGCGACGGGTACGCGAACGAGATGCCCTCCAGCGAGGGGCAGCAGCCGAGCGTGGAGGCCTCGGCCGCGTAGTTGGCCCGCGGCTTCCCGAAGCGCGCGTCGAACGGCTTGGACGTCGCCAGCCCCGCCTGTGTGTAGCCGACGGGGCAGCCTGTGTAGAAGGTGGAGTCGCCGCTGGGGCCGGCGGCGGCGGGCCCGGCCGGGTAGCACGCCGTTTGAGAGGGGTTGGGCTCGCCGGCGAGGATGTGCGTGCACTGCAGCCAGGGCGGGTGCGGTTGGTTCTCCGGCCTGGTGGTCACCACGGAACACTGGTCGGAGACGAGCCAGAGGTTGCCAGGTTGTGAGAGGCAGGAGGGGGCAGGCGTGAATTGGGTGACGGGGGATGTGGGGGGTGGGTCGTACCGGTCGGACGGGGCGGGGGTTGGGCCAGGCACGAGAGGGTTGCTGCGCAGTGCACAACGCGCGTCCAAATCCCCATAGCATGTTGAGGTGGTGCTGGCTACGGGGTCCGTGTAGAGACGCTTATTGATAATGGCTGCCGTCGCGACGATGAAGCCGTTCTCGTAGTCCCATACTGTTTCGGTTGTGGTGCCAGTTGTCTCGCCAGCAAACACGGTCATCGTCACCGTCTGATCTGAGAGGGCCTTGATAGAGCCGGCCTTGCAAAGCTCCGTCTCGGTGGCGAACGTCAACGGGTACGTCGTGCCGTCGATAACTGTAGGAATAAGAGTCCGGTCGCTGACTAGGGTAAAGTCATAGGCGCTTGAACAATACAAAGGTAGGTCACCTCAGTTAGTTAACACTGCGGGGCCGACCATTGGTATAGACTGGAGTTCCTCACGTAGGACAGCAGACTGTTGCGGCGATGGTGATACCATTTGCCACTCCCGTCCGGGTTTCGGCACCGGTCATGCCCTTCGGGCAGGCGCTGTATGCGGTGCTATGGTAGATGGTGGCTCCAGTGGTGATATCATTACTCTGGTAGCACAGGTCCTCGAAGCCATAAAACTGCGGACGACCTAGCACGGGAAAATCACAGGCGAGTGACGGGAGAATCTCAGTCGGCCGGGGCCCAAATGGCGGGTAGTACGTGTCGCATCCCCAGCGCGGTTTTTGATTGAGCCACAGATTTGACGGCGCAAAGCACGTCGGATCTGGGCGAAATATCGTCGTTACCGAGGCCATGGCTTTTCAGCGTGGTGATGATGTTAATGTGAATCCGATTCGAATAAAAAGGTAAACATGCCGAGGTGGACGGGGGACGGGCACACCAAAGAAATAAACATTGATGGTCCCCAGAGAGCGACCATCGTCTGTCAGGCGACAAATCCGCCATGCCAAGGGATGGGGGCCGTGGCATTCACCACGTCTCGGCCACCCAAGAACCTGAATGCCACCTTGTAGCAATCCTACGGGCGGGAATGGGTGCCAAGAGGGTTGAGCTGCGGGCAGGACTCCAGGAGGAAGGAGGAAATTCACGGAGAATGAACTACTTGAATGATGTGGTCAATTTTGTGCTCCGAGACGTCTGGGCAGAACAATCGAGGGGAACCAGCAGGATTTCATACACGATCTTCCAGACGAACAAGTTCGGGAGTCTTCTATAATATAGATTATTGTATTCATGAATGGACAAACAGTGGTTCCAATGCTGAGAAAGTGGGCCAGGTCAATCCAAGAGGCCTCCAATAAATAATATCATGATGGCCTCAGGTTCGACTTCGGTTGTTTTGCATGTGGAAGGAGCTCTTTCCGATTACAGCAATTGGGCCGCAAACCACAGCTGCATGGACATGGTTGGTGCATCCGCTGCGGAAGAAGGAAGCTTCGGTACCCGGTAGCTGGGAAGCACGGTGCCAGTGCTAAATGGGGTTTTTGGGTTTACCGGATGCGCGACTTCCCGATCCGTCAGCCGCTGCCATTCCATTCGAACGGCGAGTGCAAAGCCAAAGAAAAAGGTACGCGCCCCATGGCCATGGTTTTGTCCGGCGGATGACGGGAGTGTGCAACCCGGCCGCGCCTTGTGGCTGAGCTTCCGGAAGTCATCACGTCCGGGACTTAAGCGCGACTGCGCATCGTGAGATCGTGAGTTGTGAGCTAATTGCGGACTGTGGTTACGAGCGTCAATTGTTTAGTTTAGTAGGTAGTATGAAACTGTATTTAACACGATGTATTCCCAATCTGTTTCATTCCCATCCTCACATCACCAGCTTCATCGTCCTCGACTCACATCATACACACATCCTCAAAATATTTTGGATTGAAGCATACTGTCATCAAAAGTCGCCTTTGAGCATTTCCTTCCGGCATCAACCAACTCAAGCCAACTTTGAACCAACCCAACCAAACCACACCACAAACCCTCCCACCATGCTCAATCTCAACCACCTTCTCCTCCTCGCCACAGTAGCAACCCTCCCCTTCTCCACCACCGCCGCACCCACAACAACCACCACCAACCCAACCCCCAACCTCACCCACCCCTCCCCCGTCACCACCCACACCGTCATCGCCGGCCGCGGCGGCGGCGGCCTGCGCTTCGACCCGGACAACATCGTCGCCGCCGCCGGTTCCGTCATCGAGTTCCACTTCCTGCCCGCCAACCACAGCGTCGTCGAGGCCGCCTTCGACGCGCCCTGCGTGCCCAAGAACGACACATCCTTCGACTCGGGGTTTTTTCCGGTTGCTGCGAGCGCTGATGGCGCGGCCGTGCAGTCGGGCGAGGTGTTTCAGTTCGTGGTGGGGGATGAGGAGAGGCCGGTGTGGTTTTATTGTGCGCAGGGGAGGCATTGTATGGGGGGGATGGTGGGGGTGGTGAATCAGGGGTTTGGTGGTGCCGAGGGGGGGAAGACGTTGGGGCGGTTTAGGGATGCGGCGAAGGGGTTTGTGGGGGTGAGTGCTTCTCAGGGCGCGGTGCAGGGTGGGTGGAGGGGGGAGAACCCGAATCCGTTGGCAGGGTTTTGAGGGGTGGTTGAGAGGTTCGTGGTGAGGGTTGGGGGGGGGGGTGGTTAAGGGGGAGATAGCATGGGGTGGTTGAGAGGATGGGGGGTGGGGAAATGGTTGAGCATAGAGAGGCGCGTTTTGCATTTACAACAGGATTATACCGGCATAGCAGTAATACGTTGTTTGCTTAGAACCTCATCGTGACCGGTTTCTTGAGACGTAATACTCTCCGTCCGTCTTGTGACCAAACAACCCGGGACGTTGTCACGAAGAAAACCATCGCAATTACTATTACACTTGAATCCTCGAAGCTATTTTCCAAAGGTTACAACTACACCCATCTCATACCTCTGACCCAATGCCTAGCCAAGCGCAATCACCATACCCTTCTTGAGGGCCTCAATATGCTCCTCGGTCAGCGGGTCCTTCTCCTCAAAGCTCTTCTCCTTGCGCCTTTCGCTGCTCCAGGTGGTGATGTCGAGATTGTCCCCCCCAATAGGCGTGTCGCTGTTACTGTGGAGGGCCATCCAGGCCGTGAGACCGCCTTGTTCCTCCTTGTATCTCTTCAGGTTCTTGGCGAGAGCAAAAGGATCTACTCTGCCCATCTCGGGTGTCGGTGGGACGGGCAGATCGGCACCCGCACGGGCTTTCTTGATGATGTCGTCGATATTGTGCGGCCCGACGAGAGTGATATGGTACTTGGAGGCGTACGCGAGAATTTGATCCTGGAAGTTGTGCGGATACCACTTCCGCTTGTCCTTTCCGGGGCCCAACGACTGCCGGTTACTGTCTCTCAGCTCGCTGCATTGCTTTGCGTACCGCGCAAATGCCATGAACAGCGCCATGACCAGACCGAGATTCTCAAACTCGGAGTCCTCTTTGAGACAACCAAACCGCTCCAGCGTGGCAAGCATGCTCAAAAAGAGACGACCAATGATCAGGTATGTTTCGGTGACGGTGTTTCCATCGACCCTGCGCCAGTTCTCAAGTCAACAAAATGATGGTAACCTCGATCAAGAAAACCTACCCCGTCACTTCCCATGCGGTGTTGGTCATGAGGAAGAAAGCCAAACCCTCACAGACAGCCCACTGTTCCTGGTAGTTGTCCGAGGCCTCCTCAAAGTCCAGGATGAGGTTCTGCAGGACCTCCAGCACGCCATAGGCCCCGTGCCTGTTGAACGTGTACATTTCAAAGTAGTCGGGGCACCTTAGCTGGCAGTGGACCTCCTGCGTGTGGAACTTGCGCAAGCCGGCGTACGACAGTTTCCAGATATGGCCGGGATGCTCCGACGCGGGCTTGTTGCATAAACAAGTGTCCCCGCCGTCACACTTGCCCGGTTCCTCGGCCTTTTCGGGGGCCTTAGAGCTCTCGCCCTGCTCGTCCTCTTCCTCGTCTTCCTCCTCTTCCTCCCTTTCGCCGTTGTAAAACGGGGTCCGGCAGATGCACACAAATCGGTAAGCTTTCTCCAGATCCTGGGTGGCTATCTTGTATTCCATGTCGACATTTGCAGAGCCCGAGATATCAGGGGACCAGCGCTCGTCTCGAGGAATTGACCAAGTTGGTGCCTCGCTGGTGGCATTGGTGCCCTCGGTGCCCTCGGTGGACGGACGCGACCTCTTGGATCGTCGACTGGGGCCGTCCGCTGCGGACCGTTTGGGCTGCATTTTGGCAGTGAGTTTGAAGGTGGAACTTGGTGATGCCAGGAGGTCGTCGAGGACCGTGTACGGATGTCTGTATAAAAACAAAGGCCCACCGTGTCTGGGAAATTGGGAAACGCGTCAATGACGTTTGTTTCCCAATGAGCTCATCCTCTTCAGCCAGGGCATATTCCCGTTTTGGGTTTAGTCAGGGGAAAGAGTCGCAAAAGCCACAGGACTCGACGATCATGTGACAATCATCCACAGCATTCTTGATTCCCAAGTTTCCACCCCCTTGTCCTCCCACTTGTTGCGTCCGTCATCGTTGTAACTCGATATTACATGCATCCCCACGCCCAACCGTAAATCCATCGCAGCGTTCTATCTCCATGGCCTTCGGCGCCGGGCTGGTTGACAAGAAAACTAGACCGTCACATCATGAGCGCTAGGTGTTGGGGCAGGCTTCTCTTCGGCCGGGATGAGGCCGTCGAGTATCTTGAGGGAGGTATTATTCGCACCCCCAACTCCAACCACTCCCTTGCGTCCGGGCTTGTATGGGATGCCGTAGCGGAGGAACAGTCCAACCTGTCTCGCAAGTTGAATAAGCTCCATCTCGGATTGGGACACCCCCCCGACCACCTCACGGAAGACCCTCCAGAACTCATCCCGCAGGTAGTCAGCGGCGTGATAAAACACCCACCCACTCGGGGTTAGGTAATGTAACAATACAAGGTGCAATTGCTGTCCCGCAATTGCGACGTCGTTTTTGCGACAGTTATGAGCCCTCGTGACGCAACGGTCTGTTGATCGTAAATTCTGCTGTGCTTCCAAGAGGCAGTAGTTGCCAAGAGGTCCCATGTTCGAGCCAGACTCCGACCCTCCTGGGACATTTTAGGGAGTGTCCATGATAAAGAAATCTCTATATGAGGGGTAAAACAGGAGCAGGAGATGTTGATTGCGTTCATATCTCGTCTGTTGTCTCGATCTGGGGGGTGTGTAACAATACAAGGTGCAATTGCTGTCCCGCAATTGCGACGTCGTTTTTGCGACAGGTAACCCAGCAGACTGTCAAGCGCGTAGAGCGCAAAACCAAAGGGCAGGATGCCGGCTTCAGCCCAGTCGATAATTCCCGTAATCTCGCCAGTCGCGGGGTTGGCGAGGATATTTCTCTCGCTCAAGTCGCCGTGCGTTGGGACCCATGGGTACTCTCTAGAGAAAAGGGCCGGGAGGCTGTCCCTAACCTGGGTGATGGTGTTCTGGAAACGGGAGGGGAGGTTGCGGCGGAGGTAGTCGAAGCTAGAGCAGCAGACTTCAAAGGCTGCGGCGATGGACTTCGGATTTGGACGGCTACCCGTACCATTCTGCCACGACTGTGTAAAAAACCTGTATCGCTTCAGTGCTCGTTCTCTCGTCGGGTTCTGATCAAGGAAAATAGACGAGGATCCCCAAACCTTGCTAGACCATGGACAGTGGCCAATCGGTGATCCAAGTCATGGTCCATGAGAGAGAGGGATATATCAAAATAATTGTCTCCGGGGAGTACGTCCATCGAGTAAACGTGGAGCGCCGGGGATTCGCCAATGGTCCCATGGAAAGAGTGGTTGGCAACAATGCCGGGGTGAACAGCTTGAACAGCCGGCAGAATTTGTATATCCAGCGGCGATTCTGGTTCCCGGAACTGGATGATGGTTGTACCATTCGTGACGGTGTAGCTACAACTGCCCTGGACCGAAACCGGAGCAACTGGCCCTCCAAATGTTCGGTTGGCAAATGCGTCACATTGACCCCTGGAGGTACCCGCTCCTGCTTTCGAAAAGAAATCAGAGATAGACTTCTCGAGGTCGCTAAAAGAGGACATTCTGGGGCAATGGACTGATCATAGAGCGGTTGTTGAAATGGTTAGTGATCCACGGAAGTGGAGTAAGTTAAATCCACAAGACATATCAGGTGTTATCTGCCCTCCAACAGGGAAGGTTAAAAAGTTCAATTTATTGGGGAACCGGGGACCTGTTGTACAAAACGCGTGGTGGATAGTGGCTGGAGGTTACGGTACGGCGGGTCAACGACATAGGGGTCACCGGGCCTACAATTGATGCCCGGGTATAGAGTTTTCAGGGGGTGTAGGAGGCCCTCCGTTTGTTCTAGATATATACAAGTTCTTCAGACAATACGATTACGGTTGATTCGGATACCCTCTATATAGTGACCTTTATTATACTATATTTAGACCCCTATTTAGAAGTATTGTTATTCTAGCTATTGGATTTCTAACAGTTATGAGCCTGGTTAGTATCGAGCTTCCGGGAGATATCGAAAACGAATTTACAATAGCTAGAAACAAACTATAAAAAGCTAAAAGATAAATAACCCTTATATTAACTATAAAGATAGCTATAACTATACTACTCTTTACTTTAATAACTAACTAGAAGAAATAGAATAAATAGTTTATTAAATAAGCTAAGTAATACTATATCTAGTATAAGATTAACCTAGAAAGTAACTAGAAAGGAACCTTCCTTAAGGAACTATTTCTATTAAACCTTAGTAATTATAATAAAAAAGTTATAAAGATACTATCTATTAGAATAGAGGAACTAACTAGCCTACTAACTTAGAGCTAGTAAGGTGAATCCTCTACCCTAGTAGGAGACCAGCTACTATAAACCCTGATCCTAACTTAGACCTCCCTCTTTAAAGAGATCGATATTAGAGTTATACCTACTAACATTAGAGAGATAATGATCCTTGCTAGATCTGCCTATTAAGTAGAGATAGGTAACTATTACTAACTATATATTAACTATAAAGAGGAGATAGATTATATTATTAATATTAAGGAGTAGATTAATAAGATAGTTTCTAATTCTCTATAAAGTTTATACTATAAATCTAGAAGAGGAATTTATATCTAATATATAAACCTTTTAGAGAGGATTAATATAAGTAAATAATAAGATATTATTAATATTAAAAGGGTATATAATAATATTATTAATATTAACTAATATAAGTTAAAGAATATAACTAACTAGCTAATAAAGTAAGATCTTATAGTAACTAAATATTAGAAGGTAGGTATATTACTCTAACTTATATTATAGTAGAATTAACTCTCTACTATACTAACTAGATAGAGATATAAAATATAGATTAAAGTTTATTAGATCTAATATTAGGAGGATATTAATAATAGTATCTTTATATTCTATACTATTATTAACTATTTTAGAAAGAAGTTAGTAAAGGAATAAAAGAGTAGGAGGAATTTAAAGTCTATTCTTAAAGATATATTTACAATCTATACTATAAACTCTAGTAGAGAAGCTTAATCTTTTAGAGATAAAGAAGAATAATAGTATTAACAGCTATATAAATAGGAATATAAATAAATCTAGAGATAATCTAGAAGTCTATTCTCTAGCTATAGTAATAACTAGAGTAACTTAATACTATACCTATAGAATAACTAAAGCCTAAACTAGTATATATCGAATAAATAAAGATATATAGGAGGATCTAAGTTAGAATACCCCCTCTATAACTAATAGTATAGTCTAGATAATTATTAGTATACTAATAAAGGAAGCCGGTCCGAATAGAGTAATCTAGCTCTATACTACTAGAAGTAAGTAGAGTAATATCTTAAAGAAAATAACGAAGTTCGAGAAATAGTTGAGAAGCTTAGAAAGAAAAGGGTATATATTATTAACTTCCTAACTAATAGGGTAGAAGAAAAGAAGACTTTAAAGGTTAGTTTCTAGGAAAATTAACTATCTAACTACTATAAAGGAAGGATCTTAGCTATATTTAATATCGCTGCTAGGATATCGAATACTATCTACTCTCTTAAAGATTTAGCTATCCTTAACTTAGAAGTAACCCTCTATATCTTTAATAGCCCTAATAGATTCCTTACTATATACCTTCCTTAAAAGGGAGTAAGGTTATAGATAGGTGATAAATATATCTCGATTTAAGGATATAGAGAGGTTAATATTACTATTAAAATAAAGAATAGTAGGATATAAAAATTATATTTAGATAAGGTAGTATATATTCTAGAGATTATAACTAACTTAGTCTCTTTATAACCTCTATAGGAGAGAGGTATCTTCTAGGATAACCAACCTACTACTATAGAGCTATAAAATAGGGATAGCTTACCTCTTTATATTATTAAAGATATCTTTAAACAATTTATTCTTAAATATATCCTGGTTAGAGATTAGAGAGCTATATTCTCAGTTTATAATAACAACCCCTATAAATTATAGGGGCTATTAGATCCGAAGAGGGTAATAGAGGACCGATAATATCTCTAATTAATATATCTAGGATATAAACTGATAAAGTATCTATTAATAAATGTTCTCGGAGCTAAGATTGTAGGAGGGATCTATAACATTAAGATAGTAGACTATATAGACTATACCGCTAGGAAGATAAAGTAAAAGCTAAGTTATAAACTATATAACTTAAGCTAATATAGCCTAGGAGAAAGACTAGCTATTAACTTCTATAATTTTAACAATAATAAAGATAGGTATAAGCAAATTATATTTATTAGTAATAGAGTCTCTTATTATATATAGAACTACTATATATTAGATAAGATAGGAGAATAGAACCTTACTACTATCTATAGTTATATAGGTATATTTAAATAGTAATATAGTATTAGAGTTAAAAGGATTAAATATAATAGTAAACTCGAGATAAATACTATTAAGGTATAGTTATATAAGAATAATATTAACTTTAAACCTGTGACGAGAAGCAGATATTCCATGGGGTCAGGCCACCAGTCAATACAACTATAATATCGAAACTGAGACAAAGAGAAAAAGAGAGGTGGTGGGATCGCTAGCGATCGTTTCGTGGGGAAGTAGGGCGAGGCGCTATGCGCGCTAACCCCGATTGAGCCACAGTGCCATCACAGGCAACCACCTCTCGTGACAACCCCCCCCCTCCACGAAAAAGCTCGTCCGCGAGCTTTTGCTCGGAAAAGGTCCATCACTTTTTCTTCCTGTTGGATCGCCTCAACGGCGCGCCCACCATGACTGGTTCGTTGTCATCCTCATGATCCGCCGCGAACTCGTCGCGTTCGGCCATTTCCAACCATATTTGCAATCGTGTGGGCGGGCCAGACTTGTCGGGGTTCGCGTCATGGAACTGTTTCAACGCTTCCGGCGAGTTCTTGAAGTCGGCCGCGGGATACCATTCGGGGTCGGCTGCCCAGCCCTTCCAACGGACTTGGTACTGCAATTTTCCATAGTAAACACGGCTCGCCAAGAGTTGTTCGACCTCCCATTCCATGTCTTGATTCGGACCAACCTCTTCGGCATCCGGGGACTCGGGTGCTTGGCCAGGAAGAGGGTTGTTTAGGTGTAATCGTAGTCGGTCGGGAGGGAACGTGTCGGTTCCCTTCCACGAAGCTGGGACTTCCAAACGGTACGCGTGGCCAACCTTCTCGATGATGCGGAAGTGCTGCCGCGTAACGGGGAAATCGAGCTTATCGCTGGGTCTGCTCGTCATTTCGGTGCGCTTGATGATCACGACGTGGTCGTCGACGTCGAAATCTGGTACGCGGCGATGTCGATTCGCCTGCTCTGCTTGCTTCTCCTGCGCTTTAAGGATGTTGGACCGCGCGAAGTCCCCAAATTCCTGGATCTGGCGCGCCCTCCGCTGGGCCTCTTCGCGATTGAGACGCTCTTCGTGCGGCAGATCTGTCAGTCCGGTTCGTGATTCCCAGTCGAATGGTAAGGGCATCGCGAACCCAAACATCACTTCGTGGGGCGACAATCCGGTGCTGTCGTGCGGGAGGCTCGACTGTACCGCGTCAAGAGCTGGGATTGCCCGGGACCAGTTGTCTTGGTAATGGCTTACAAACGGTCGTAACCGTTGGTTAATATACTGGTTAAGGTTCTCGACTTGGCCCGCGGTCTGCGAATGACCGGGTGTGGCCAGTTTCCAATTGATCCCCAGAATCTTTGACAGTTCGTTGGTAAAGTCGGCTCGAAACTGCGGCCCCTGGTCAATGATGACCTCCATCGGGAGACCGTAGACTCGATACGGGCCTTCATAGTACATCTTCGCCGCATCGCGAGCCGTGGCTCCCTTCGTGCAGGGAATAGTCCATGAAGCTTTCGTGAGGCGGTCAATCATGACCAGAGCGTTGTCAAATCCGTACTTGTCTTTCGGAAGTTCGTTGAAATCCATCACAACGCTCTGCCATGCTCGCTGCGAGGGGGGGATTGGGTGTAGCAATCCGGGGGTCTTGTCTCTCGGGTGCTTCGCGGCGCGGCACACACAGTTAGCGATATACTGATCGATATCGCTGCCCATTCGGGGCCACCAGTACCGGGTGTTGATCAACTTGCGCGTCTTGTTTATGCCCGGGTGGGCGGTCGTCAAGCGCGAGTGTGCCTCAGTAATGATGCGGGTCCGCAGATGGTTGACGGCTGGGACCACCAATCTACCGCTCATCAACAGCAAGCGGCCATCCAGGAGCGAGTATTCGGAATCCTGCTCGCTGCGGGCCTTCTCACGGTATGGCTCCAACTCCAGGGCAGATTGGTTGTAACGGAGGAGCTCGTCGATGAGCTCGAAACCCGAGTCTGCGGGCGCCTCTATCTCCTCGTCAAGCGCCATCAACTCAACTTCAAGATCATCAGTGCGGGTTGCTGCGCCATCCTCCAGCACGGGGGTGAAGATTTGCAAGGTGCGATAGGCTTCCCTCTTCGCCTTCTGCGTCACTGTATCCTCGCTCTTGCGGGAGAGAGCGTCTGCCGCAGCATTCTCTTTGCCCGGCCGGTACGTGATTTGGAAATGGTACTGCGCGAGCAGCTCAGCCCATCCGGCTTGTCTAGCGTTGAGCAGGCGCTTCGTGCCAAAATACTTCAACGCTTCGTGGTCCGTGATGATCAGGAACGGGTCGTCCCCTTGGAGGCCAACAAGCTCGGCTCGCCAGCACTGCAGCGCGCGGATCACCGCCAGGAGTTCCTTGTCATGGATATGGTAGTTGTGTTCCGCGCCGTGCATTGTCTCTGAGAAAAAGGCGATAGGATGCCATTCGCCGTCCGGCTGTTGCTGGGTAAGTACGCCTGCTACCACTCCCTGTGACGCGTCGGTTTCGACGCGGGTTGGCTTGTCGTGAGAGAAATGGGCTAAAACAGGCGCGTTAAGTAGCCGGTCTTTCAGCTCCTCGAAGGCACACTGGCAATCCGCATTCCAGTCAAATGGTACGTCTTTCCTTGTGAGGTTGTTTAGTGGGCGCGCTGTTCGACCGTATTCGCGAACGAAGCGTCGATAGAAGTTGCAGAAGCCAAGGAACGATTGGACTCCCTTGACAGTAGTCGGCTGTTCCCAATCCCGAACAGTTTCAATCTTCTTTGGGTCGACAGCGATGCCGTCGGTTCCAATAATGAATCCCAAGAACTTGGTGCTGGTGACGTGGAATTCGCATTTATCGATGTCGGCCTGTAAGCCCGCCTCGCGGAGGCGCTCCAGAACCTTCCCGACGTGCTCCTTGTGCTCCCGGAGGTTGTTCGAAAAGATCAGGATGTCATCGATGTATGCGCTACAGAAATCGTCCAAATAACCCATCAAAGTGTTGTTGATGAACCGTTGAAAGGTCGCTGGGCCGTTGGTCAAGCCGAACGGCATCACTTTGTACTTGTACGCGCCGTATCTCGTGCGGAACGTTGTGAGTTCTTCGTGTTCCGGGTTGATCCGGATGCGGTGGAAGGCTTGGCGAATATCGATCTTAGAAAAGATTTTGGCTTGGGAGACCCGCGCCAGAGTCTCGTCGATCAGCGGTAATGGGTACCGGTCCTTCCTTGTGATCGCGTTGAGCTTTCGGTAGTCGACGCAGAAGCGTAGTCCACCGTTAGCCTTGATCGCGAACAGGATGGGCGCGGCCCACGGGGAATCGCTTGGTTCAATGAAGCCTTTCCGCAGGTTCTCGGTGATATATTTCCGAGCGGCTTCCAATTCCTCCAAAGAGAGCTTGTACAGCGGCGAATATCCCAGATCCTCCGGCCTGCCAGTGACATCGATCTTATGGTCGACTTGCGGGCGGTATGGGGGCATATCGTCGGATTCCGCCTTGCTGAACACGTCGAGGAAGTCATGGTACTCGCTCGGGATCGCGTTGACTGCTTTCTGACGCAGGTCGTGATCATCTCGGGGCATCGACTCTGCGAGCTTGTCCTCAATCATCCTGTCGATCTCGTGAAGAGTGACGCAGCCGGTGGGCAGGTTGCGCGCAATCTGCCTGAATGCAATGGCACCGATAACGGCCATATCGGGTGGGCGATCCTTGTACCAGCCGATGCTATCCCTACGTAGAGTGTACGGTCCGTATTTATCTGTGCCACGCTTGTAGTCGATCGCGGGTTCCTTTCGCCGAACGCGTGGTTTAGGAGGCTGCTCCTTTGGCGGGGGAGGAAGGCCTTGCAGCGCGCGCTGCATCTTCTGCTGTTCAGGGGGATCGAACCGAACGGTCTTGGGTATCGGGTCGGATCGCGATAGGAGGTGGGTAATCGGGGACGCAGATGACGTCGGCGGCCGCGGAACAGGCTGGCGGCTCGCCTGCGCTTCCAGCTGTGCGATTCGCTGCGCGACAGCTCGCCCATCGCGCCTTCGTTGGTCTTCCTTTTCCATCAATGCTTCGCGGCGCTGAATGTCTTCCATTATAGCAGGATCGGGGCGTCCGGTCGGGGGTGCGCCGAGCTCGATATCAGCCTTCTTCCACCATCCTGGATCAGGGAGCCATTCAGTAGGGAAGATCAGTCTCCGGCGTCGGCTGTCGGTAAGGATGTCGTGATAGTCAAGCCACTTGTCACCAACGATCACATCGTGCTTGGAATCAATTACCAGCAGCGGTTCGTCGCGGAGAGTGCGGTTCTGGATGGTAAAATGCCCGACGAGCACCACGTCGACCAATTGGCACGCGCCTTTGTTGTCAAACCCGCCCACGGGTCGGGGCGTGAAGTCGGTTCGAGTCTTCAATTTCAACTGCTTCAACAGTCGTTCTGCATAGGCAACACTCACAAAGAGGTAGCCATTGGCTCCCGTATCAACCAAAACGTCGGTGGTGGTTAACGAAACTCCATTATTCGCTATGGAACAAGAGGTGAGAAAGGGTCTTCCTCCCAGCAACTTGCTAACGAAATCCGGTCGAGCTTCTGTCACACCGACTGTTGATACCAACCCTGAGAGGGAGTCGAGACTACCCAGGGTATCTAGTTTTCCGAGTCGGAGGCGCTGTCAGGCAGCTCAACCACCTTCGCAAGCTTCTTCTTGTTGGAGGCGGGTGCTCGGGGAGTGGCAGGCTCCTCAGCAGGCTCCTTCGCCGCCCAACGGCTTTGCAGGTTCGCAATGCGGGACTCGCGCTGCGCTTTCCAGTCTCCAGCTGCGGCTCCGCCGCCTGTCTTCTGCGGGCATTCCCGGGACGTATGTCCCTTCTCGCGGCAGACGAAGCAGCGGCCTTCATCATAGAGCTTGCGCACCTCCTCGGGTGAGAGCTGGGGAGCCGGGCTCTTGGCTTTGGGAGCTGCAGGTCTGGGATCCGAGATCTTCGGGGTCTTCGCGGCGCGTGGCGCGCCATCGCGGCGCGGGGCATGGCCATTGCCTGTCTGGCGGTAGGAATGCGAGATCTCTGCGCCAAGTCGGACATACTGATCGAACGTAACAGCGGGATCGAGGTACGACGGTGCCAACGCTCTCTGGAGGGTGCCGGGAAGTCGGCGCTTGAACTCAGCCTTCCACTCAACCTTGCTCTTGCCACATTCACCAGCAAGTCGTACAAAGTCGTTTTTAAAAGCAGTGAAGCTGTCACCCGGCTTCATCTCTAGCTCGATGAAGTCTGTCAGGGACTTCTCGGATTGGAGCGGGTCGTTGTATTCCGACCAGAGGTGAGCCATCAGCTTCTCGGACGTGTTGATTACGTCAGGGTGGGTTTCGCGGAGATAGGGAGCGAGCTCGCGAGCTGCCTTCCCACCTACCCTCCCCTCGATGTACCCTTGTCTAGCAGCATCGTTCGAGAAGTGGTCGCCATTGGCGGCGAGCTTATTCTGGAGGTTGCGGGTACCAGGTCTCAAAGGTCGTAGTATCTTTAGCCCCGTCGTTGAGGAAGATAGGCGGGTCGGGTTGCTTTGCGCTGCGCCCCTTGCTCCCGCCAGATGCGGTTTCAGTGCTGCGAATAGAATGGTGGGTAGCGACCGTTCCCTCGCGCGCTTGCATCATGAGATCGGCGATGATCTGGTTAAGGCCCACGACCTCTTCGGTTCGGCTGTTCAAGTCTGCGTCATGGGTCGTCTTCAGATTGTCGGCGATGATCGGGACCCAATCGTGGATGTACTTCAAGTTACGGTCCAGGTCTTTGGCGATAGTATGGAGCTCTTCGACTTGCTCCGCGTATGCTGCGGTCAACAGTCCGCGCATCTTGACTTCCTTGAATACTTCGTCGGGGAAACGGGCAGCGAGATCCGCGAATTCGGTGGCATTGACTGTGCCATTGATCACGCCCGCGAACATGGCATCCGGTTTCTTGGGGTCGTCGTCGACCATCCGGGTAAACGGCATCGCAGGAGCCTTGTCCTTGTACTTGCCAGCGAAGTGGTCGGCAAATGCAACAAGCTTCGCACGCAGGTCTTCCACAAGGCTCTCGCGCGTCTCAGTGTAACGCACGTCTGGGAGTTGTGTAGTGACATCGCGGGTGAACTTCTCAATCGTAGCCGGCTCGGCGTCTTCGTCATCTTCGGCCACGAGGGGCTCTGCCTGGTTCAGCGGCACGTCGTGGATTGCCGACGAGCGGCGGCGCAACGGGGTATCTTTCTTGAGATCGTGACGATTGATCTCTTCGATCACGAACCGTACTTCCTTCCGGGCGCGATCGTCAGCGGCTGACTCGCGTGCCATCTTGGCGGTCTTCGGTATCCAACCCGGTTGGTTCGGCTAAACGCAGGTGGATGGATTTGGTTTGTCGGGTCGATTGAAACAACGCTTTCAATCTTTGATCTTCGGTTCTTCGGTGGGATATTAATTATACCTTCCCAGGTAAGAGAGATTGGTCTCAGTTTGTGACGAGAAGCAGATATTCCATGGGGTCAGGCCACCAGTCAATACAACTATAATATCGAAACTGAGACAAAGAGAAAAAGAGAGGTGGTGGGATCGCTAGCGATCGTTTCGTGGGGAAGTAGGGCGAGGCGCTATGCGCGCTAACCCCGATTGAGCCACAGTGCCATCACAGGCAACCACCTCTCGTGACACAAAATACCAACAGCAGTAGTAGGAATAGTGGTCAAAACGGCCAAAAGAAGAAGAAGAAGAAGGGTCAGGGTTCAAATTCCAGTTCAAATCACAGTACCCAGCCCGATTCCTTTGCCTATATTACAGGGGCATACAATATCACTACAGGGTACTATAGTAATAGTAGCGAAGATAGTAGTTCTGAATCCGATTCAGATACTGAAGAACTACCTTCTTTCTTCAATACTACCTACCAGGCCTCAAAATCTACCACTAAACCAACTAGTAGGAAACCTTCGAAGCCAGCCTGTAAAGATCACTATAGCTACCAGGTTACCTCTAATGCTCTACTCTATAATACTGGTGCCACAGACCATATTATAAACAATAGGAAATGGTTTACCAGTTTTACTAAAAATTCTAGTCAAATACCACCTATTTATACAGGCGGTAGCCCTATAAAACCCAAAGGTATTGGAACTACAAAGTTTAAAGTACTGGTCCAGAAGAGTCCCCCGAAATACTTAGAGTTGGTCCTTAATAAGGCCCTCTATATACCCTCTATAGATATCAATCTATTTAGTGGGATCCGGCACTATAAGGCCGGAGGCTATTTGGACCAGGAAACATTGAAAGGCCCTACAGGGTCTACCATTACAGCTCTGGACTTCCAGAGATTGGGCTTCTTCCTTCAAATTAAGGGTCACCTTCGGCCAAAGCTCCATCTTACTAGCTATATTAATATAGTTGGTACAGGGTATAGCCTAGCCCAAACTACTAAAGATTTAGTAGTTAAACTACCTTCTAAAACCCAATCTTGGAAAGATAGTTATACTAGGTACGATAACAACGAACCTAGTAGTATAGAGCTAGATAGTAGGGGTACTATCGGCTCTTCAGGGCCATCGAGCCCTGAATCTCAGGGCATACCCCGGAGGAATAGGCCCCGTAATTCTAACGAAGGATCTATAGGCCTGGGTGCCCCTAGGAATATAGGGTTATAGGATCTACCCCAGGGCTCTATAGTGGAGGAATGGCCCTGTGTACAAATAGAGCCCTGGGATAACGAATCTTAGGGCCCTCTAGAGGAGGACTTACCCCGTATACAGAGGGGGCCCCAGGATGGAAGTAGTGGAACTACTACTATAGTGCCTGGTTCTCAAGCCTATAAAGATCTACTTATAGTAGCTAAACAGTAGTATATTCGGCTAGAGCACCTTAGCCTACACCTACTAAAGAAAACTACTAAAAACACTAGTGGTATCCCTGATTTAGACCCTATAAGGGAGGTTGATTTTCGATGTATAGCCTGTTCTAAGGCTAAAGTAACTAGAAGGGTAGACTGGAAGTTAATTCCAGATCCCCCGGCCGTTTTAGATATAATAGAGGGGGATATAGTAAAAATTAAGCTAATTCCATACAATCGGCTTCCTATAGCTCTATTTCTAATAGATCGAAAATCGCGATTCCGGTAGGTAATTTTAATGCCAAATAAAGAGGGTCCTACTGTTTTCAACGCAATTAAAGGCCTATTTCGTAGTCTAAAAAACAAGTAGGGAAAATACCTAAGAAAATTCCATTTCGATGGTAGTACTGAAATTAATACCTATTTACAGGCCTGGTTAACCCGTAAGGGCATCGATTTTTCTACCTCTAGCCCCTATGCCTACGAACAGAACGGTCTAATTGAACGATCTATTCGGGTGGTTTTAGATAGGCTTAGATCTATAGTGGTTCTATTACAGTTGCTGCAGTACCTCTAGTGCTATATACTATCTAGTATAGTAGATCTCGTCAATTCTACAGCGGTAACTAATAAAGACCTTATACCCTACCAGGCCTTCTTCGATGAATTAGAGCCTGGTATTACCCACATACCCGACCTAGGGTGGTATAAGGCTATAGGTTCTAGAATAGAACTACTTATACCGAATGAAAAGAGGCCTAAGTCTCTGAAACTACAGGCTCGTACAGAGCCTAGTAGGCTTCTAGCAGCACTAGGAAATAAGACCTGCCTGGTTTGGATACCTGCTAGAAGAGCTGTAGTAAAATCGCCGTTTATTAAAATAGTTAACGAAAATAATACTATTTTACAAGTTACTATAGTACCTAATTAGATTTAGGTGGGTGAGGCCCTGTAGTGCACACACTAACAGGGCTTACAATGCACTTTGGGGAAGCAATGCACAGTACTATTGCTTAGCTACCAGCAGTAATTACAGGGCCTAGGCCCTATAACAGTGGTTAATTTAGTAGGTAGACCACTATTGTTTTGGGAATGCCTCTATATTTGCTATCTTAACTACTGGAGTTGGATTTACTACTTCCTTCTCATATACCCACCGACCGGGGCACAGTGCCGAATTCGGCCCAGCGGTCTTAGTGGTAAAAAACTGAATCCCGCAAAACTCATTTGTATAGGTTTGACTAAAAATGGGCTCACCTGCTCGCAGCCGCACCCAGAAGTGCCCGGGCCCACTTGCACTACTACCTTAAAAACCGGTGCAGGGTAGGCCGGTTGGGGCCAAGCGGTGCAGGGTAGGCCGCTTGGGAGCCAACCACCGGTGCAGGGTAGGTCGCTTGGGATGCCAAGAGGTGCAGGGTAGGCCGGTTGGGAACAACCGGGTGCAGGGTAGCTCGCTTGGGAAACCCAGGTGCAGGGTAGGTGCAGGGTAGCTCGATTCGGGAGAAACTAACACTTAGTGAAAAGAAGAACCAACCTTCTTCAAACTAAGATAGCTAGCCACCCAGTAATCGTACCGCCACAACCAAGATACCAGTATATAGCTACAGGCCATACGAATTCAATTACAGTACTGTAGAGCCCCCCAGATGGCCACAGCACTAGTAATCTGAACTCTAGGGTTCAACACCCCCTCTTTGTAGGCCTGTATGCTCAGTGGAGTATAGAAGGTTTAAACCTTAGCTATACTAGCAAAGAGAATAAAAAAGACTAACTAACTAAACTAAAACTAAAGAACTATAGTAGTTAGATACTATTTACAGGCTTTTCTAGCTGTTAAAGCTATATAAAAAGGACTAAATTACAGGACCAATTTCAACACTATTTACAAAGGGAAGAAATAGTAGGGAATGGATAGGCTGTTATAGTGGGTGGTCCAATCTAATAACCACTATAAACGCCTCGGCTTCTTTAGACCTAGTAGGTCTATAAACGCCCTGAAGAGTTGGCTCACCAAAGCCTTCGTAAGCCCATCGGCCGGCATACGTTTAGTATCAAGAAAACTAATGGAAACTAAGCCCCCTCTGACCTTCTCACGCACATAGTGGAATTTCAGCAGTGTATGCTTAGTTCTACTATGTAGAGCTGGGTCATAGGCTGTAGTAATAGAGCCAGTATTATCCTCAAATATAGGTACTGGGCCTATAATTGAGCGCTCTAATTCCTTAAAGAAATCCATTAGCCACTGAGACTCCCGTATAGCCTCTGTAAGTGCATCGGTTTCGGCCTCAACTGTTGAAAGGGCTATAGTAGAAGCCCGTTTCGATTTCCAGGTTACAGGTCCACCGGCCAATTTAAATAAATAGCCGTAAGTGGATTTAGACGTTTCTTTGTCGCCTGCATAGTCGCTATCTGAAAAGCCCACTAATTGTAGGCTCTTTGCCCCCTCTAAAAGAGTATTTACTATATCCTTTTTAGTAGGACTATAACAAATAGCTAAATCCTTACTACCGTTTAGATACCGGAGTAGGTTTTTAGCGGCATTAAGATGCTCTATAGTAGGGCCCTGCATAGCTCGTGAGAGCCACTGTACCGCAAAGGCTATATCTGGCCTTGTTAGGAGCATTAGGTACATTACCGTGCCCACTATCTTCTGGAACAGTTTGTGGTCGGACCTATTTACAGGGCTGCCTTTACTAGATATATTGGATTTATAACTAGTAATTCCTGGTTGTAGGGGTATAGAGATTGATCGACTAGAATCCAACCCGAATATCTTTAAAGCTTCTTCGATATACTGTTTTTGATGGATATATAGTGTTCTCTTTTCTCTAACCCTCTCTATTTGAACTCCCAGGAAAAAGGCTGCCGGGCCTCTATCTTCTATAGCATAGACCTTGTTAAAACGACGTTTAAAGGCCTGTATTTTCTTAATATCAGGCCCTATAAGAAGGCAATCGTCAACGTAGGTAACTATAAAGATCCTAGCAGTAGGATTATAGAAGATAGCAGAGTCTGAAACTAGTGGTTCGAAGCCTTCCTTTCTTAGTAAAATACTAAGATTGGTTTGCCACAGTCTAGGACTCTGTTTTAGGCCGTATAGGGCCTTAGAAAGAAGTATAACTTGGTCCTCCTTAGGGTTATATCCTTGCTTCTTTAGTAAGGCCTTAGTAGATTTTGAGGCCCTACAAGCATAGTCTATAAAACCGTCTGGAATTTGCATATAGTTTTCTTCTTCTAATTCCCCATTTAAAAATGCCCCTATAAAATCGATTTGTTCGATTTCCCAGTCCTCTATAGCTGCTATAGCCAGTAGGACACGCCACGAAGGTGGTATAGTAGTAGAGGCAAAGGTTTCGTTGAAATCTAAACCTTCGATTTGTTGGAATCCTCTAACTACTAATCTAGCCTTATATTTAACAATTTGGTTATCCTTGTTTTTCTTTGCCTTAAGGACTAACCGGCTAGTTAACGGTTTGCGGGCTTTTGGGAGGTCTTTATAGGGTAGGAACTTAAAGGTTCCCTGGCTAACTAGTTGATCGAATTCACTATATATAGCCTCTAACCAGCGGTCTTTATCTTGAGATTTATAGACCTGTTTTAGTGTTTGGGGCTCTGAGGCAGTGCCTTTCGAGGCCTTATAACAACTGGAAAGATAATATATAATTGAACTGATAAAACTATTCAGCTATATTCTATCCTCAGGATCGATATTAAGATCAATATCGATATCTATATTGGATAGCGGGTTTACTGGAGGGGGTAGTATAGATTCGGCCATTATAGGATCTTATAGATTAGATACTATAGTAGGTCCATTAGGCTCGCTATTTAGCCTAGCCCTATCACCTATAGATTTAGATTAATCTATATTAGTGGTAGGTATAGAGGGTTCGAAATTTTTCGATATTATAGTAGTAGATAATAGATCCTCTATAAGATTAGTGGGTTCGTGAGGCCCACTAGTAGATTCAGAGGTAGGATTTTCCTCTATATCTACTATATTATCCCCCTCTCGAACTATACTATCCTCTTTATAACTACCTATAGAGGAGGTCTCCGAGGGTACTGTTGAACCCTAGAGTTCAGATTACTAGTGCTGTGGCCATCTGGGGGGCTCTACAGTACTGTAATTGAATTCGTATGGCCTGTAGCTATATACTGGTATCTTGGTTGTGGCGGTACGATTACTGGGTGGCTAGCTATCTTAGTTTGAAGAAGGTTGGTTCTTCTTTTCACTAAGTGTTAGTTTCTCCCGAATCGAGCTACCCTGCACCTACCCTACACCTGGGTTTCCCAAGCGAGCTACCCTGCACCCGGTTGTTCCCAACCGGCCTACCCTGCACCTCTTGGCATCCCAAGCGACCTACCCTGCACCGGTGGTTGGCTCCCAAGCGGCCTACCCTGCACCGCTTGGCCCCAACCGGCCTACCCTGCACCGGTTTTTAAGGTAGTAGTGCAAGTAGGCCCGGGCACTTCTGGGTGCGGCTGCGAGCAGGTGAGCCCATTTTTAGTCAAACCTATATAAATGAGTTTTGCGGGATTCAGTTTTTTACTACTAAGACCGCTGGGCCGAATTCGGCACTGCGCCCCGGTCGGTGGGTATATGAGAAGGAAGTAGTAAATCCAACTCCAGTAGTTAAGATAGCAAATACAGAGGTATTCCCAAAATAATAGTGGTCTACCTACTACATTAACCACTGTTATAGGGCCTAGGCCCTGTAATTACTGCTGGTAGCTAAGCAATAGTACTGCGCATTGCTTCCCCAAAGTGCATTGTAAGCCCTGTCAGTGCGTGCACTACAGGGCCTCACCCACCTAAATCTCAATAATAACTACTAGATCTACTAAAAATATTAATAATAGAAGATCGGTATTATATATATTAAGAGTATAGAGATAATTACTAATAGCTTAATAAAGGCCCTTAGTAACGAAGCTTTTAAATGTTTTCGAAACTAGCTAGGTCTAATTAACCTCTATAACTAACTAGTTAACTAAATAAACTAAAAGGGTTAACTACCTATAGTAGCTAGCTATTAAAGATAGCTAGCTACTAATAGTAGTTATAAAGCTAAACCTACCACTATAGCTAGAGAAGGTCTAACCAAACCTATTACTATAGTAATAGAGGAGGTTTAGCTAAACCTACTACTATAGTAAAGGGGAGTTTAACTAAACCTACTACTATAGTAGAGTCTCTACCAATATCTCTAAAAACTGGTAATACTATCGGGGCTAAAGGCCAGGGATAATACCACCTTTATTAAGATCTACCGCAATAGAGCGGTAGGGAGTTAGAAGCTTCTTTAGAGAAAGTTCCGGGTAAACGTAAAGAGGTAGCTTCTATTACCACTCCTTAAGGAAAAGAGACCCCAGCTTCACCGAGGGCCGGCGAACCTTCTCGGCAACCCGTTTACCGGGGGCCGGCAAACCTTCTCGGGGACCTGTTTACTAGGGGCCGGTAAAGGTTCTAGGTATTAGACTAACTATTAAAGGGTTTATAATAGTGTGACGAACCTGTCTCTGGACCCGTCCTGTTAGGGTTCAGTATCGGTCGAAGGTATTCTCTCAAGGGTGCTTAGGTTCGGTGCAGCCAAAAGGTGCACAACAAAGACTTGTCTCAACAGTAGGCTCCCGATCTTGTAGCGAACTGTAGTTGTGATTGCTAACTGGAGAACTCCCAGAGCTCTCCAGAACGAGTGACTATATACTATCTAAGTCCATAGGTACCTTCGTACTTTTCCCTAGGAACATAGGGAACGGTAGCCGTTCCCTTCGTTCCTTATGGCACCTGAGGAACGGTAGTCGTTCCCTCCGTTCCTCTGCTGATTGGCCGGAGGCCCATTCTTAATGATTGGCTTGGGGCGCTTCCCGCGCAGCCCCCACATAGCCCTGCATGCGACCATGACCGTGACACGATGCCCCTCCTCCAGGTCTTGCGTCCCGAAAGACTTGCCAACCTCCCCATCCCTTAAGTAGCGCCAACAGCCCGAATCCCAGGTGGGTACTCTTCTTCCTTTACCCCCTTACCCTGCTGATCATCATGGGGAATCGCGTGGAGAAACCCACCAGGTCGTTGACCGCTGAAAAGAAAGCTGAACAACGCGACGCCCTTCTTGAAGCCATCCTCCGAAACGCCATCACCATGAAGCGTTCCTGTTCCTTCTGTGAATCTCGGGGTTACACGTGCAAGGCGTCTCCCTCCGACTCCGCGAGTTGTTATGAGTGCGTCTCTCACCATGAGCCTCACTGTGACGCTCAAGGCGTTACTCTGCAGCAACTGCGTCGTATCACTAGCCAGTACGATAAGTTGGACGCTGAAATGGAAGAAGCCGAGCGCCAACGGGCTGAACTGGACGCGAAGATAAATCGTCTTCGTCTCTCGAAGAAAAGGTGGTCTGAGAAGATGTCTCGTGCCTTATCCCGTGGTGTCACTACCATCGAGGATTTGGAAGAACTGGAGCGGCAGGAAACAGAAGAGTCGAAGCGACGAGAGGCTGAGAATGCTGCTGCTCAGTCAACAGTGGAGCCTGTTCCTGAGGAGGCTTTGTCCGACCCTTCCTGGGTTCCGAGGTTCGTGTTTGCCGTGTTGCGTGGCGTTGGTTCCTAACCGTTGCTTAGTGCTTCCTTCGCCGACTTCCCTGCCGACTTCGACTGGTCCTTGACGCCTCCTTTGGTCGATCCGGGTTCCTCTGGTGGAACTCCTGGAGTTTCTCGGGGCAGTTGAGATTCGTAGCTGGTTGCCATGAATTGTCTTCTGGACCAAAGTCCAGCCACTTGACCAAATACTCCAACTGTCCTTTCATGATGCGTGAGTCTAGGACTTCCTCAACGTCCCATTCCTCCTCTTCATCTTCTGCCTCGGCGTCCTTGTCGAGTCGTGCGCCCTTGGGCGCTGGTTCCAGAAGCGAGATGTGGAAAACGTTGGTCCGTAGTCGCATTGTCGAGGGTAACGCGAGTGCGTAATTGTTCTCCGAAATCTTTTTGTCGATTTTGAACGGCCCGATTTTGCGGAAGTCGAGCTTCCTGCTTGGTCGTTTTGTGCGAAGATTTCGAGAAATGAGGTAAACTTTGCCCCCCTCTTCTAGGCGAGGTCCCTCGAGCCTGTTTCTGTCGTAGAACTTCTTCATCCTGGTTCGTACGAACTCGAGTTCCTCCTTGAGCATCGCGTGCAGCGAGCTCATCTTGTCGGCTTTGACTGCCGCTCTGGGCACCGAAACCTCGGGCCCTTGTCGCAAATCTGCTTCGTAGCCGTAATTCGCGAAGAATGGCGTGACCTTCGTGGTCTCCGTGACGGTGGTGTTGTAGGCGAGTTGTGCCGTTGGCAACAGCTCGACCCAGTCATCCTGCTGGAAATTGACGTACAACCGTAGGTATTGCTCGACGACCTGGTTGAGTCGTTCCGTCTGTCCATCCGTCTGTGGGTGGTAAGCGGTTGAAAGCTTACTCTTCGTACCCAATCTTGTCATCAGAGCCTGCCAAAATTTTGATGCGAACTTGGTGTCCCTGTCTGTGATCCATTCCTCCGGCCATCCGTGGACCGAGGTGATGTTGCGGTAGATCACATCTGCGAGTTGTTCTGCCGACCATGTTTCCTTGTAAGGGAGGAAGTAGCTCCATTTGGTGAGTCTGTCCACCATTGTGAGGATGCTGTCGTATTCCACTCCCGTTACTGAGTCCTGGGAGACTGGTAGTTTGGTGACGAAGTCCATCGTCACCGAACTCCATGGTCGTTCTGCGACTGGCAATGGTTGCAACAGCCCATATGGTTTGTGTCGTCCTGGTTTGCTTCGTCCGCAGCGGTCGCACTCTGCTAGGACTGCTTCTGTCGCCTGTTTGATTCCTGGGAAGTCGTAGTTCTGCTTGACTTTCGCGATTGTCTTGCCGATTCCCATGTGTCCCCCGAGTCTTGACTCGTGGATCTTCTGAATGAGCTCCTTTTGGTCACCAAGCCTGACGTAGGCCTTGTCGTGGTACCAGAGCCTCGTCCCTTCAAGTCGCAACCCTGCGATCTTGGATTCTGGCTCTTCCTGCCATGCATCGCGCTTGTCGTCCGCGATGATTCCCTGGAAGTCTCGTTCCAGTCTCTGTTCTCTGAAGGTCGCACAGCATTCTACAAACGGTTGCAGAGGCCTGGCTTCGGGATCTTCCGACTGTTGCTGAAGTGCTGCGATCTCGTAGTCTTCAGTCGGTTGGGAAGCGTGCCGTAGCGATCCGTCTGTCTGTTGATGTAGCAATGGTGGTGAGACTTCGGATGTGTTGTCGTGGTGATCCGCTCTCCTACTCAAGGCGTCCGCTCGTGCGTTCTCTGAGCCTTTCTTGTAGTGGATCGTGAAGTTGAATTCGGACAGAAATTCTGCCCATCGAGTCTGTCGTCCGTTCAGCACCTTGGTGGTGGTGAAGTATCGTAAATTCTTGTGATCCGTGTACACCTGAACTTCGTGCGTCGTGCCGCTGAGATATGGTCTCCATTCCTGAAATGCTTCAATGATTGCGAGAAGCTCCTTGTCGTGGATCGGGTAGTTAAGCCTTGGTCCTTCGAGTTTCTTGGAGAAGAACGCAACTGGATGAAGCTTGCCGTCCTTGTCCCTCTGACCAAGTTGTCCTCCGATCGCGAAGTCCGAAGCATCAGCCTCGACTTCGAAAGGCGTGCTTGGATCGGGCAGCATGAGCACCGGGTCGGCGATGATGGCATCGCGGATCCGCTGGAAAGCCTGCTCGTGCTCCCGCTTCCACTGGAATGTGGCATCCTTCTTGGTAAGTTCGTGTAGAGGTCTCGCGATATCGCCAAAGTTCTTGATGAACATCCTGACAAAGTTGGCGAATCCGATAAACCCCCTAACCTCTGTGGCGTTTGTTGGTGTCGGCCACGTCCTGACAGCTTCCAGTTTCTCGGGTTCGATCTTGACCCATCCTGGAGAGATCTCGTAACCCAGAAACACTGTCTTCTTGACATGAAACTCGCTCTTGTCCTTGTTGACTGACAACTTGTGCTCGTGCAGTGCATTCAGCACCTGCTGCACATGTTTCTTGTGTTCTTCGAGTGTCTTGGAGTAGATGAGAATGTCATCCAAATAACAGACTGCAAATTTATCGAGGCAATGTCGAATTGCGTGGTCGATAGCGGCTTGAAACGTCGCTGGTGCGTTGGTCAACCCGAACGGCATGACGAGGTACTCGTAGTGCCCATAGGGTGTCCGAAAGGCCGTTTTCCATTCATCTCCTTCCTTGATGCGGATGTGGGCGTACGCTGTCGGAAGGTCGAGACGCGTGAAGTATTGTGCCCCTGACAGTTGATCTCGAAGCCTCGAGATCAGTGGCAGTGGGTAGCGGTTCTTCACCGTTTCGCCGTTCAACTGTCGGTAGTCCACACACATCCTGAGTTTCCCATCCTTCTTTGGAACGAAGAGGACTGGGTAGCCCGCTGGAGATGTCGATGGTCTGATGTGTCCTATCTCGACGTTCTTTTCGAGATAGCTCCTCAACTCTGCATCTTGCTTCTCGTTGGTGTGGTACACCTTGAAAAATTTCAACTGGGCGCCTTCCTTGAGTTTGATCTCGTGATCCCAAGGTCCGTGGTCTGGTAGCCCTGCAAGATGTTTTGCCGTGAACGCCGGGTGTCCCTTGTAATCGTCTGGAATCTGTCCCGTTTTCGCGTTCTTCGCCGTACCTTCGTAGTACGCGAACTTGCTGTTTCCAGGCTCGATGCTTGCTGCTTCGAGTTCCCTGACTTCTTCTGCTGCCAGCTCGATGTTTGCCGCTTCGAGCTGATTGACCCATTGTTCGTGTTTGAGCATTCCGTGCTCGTCGACTGAGACGACGGCGATGGTTCGTTCCTCCCGTGTCTGCTTCTTTCGTCGTGTGCCGCTTCTTCCGGACTCCAGAGTGCGTGGTTCTGCACTGGCTGCTTCCTGCGGTGGGCCCGTAGAGGGGGTTTGTTCTGACCCGCTACTCTCCCGTGGCTCCTGTTCTGCGCGTTCTCCCATCGAGTTGGTCGGATGCTCCCGCTGTTCCCGCGGTCGCAGATGGCCATCTCCCTTCCAACTGATGTCTGGGTCGTAATCCTCATGCCATGGGCGTCCGAGAATCATGTCTTTCTTCGGTCCCATGTTCACGATGTCGAACACCACTTGGGTGGTTTTTCCTTCCACCTCAATGTCGAGTGGTTCTGTCTCTCGTCGTACCCATTGTGTGTCGAATGGTCCTTTGACGACGTGTGGTTGTTTCTTGATCCTCCATGGGATTCTGAGTTGATTCACAAATGTGGGCGCAATGAGGTCCATCTGCGCTCCTCCGTCCACTAACGCGAGGGCTTCGAATTTCCCCCATCGCGCTGTGATCCAGAGTCTGTTGTCTGGTTTGGTGCTTCGTACAGCAGCTACTTCGTGTTCGTCTGCTGGGAGGTCGTTGTAAGGCTTCTGCTTGCGCCAGTTCTTCCTGTACTGCGCAGCCTGTCTCCGTTGTTGTGGAGTTAGAGGTTTCCGGGCCCCTCGGAGGGCCCTGAGCCGTTTCCCAAGCTCTCGTGGTGTTTCAAGGCGTCCCTGTCCGCACCTTGGCTTGCGGCGTCAATCGTCTGGTGTTCTTGGAGCCATTGGGCCGCCCATGCCTCAACTGGGCGCCTCTCGTTCCTTCGGGACGCTCTCGTCCTCTGGTGTGGCTTCCTCTGGGATTGCTGTTCCATGTATCCCCAGATTTTCTCGTCGGCGTGTGGTAGGCAGTCTGCGCTTCGGCATTCGTTGACTCCTACGCCCGCCATACAGCGTCGGGGCCAGGCTGCCTTGGGTCTAACCCTCAGCCTGCCCTCGTGAGTGCGTTGGGTGTCCCACAACATGCCTGCGGGAGCGTCGCCGCTGTCGTATACCCATCTGATGGGTAGGGGTTGCATTCCTTTTTCTTCCCTCGTGGGCCAGAAACTGTTGCGAAATTTGTCCTGGAAGTGGTACCGACATTCGTGCGCGATGCACTGGAACCAGGGCAGGTAGATGTGACTTTCTTTTCGTGGGTTCACCCGCTCGTGGTCTTCTGGCAACAACTGGAATCCCTCCGTGTTGTTCTCGCCCCGGAAACCCCACCATTCAAGGTCGGAGGTTTGTCGCCCGGTGCGCACGATGTGCTGATGTCGAGTCCAGTATTCTTCCCAGTTCTGTTGTTTCCTTCCTTTCGCCGCATTCTGCTCCTGTGCGTAGTCGAAAAGTTGCTCGGGATATCGCACTCCGTTTTCGTATTCCTCCGCCTCTTCGGTGGGTCCATCCCACGGTGTGTGATGCGGAAGTGCCTGGCGGATGTCGTCCTGCAAGGCCTGTGCCTCTCTTAATGTCTTTTCGACGTGATCCCCGGCCCTGTTGTTGGCCTCGGTGATCTCTTGGACTCGTTCTCTGGCGAAATCGAGTTCCGCGCAAAGTTGTCCATACTGGTCGTTCCTTGCTTGGAGAAGCTGCTCGAGTTCTTCTTTCTCTCTCGACAACTCCTCGATCCTTTGCCGTTGGCTTAGGACCCTCTGCTGTAGGAAGGTGAGGTTCGGGCTGACTCCTCCTTCACCCTCGTGGGTTCGCCATTGCCCGTCCTCTTGCTGAACCAGGGTGATGCCCCAGTCCTCAGCGACTTGTCGGATGTACCGCGGGGGAGCCAGTTCTCCCTCGTCATCCGTTTCGATGAAAGCGTGATGGGCGGTGTCATTTCCCTCCTGGTGGTTGCTGCTCCTCAAGTCTTCTTGATCCGAGTCGGTGAGTTCATCGTCCTGCTCGATGACTCGGTCAATGTCGATTTCGAGGTCGTCCTGCGTGTAGCTGGCGGCTGCGACCTCCAGAAACCGGGTTCTTCTTCCGACCGTGTCTTGGTCGATGGTGGCAGCTTCCTTCCCTGGAACCGGTCTCCACTCTTTCTTGCTGCGGCAGTCACGTTTGAAGTGACCCTTCCTTCCGCAGTTGTAACAGGTGATGCCTGATTTGTCCTTGGCACCATCTCTCTTTCCTGCCCACTGTGCCTGGGCAGCGCTGACGTCCATGGGTCCCGAGTGCGTGCCGTATGACGTGCTCTGGTGCTGGCGTTTCTTTTTGTCGTTGGGCTTGTGGTAGCCTGGGGATCGCTGAATCTCGCTGCCCTTCTTCTGTTGTTTGCGGGCGAACTGTCGGTCGTCAATCTTGACAGCCATGGCGATGTACTCGTCGAGCGTGTCGGGTCGGCTCTCCTTGTAGAGCTCGTCCTTGACCTCCTCCTTCAGCCCTCCGTAGAACAGGTGCATCAGCCCCTCGTCGTCTATCTCTGCCTTCATGGAGTCTTGTCGGAAAATCGTGGCGTAGGCGGTGGCTGACCTAGTCTGCTTCAGCCGTCCTAGCCGTTCCTGGGCGTGCAACTTCTCGTCCTTGTCGCCGAACACCTTCTGAATCTCGTTCTCGAACTCGGAGTAGTTCTCGAAGACCTTTTTGGTGAAGGGTTTGTGGATTGCTCCGCCGAGGAAATCACTCAGTGTTCCCGTGAACCACTTGAGTGCCTTGTCCTTGAGTCGGGTGGCGGCGTATCTGGTCTTGGACTCCTCGGTGGCGAATTGGTGCGAGTTGTGGTCGAGGTAGTTCCGCATCGCCGTGATCCAACCTGGCAAGGCTTCCTGGTCGCCCCCGTACTTCTCGGGTTGCTCCAATTTGACCTTCGTCTTGGCCGGGTCCTTGGTGTGGACCTCGGTCGCCGCAAGTCGGGCTGCCAATGCCGCGTTGCTGGCCTTGGTCTTCGCAAGCTCTTCTTCAGTTTCATCGAGTCGTTCGGTGACTCTCTGAAGCGCGGCCGTGATCTGGCCCGGCGTCGGTTGAGTCGCCATATCGTTTTACCTTCGAGCCTGAACTGTAACAGATCAAAGGGAGTTAGCAACGTGTGACGAACCTGTCTCTGGACCCGTCCTGTTAGGGTTCAGTATCGGTCGAAGGTATTCTCTCAAGGGTGCTTAGGTTCGGTGCAGCCAAAAGGTGCACAACAAAGACTTGTCTCAACAGTAGGCTCCCGATCTTGTAGCGAACTGTAGTTGTGATTGCTAACTGGAGAACTCCCAGAGCTCTCCAGAACGAGTGACTATATACTATCTAAGTCCATAGGTACCTTCGTACTTTTCCCTAGGAACATAGGGAACGGTAGCCGTTCCCTTCGTTCCTTATGGCACCTGAGGAACGGTAGTCGTTCCCTCCGTTCCTCTGCTGATTGGCCGGAGGCCCATTCTTAATGATTGGCTTGGGGCGCTTCCCGCGCAGCCCCCACATAGCCCTGCATGCGACCATGACCGTGACAAATAGCTATATTACTAAAGGTTTAGATATAGCTATAATATACCTATATCTAGGGGGGTATATTATATAAAATATATAATAGATAGTAGCTAGAGGTTATAGTATAGTAGGTTAACGATATAGAGGTTACTGGGCCTATAATTAACGCCTAGGTACAGAGTTTTCAGGGGGTATAGGAGGCCCTCCGTTTGTTCTAGATATATATAAGTTCTTCAGACAATACGATTACGGTTGATTCGGATGCCCTCTATACAGTGACCTTTGTCGTACTACATTTAGACCCCTGTTTAGAAGTACTGTTACTCTAGCTGTTGGATTTCCAACAGGACCTTTACAACAGCACTAACAGTGCGAAGTGAAAATCAGACCACGAGACCACTGCACGCACCCAACTGTGAATTAATACGGTATGACGCGAATGCTGCATTTGACAAGCTCCCGGAAGCACGCAAAGGCAAAGGTTAATACGACATTATACGACCGAAATGGTGCAATTGTCAGATACAAAATATGTCCTCGACCGTTCAGACACAGAACATTTCCATTTTTTGGTCAGCGCCAACCGAAAGGTGGTGGAGAGAACGATCAGGAAAGTGTCATCAGCCCACTGTGTGTACGAGAGGAGGTACTCTTGCTCCTTCTTCCCTGGTCAACCTTTCCTTCCGGGTATTACACCTTGGAACTGAGACTGAGGTACTTTCCGTATCTATCTTGTAAACCCATTGTATTTGATGACAGGCAGATGCTACACTCCTAAGATAAAGATCGCTAAACAACCGCCGCCCTCCAACTACTTCTATCTTGATTTTGATATCGCTTCATCAATATGGTGAGGCTAAAATGCGTTTCCACAAATCAACAAGGCCGCTCCAGGTCCAACTCAGTCCAAGGACACCGGGCTTCAACCGAGGTCAAGACCGCAAAGGCGTCTACACCAGAGGAGTTGGCCCTAGTTGATACCTCGCTCTGCGAGACTGTCCCTGGAGTGCATGACTCGAAAGCCACATTCCTCATCCAGCCCCAGGATAACGTCGAGATCTTCCAGAAGCTCCGGCCATTCGTTGTCACGGTTTCCAACCCGCCGGGAAAGATGGGCTCGTCTCTGCAGCGGTACAAAGCCACTGTCGCTATCTACTACCAAAACAGCGCCCTCAAAGTTGTCGATCCGAGTCCTGTGGTTGAACACACTGACCGCCCAATCCCGTCGGCCCGAGCATTGTTTGCGGACCACGATGGGAAGGGAAACATCCACTTCATTTTCAAGGGCGTCAAGATTAACTATCTCGGCGAATACACCATGCATGCGTCCATCTTCCGGCCGGATGATGACATCGAGGGTCCCGCGTTCCTGACGACGCCTTGGAGCACTTCGGTCAAGGTGGTGCCGCCGTCTCGCCGACGTGAACCGGCCCCGCTGAGTAAGTCTCCCCGCAGGAAGTTTAACCCAAAGGATCTCTCTAATGTGCTCCCAGCCGAGTTCAAGAGTCTTGTTTCGGCGGACCTGGGTATCCATGTCGACTTTGGCCACGCCGACCTGCTCGAAACCCATGAAACGGAGGACAGATCGGTAGGGCCCATAAACGCGACCAGCGGGTAGCAGAATTATTCGTATAGCGGCGTGCGATGTTGCATTCTATGGCGTGTTGTTGTAGTCTCAGTTATCACACTTTTCAGGTACTGTACCTAGATAACTTCGGCGAGACAAAGCGGGGGAATATCGATCTGGGAGCGTAAAACGACGACTATGCACAGTGGTGTCCTTTTCGGGGGGTATATAGTGATAAAAGCTATCAACAGGCAAGCTCGGAATCCCTCTACTATTTTCCACCCAGCATAACAAGGAGCATGAGCCCGAGTCTCGCAGGCAACCCCCTATGAAAACACCCAACGCTCACTTGAACAGGTACTTCGCAATAGTCGCCACGCCGCCCGCGCCAAAGCCCTCCTCCACCGCACGATCCATCAGCTGGGAGATAAACCGCATCCCCGTCCCATCCACGCCCTCCTCCTCACACGTCTGCAGGATATTCCGCATCCCCGCCGCCTGCATCGCCAGCGGATTGCCCAAGTCCTCCATCCAATCCTCCTTATCCACCCCATCCGCCAGCAGGCTCACATACGGCACCAGCGCCGTCAGCACCGGCACCATGACCGAATCCACCGCCGGCTTGGCCGCCACCATCTCCCCCACCCCACCCTGCACCTGCTCCTGCCGCTTCTGCTTCCGCAGCAGCGCAATCCCCGTAAACGCACCCATAAACATTCCATACATGGCCGTCAGCGCCGCCACATCATAGAGCGACGCCGCCCCGGCGTCCGCCGCCACGTACTGCACCGCGCCCACCGGCTTCAGCAACGCCGCCACATGACCACCGCCCTCGTTGTCGTTCTCGTCGGCGGAGTCGAACCGCGCCTGGCTCTCCCCGCTGAGGATGACGAACGACGCCGGCGTGCCCACCAGCTGCGGCGTGACCATAATGCCGCCGTCGAAGTAGGCCGCCGCGCCGAGCCGCTTGAGCGTGGCTTCCATGGCGCGCGCCTGGTTGGGCGTGCCGTTGGTGAGGTTGATGATGGTTTTGCCGGCTAGGGGGTGAGGGGTGGTGGTGGTCGTCGTGGTCTCCTCGAGGACGGGGGCCAGCGCGGTGGTGATGGAGGGGTAGTCGAGCAGGCAGATCAGGATGGTGTTGCTGCGGGCGATGGCGGAGGTCAGGGAGGGCTCGAAGACGGCGCCCTCGGTGATGAGGGCTTTGACGTGGGGGCGGTCGGCCGTGCGGTTCCAGATGGTGAGGTTAGGGGGCGTGGGGGATTTGAGGAGGGCTGAGGCCAGGGCGGCGCCCATGTTGCCGATGCCGATGGAGGTGATGGTGGCCATTTTGAGTGGGTTGGGAGTGGTTGTCGGTTCGGTGAGTGTGGTGGTAGTGTTGCTGAGGTTGCTTGTTGGTGGTTGTGGTGAAGACAGGAGGACAGAGAGGTGGCGGGATGGGGATCTTATAGCTGGCTCTTCACCTCAGAGCGAGATAGAGATGTGATACAGTTCTCTGGCCCTCATCGTGATCCAAGCAAGCCATTTCCTCGGCTGCCAGCTCAACGCATGCCCTCAACACCATGGTCCAGCCTTGCGATGCATGGCTTCAGCCTCGTCGTTTCTTGCATAGATCAGTAATCTTTTTAGGCCAAGACCACAAGTGACTCACGCCGAGCCGTTTATTTGTTCGACCTGTCTGTTTTAGGCCTTATATGCCGTCATTGTATGTAGGTTAATCTGTCTTGAGGTTTCGTCGTCTGCGTTCAGGGGTAGCATAGGGGCGCCTTGGCGCTTAGAAATCCAGACGAAGTCGTCTAGGCGGGTCAGCATCTGCCCGTCAACACGCGTCGAGGAAGCCTTTGCTTAGAAATCGAGGCTAAAGAGAGACACGAGCGCACGTGTTAACGCGTGGGGAGAGAAATGATGTTTACTATTGGCGGCGAGGGGCCAATTTCTTGCATTGGGATTGGGTTGACTAACAAGCAATGACAGCATACGAGATACTGGACCTTGAAGCCTAGGTCGCAAGCTCTTCTTCGTGTGTTTACCATCAGATCTGGTTGGTCCATGAGAAGGGAGCCACAGGACGGGGCCGAGGGGAGTAGGAAGCGAAGATCTGATAATATTAAAACAGAATAGGTACATAAGTAACCCAACCAAGCCCACCACCACCTGTTTCTCCCAACCCACCCCTTCTCTCTACTGCCTCATCCCCCATCCTCCCGCCCCTCTCCCCCTCCAAACCAACCTCAGCACCCATCATCATACAAATCCCCCCTCACCACACTCGCCCCCGCCCTCCCCTCCCACCCAAGCCTGACCAACGTCTCCTCCCCCGCCACATACCTCGGCCATCCCTCCCCCATGCCACCCCCCACCCCATCAAACTCCCTCCCATACCGCCCCAACCCCTTTGCAGGGTCCCTCGCGAACGCAGCCCACGCCCCCCTCATATACCTCCCGACCTCCCCCTGCCCCTTCGTATTCCCCACCAACCCCTCATCCACCGTCCCAAACAGCACCGCGACCTCCGAGTCGTGGTACGCGCCGCTCGGGGGCGTGGTCGAGAGCGCCGTGTTCGGAAACACGCCGTGCCAGCGGTAGCGCCAGGTCGGGTTGCCGTCTCTGTGAGAAGAGTGGTTGGCGCGGGCTGCCGCGGGGCAGACGAAGCGGTGCTGGTTCTGGTGGTGCCAAAATGTGGTTTCTTGGGCGGGGGTGAGGGATGGTTGGGGCGGGACGAAGAGGCGGAAGAGGCCGGATTCGTTGTCGGTTGTGCCGATGAGGAGGGGGAGGGGGGCGGTGGGGTGGGTGGTGTTGGTGGTGTTGGTGGTGTTGTTGCTGGGGTGGTGGTGGGGGAAGACGAGGGTTGAGTCGATGGTGGGGGAGTAGGGGACTGAGTTGGGGGAGTCGATTGTGTTGAGGAGGGTGGCGATGAGGGAGGGGGCGGGCGCGGATTGCATGCAGGTCAGGAGGGTGGAGGGAGGGGTGGTGGCGTCGCCGCAGCCGAGAGCAGTGGTTGTGTTGTACCAGAGTTCGGTGGCCAGCGCGGCTGATCGGGGGGCGATGCCACTAGCTGTACCAGACATGGAGATAAGTCCCGCGACGATGGGGTCGTGCGGCCAGGCGAAGGAATAGTCTGATAGGGGTCAGTTGCGTAATCCCGGGGGAGGTGACGGGGGGCGTTGACGCTGGACGAGCTTGTCTAGGGTAGTGCGTTGGGCCGTTGTAACTTACGGTCGACGGAGGCACCGCCGGCGGACTCGCCAAAAAGCGTGATGCGTTTTGGGTCGCCGCCAAAGGACGCGATGTTGTCGCGGACCCATTCGACTGCCATACGCTGGTCCAGTAGGCCGGGGTTCTGGTGCCCGTGGGGGTTGCCGGGGAAGCCAAAGAAAGTGAGACGGTAGCTGGGTGAGCTGTTAGCAAAGGGCCAGCTTAAGACGGTACGCGAGGACGCCTACTTGATAGTCACCAGGACAATGTCCTCTTGGTCGGCGAAGAACTGGCCGTTGTAAGCTGGCACGGCGGAGCTACCTGCGCATGGTCAGGACAAACGTTTCTCGATCGAAGAGCGGCGTGATGTTACCCGAAACAAAAGAGCCGCCGTGGATGTAAACCATGACCGCCTTGCGCTTTTCGCCGGTCTGCGGCTTGGTCCAGACGTTTAGAGTTAGGCAATCCTCGCTCACTGGGATTCCGGGGTTCGTGATAGTTGCGAGGATGCGGCGGCCGACCTCGGTAATGCCGTACACGTCGATGAGCTCCTGGGGGAAGTCGGCGTCGAAGGCGCTAATGTTAGATGGGAAGCACGCGGCGCCCTAGGTTCTCACTTGTTAGCGCGGCCAGCGGTCTAGGTCAGAAAGCTGCCACTTACAAAGCTCTTGCCGCTAATTTTGGTTTCCCCGGTGTAGCGGACCGGTGGCTGGAATCGAAGACTTCCTACGGGCGGCTGAGCATAGGGGATTCCGAGGTACTCGGACACCTCGGAGGCCGTGGATGCGGCGTGTCCCTCGACGGGGCCGCTGGAGGTGTGGACGGTTTGTCCAACTGTCCACTTTGGAGGTCGGCATGCGGATGCCGCAGCCAGTGGCGCTGCGAGCGCGATGATTAGGGGAAGACACCTCATAGTGAATTGGAGGCTTGCAGTTCTGGCGGTAAACGAGCGTTGTCCAAAGTGTAAACTCTACGCGTTGAGGTTCGGGTTGTTGGTCACATCTCCCATAACCGACCATGGCGGGTAGGGCCTCATACTTATGCTTCGTTTTCTATTAAGTGCTGTCGAAAACCATTGCATTCATGCCCCAGGTCCGCGTCACGGCCCCTGGGCTCATGGTGTTCAGCCCGTTGATGATAGCATTGGTCGGTTTCAATCCGAGCTCCCGCGTGTCGTTGGGAACCCGGACAGGGCTAGCCAATCCCATCTCCTCCTGCGTTGACCCTTGTCGGCCGCATCGCCGGCGGTTGAGATAATGAAGGTAACAGGACAGGGCAATTGGACGGACGGCGGATGGACCGTGCAGAACCCCCCTGAACGAGGTCCGACGACGAGTCAGTGAGCTGCGGGACACAATACGAGCATGGATGTGGGGCGGTTTGTGTTTGAACAAAAAAGGAAAATGGTATCATTGTTTGTGTTTTTGCTATTTTCTGCCGTCATAAATTTTCAGATCGTCATCCGAACCCTCCGGCCCTGACACGTGAACGATGCGGCCACCCGGGCCGAGGCGCACGCGCATCAACTCTTCATCGACTTCTAGGGGGTTAAGTCGTTTGCTATTCCAGCTTCGGATGGGTGCTGACCCACTCCCGCTCCCCTGGGCTCCCGTGGGTGAGCTTATGCGGACGGCGTTCGAGCCCCTCTTCACGTTGACGACAAGGACGCGGAACATGGGGATGGCCTGGGCAATGATGGTGACGCCCGGTTCGAGGAAGTTGAAGATGGACATGAAGACCATAAAATCTGCTCAACGGTTAGCTACCCCTGTCTGAAGATTCCCTTGGGTTTTGCGCGTACGGTAATTATTGTCGATTTCTTTGAGTTGGTAAAATGCGCGGAAGATGACGATGGTACCGGTGATGGCGCCGAGGCTCATGGCGAGTGTGAGACCCCACTTTTCTCGCGTCTCGAGCAGCAGTTTTCGGATGATAAACCAGGGAAACAAGGCCAGCAGGACGTCGATTACGCCGCCGTACACTAATCACAGAATCAGCCTCTGTTCTTCCTCCTCACAAATCCGGGTCGGGTCTTCGTACCAATGGTTGTTCCGCCGAGGTATTGGAGGTAGATGAGGTTGAAGCACTTCGCGTGTTGCGGTCGGAAGATGGCGCGCGGGTCCTCGCAAGCAGGAATCCAGATGGACAGCATGCCGGGGATGAGGATCAAGTTTGCTGTGACGATGACGAACCAGAGGAAGTAGAGGAGGGCTCGGTTCCGGACGATGCGAGAAAGCGTGATGGCGAAGGCGACCTTGGTCCACGCCGTGGCGAGGGTGGTCATCGAGGTGGACGTGTTCTGGTAGAGGAAGAATCGGCGCTTCTCATCGTCGGTGGTGTAGCCGGAGGTGATGGTGCGGGTGAGGAGGGCGGCGGCGACCAGGAGGATGCACTGTCCAGGGGGGTTAGAATCGGATTCACGCCGTCCCAACTCATCTCCCATTGCCACGCATGACATATCCCATGCCGATTCCCAGACGTACCCATGATATCGAGAGGACGAGGTCATCCCACCACAACTTCGAGAAACGGTGGCGGCAAGCCAGGCGGACGATGAGGAATGCGCCGGCGGCGACGGTCAGCACCCAGGTGGCGACGAGGGTCTGAGAGAAGATGGAGGCATCTCCATTGTCGCTCTGGTAGACATGGCCGGCTCCGCTGTCGTCGCTGCTCATGATTGAGGCGCGCTCATGGTCGCAGTCGCAGCCAAGGTTCCCGACACAAAGGGCAGCAGGGAACGGGATGCGGAAGCACAGCGGGCAGGCGGCGAGGGAATTAACTGAAATGAAATATACCACGATCGGTTGATGCAGCCCACATGGCGAACCGGGTTGTGCAAAGTTTTAAAAAGGGCTTGCAGAACCCTGGCAGCGGCTGGGAAATCCGGGGGAGGAGCGGAAGCGGGGGCGGCAGCGTTGAACGAGCAGCAGCGATGTGACGAAGGGGAGAGAGGGCTCGAGCGCAACACCCACACATGCTAACCGAGCCCAGTAGGCAATTCGTGTTCTGTGGGAGGCCAATTGGGCTGTGAAGCTTGGTAGGTGGGTCCCGCCATAATCACAGCTGGCCGAGTCCCCGAATTCTCCTCGCTGTGCGCTGCTGCTGCGAGAAGAGGGAAGGAGGGTCGGCTAGCCGAGAAACTTGTTCGGTTTTGGAGGACGTCTGGAGAGCGGCGGAGCAGTTGCCAAATGGAGCCCAGATGCTGCAGGCCCGAGCTCCGTAACGAATGCGCTGGCCAACAGCGAGTCTCGCTCGCTCGCTCGCTGCAGCATCTTTTCCCCTCCTTCCCCACACCGGGACTCCTCAGCAAAGTTCCAGGTTCTCTGGGGTCCGTGCAACCCTGCGTGCCTGCCTTCAGGATTTCCCGAGCGAGGAGAAGTGTGTGCCAGGGCAGGACGCAGGACGTGCACGGGGACCGGGGGATCACACGGGTTTGGGACATGGCGCGCATGGCTGCCCGGGCCGGCGGTCTGTGCTGTGCAACAGCCCAAGCACACCAAGGACCCGTCTCCATGGATGATGGCTCGGGAGTCCGGGGTGATGCGGGGCGACCAAGGAGCCGGCTTCATCCAAGCCCGGGCCTCTCCCCATCTCAACAACGAGAGGTGGTCTGGACCTCCATCGGGGCCGCCTATAACGAGAGAATCCCTTCCATCAACCTCCCTTTGAGTTCCCAAATTCAAAAGTCCTTCTCACTAGCCCTGGTTTTTGTGGCGCACCAAATACGGCGCCAACACGACGACGCGAGATGGTGTTTGAGAATGCTCCGCTAGCAATTTCCAACTTTGGCGCAAAACATGACCTAATTGGATTACGGGGATGGATTCAAGGTGCTCCGAGCTCGACAAGCCTTGCGCGAACAAGGAACCTGTGTCGCGGCGGTGAACAGCCCAAAATTGTCCGTCAAGCTGCACGAGTTGCAGCAGAGTCGAGAGGGGTTGGAGAAGGATTCCATGTTGCCACTCTTTTTTTCATCCTCATTGATTCCATCAGGGACCATCACACGTGATGCGCCCGGGATTCTGCCCGGGATCCCCCCAGGGAAGCCAGGATCGTCCTCACCGGCCCCACCTCCGAGGCCCGCATATCGTGACATCGTCCGAGCTTCTCGTCCGTCCCTGTCGGTTTCGCTTCTTCCCTCTCTTTGCCCGCAACTTGCCCCAACGGTAGCGAGGAACTTTGGACCAGGGCATGCGCGCAAGTTGCAGTGGTGACATGCGTGTGCAGCGACAAGGTCCGCGCATCTTCAACAAAACTCACTTCGTCAACATCGCCGTGCCACAGTGGCGTCCTTGGTTTTTGCTGCAGTGAGACTGAGCTGGGTTGAGCTGACCAAACACGCCACGAGAATCGGAATCTCCAAATCTCGCTCCCGCAGCCCCAATCTCAGATCCGTCAAAGAGACAAGGGCCCTGGCCACCCGGTTCCCTTCCGCTGGCTTCCGCGTATTGGCTTGGGAAGAAACTGGAAGAAGCCCTTCAAACTCCAGCCACCACCGTCATCTTACCGATCGGGCCGTTCGCGACGCCGAGGCCGATTACAAACGACATGGGGCAACGCCGAAGACCGGACCGCGATCTCATCACTTGCAGCCGCTGCAATTTCTCAAGCACGCACGCACAGCTGCCCCGCCCCCACAAACCCGACCTGAGACGCTTTCTCCCATCCTCTGACATTCCTCTGGCTTTGGGGTTGTTTCATTGACGTGAACGTAGTGGAGGGTAGGTTACGAGGGACCAAATACTTGGGACTGCGTGAATGGGAGGAGAGGGTGCTTTGCCAAATATAGCGACCGCTGCTTTTTGGGCTGGTGGGTGATTGGAGCGGGTCAGAATCTGGCACACATCGTGGCGAAACCAAGCCGTCGTCGGTGAGAACGAGAACGCGGAAGGGGAGGATGGCCCGGGCGGTGAAAATACCGAGGGCCTTGTACCCGGCCAAGGTGAGTGCAGTGCCGATAACCGTCGTCCACTTTTCCCCCTTTCACTTCAACGCGTCGCTGCTCGCACTTGTTGGTAGTCTCTCGGCCAGAGAACCACAAATATGCCAATTGTTCCTGCAGGCTCCGTCGTCAGCGTCTCTCGCCCTCTGACCTGTTGCGGGATGTGGGGCCCCACACCGAAACTGAGCTGAGAAAGGGCCCGGTCACTCCCCCTCAAAGCAGAGTAGCGTGTACTTACCCAGTAAGAGGTGATCAGATCAGGCCAGACCAGGCGAGGCGAGTCGCGTGAGAGATGGCCAACGGCTACGCGTCGAGGTAAGTGATGGGGTCCGTGTCCTGCTCCGCGGGCTTTGCCCGGTCACCGGCGTCTGAAACGCGTTTGGCTGCCATGCATCCTGTCTCATCGCTGGTGGGTGGTGAGCTGATTTCTGCGGCGTTGTGCATTTCGTGGCGGTCCCGGATGCCTTCCCCGGGAAAGGGGTTCCTCTGCTGCGTGACCGAACGATCCGGCTCTGCGAAGTCGAGACCCGTCGAAGGACGGGCAACGGAAGAGATACAAGAGCCCTAGCTCTAAAACGGAGTGCAGGTGGAAGCAGAGAGAGTCCGCCCACCTGATCTCAATGTACCCGGACTGCAAAGTGCGTCGTATGTCAGCTGGGACGAGTACAGCGCGTCCGATTCCGCTTCCTCGCCGCCCCGTAAGTGAGTTATTGTAGGGTGAGCAAGGAGGGTGGCAAGGGAGCTAAGCAAACGGTAAAATGAACCACCAGCAAGGTCTAGTGGCGTTCTGGTGACTTTGGGTTTTTCTGTTTTGTTCTATACAGCTCCTCCACAATAATCATTGACAACGCGAATCGCTCGGCGACTTGGTGGGTTATGCACATCAAGCCGGTACCATCGAGCCAGTACCGTCATTATTATCATCGAGATCACCGTCATCGAGCTCACCGTCATCGAGCTCACCGTCATCGAGCTCACCGTCATCGAGCTCAACGACACACTGCTTCAAAGTGAACGGGGGTGGATTTCACAGACGGTCGGCCAAGATGTGCCGGAAATCCGTTGGGATTCGTAGAGACGAAGTTGGCGCGCCCCAACCACGGCAAGTCGAGAGCATCAGGGCCTCTCCGCAAACAAGGAAAGTATAGGGAAGCCCCTTGGACCATATGCTACGAGTTGGAAGAGATGGGCTGGCCAGAGCCCTCAACGACAGCGATCTCGACCTTGTGATCGCTCCCATAGATATAGTCCCGCTTGCTGGAATAATAGCACCACTTCTGGTAGGCAACGAACATAGGTCCCAAACCCTACTACTCCAGTTTGTTCTCTTTAACCGTAGGGTTTGGCATATATTCCATTCCTATCCACGAATGTTATCCCACTGACTTTCCGCAATTCACAGGCTACCCTATCACCAACATCCCTCTAGGGAGGTACCACCTCAAGGGAGAACTCAGCCGTCCGTTTGGGCTTGCTATTCTTGCTCGCTCTGAACAAGAGGGGACCATATTCGGTTTTATGAGCGCCTGTGAAGCCAGTTTCCCAGCACGGCCTGTTTCAGAGCGGTTGGTTCGCGTTGCGGGGTCTTCGTAATGAACAACGAACAACACTCTGCAAAGCCGTGGCATGATGACCTTTTGCCCGCGGAGATTTCCACCTTGTCACAAACATCCATATCTCGCCCACCCCCCTCGTAGAGACCATTGTGCATGGACGAGCGCACAAGGACCAATCAGAAAAATAGAGTCGACGTGCGAGGGTGGCCGAGTTTATACACTTAAGCCTCCAGATGCATCGGGCGACGGGACGGCACTTGTTCGGCAGCGGCCGGTACTGTTCCGGAGGATCAACATTCGGGTCTGGGGAAACTGAAACGCAGCATTTGCGATAAATGCCAATATGAGCCAATTTGGCACGATTTTCTGTGTGATGCTCAAGTATGCGGTTGCTGATTGGGCCGCATATCGGATACGAGACACAAATTGCCGTCACCTGCATGTTGACTTGCATGGAGTTGCAGTGCGGGGACTCGGAACTTTGCTGGGTAACGGAGAAAGCAAAAAGCGGCTCGGATAACGGCCGCTTAGCGAGATGCGGCCGAGGACAGCGCCCGGAGTTCCGGATCCAATGACGTTGTCCCAGTTCCGAGGTTAGTTTGATTTAGCCTGTGAGTTGTGTTATCGATGAGAACATTCAAGGTCCTCCCCGACTTAATCACTTCAAAGCACACGGCAAGTCATCCTCTTCACTCTCCTAACCCGGCCTTGACTTAGCGGTGACGGAAGGACGGCACGGGAAGCTTCCCAATATCATGTCCGGGTTTGGATGCTAGGCCCGAAGGATAGTGGATGGGATGGAGACTGAATACATCTTTCTTTCACGGAAAAAGAAACGGGCTCGTGTAAAGAAAGCATGTCGTTCGTTTGCTTCGGTTACCTACACTGCCTCCATTGACCACAAGGCCGGCCAAACCGATTTACATACATACGTGAATCTCTGCGGCGTAGGTGGGTGGAGGTGGGCGTAGGTCGGAACTGGCTGGCATGGCCGCGGCAACGGCCAGACCGACCCAGCCCTGCGGCGTTGGCTCTAAGCTTCCTGCATCCTCATGATCCTGCTCGTTCAACAGGCAGTTGCCCTTCTCGCTAGCGGCAGCGTCCTTGAGTAACAGTTTAGAGCGTCATCATGGTCCTGCCTTTGGCTACAATCCTTCTGAGTTGGTTTCAGCGTTGTTGATGAGAAGTTAGAGGTAGGATTTGGACGTAATTATTCACTATAAATTACCTAGCCTTATTGTTAGCCCTACCCGGAGCTGTGTACTGACAACCAGATCAAATCAACGATTTTATGTTCTTCCTTTTACCTTCGAACTAGAATTTATCTGTTTAGCCCGTCAATAACGATACGTATGTCTAAAACTTAGGTCTCTGCCCTTCTTAAGTCATCTCAATTGGGACATTAGCTAACAAAACAAGAACATGAGCAAGCGAAATGGACCAGACCGTACTGCCGACTTAGGTATCGCCGCGCCTGGGTCGAGATCGATCAACGTGTCTACCAGGCCCCCGCCTGTTCCTCAGGATGCCCAAGGACCGCCAACTATGAACCGCACCCCGATGCCGGAAGGCCTCCTCCCAGACCTCGCCTTTGGCTTGTCTCGAGTCCTCGGGGGCACCGAATATGTCGTCGTTGTTGCTCTCCAGCTCCTAGGATTAAAGCGCCGCACCTCTGAGATCGATCTATTAGTGCCCTCCGGTCGTGCCTATAGGGTGGTTGAGAGGTTCGCAACCATCGACAACGATCATTTCGGGACGTACAAGTCTATGGGCAGGACTACGGTTTGGTACAGGGGCCCGAACGGGCATAGGTACAGGGTAACCACGTGGGAGTCGTCGCCGAATATGCGGCAACCGTACCCAACTTCCGGTGCCAGCTTTATCCTGATCAACAGCGTGCGCCTCCTGAAGCCGGCGCTGCAGCTCAACGAGAAGTGCGGGTCGTGGGCAGAGCATACGGCGCGTGGTGACCAAGTTAGGCGAAGGCGGGACGGTGGGGATATCATCTTCCTTCTTGGCTACATGAACAACAAGAAGCTGCGGACGACGAATCAGGAAGTCAACCATGCCACGTTGGAGTTTTTCGGCAAGTTCTTCGCTTTCGGCCGGGGATCAGAGCAGCGGTTTCGCGCCCTTGGACTGAAGACGAGGGAGACAGACACGACTGCCCCGACAACGGCGGCGCGGGGCTAAACTACCTACCTAAGTCGGTAGCATCTTGAGACCTACGAGAGAGTCCCTAGCCTTTGGTGCGACGGCAGGGGTTTGTGGACTACCGTATTAGACTTGCTATTGTTACGGCTCTGGCGCCGTGCTGTTCCCGAATCTCCCTTACTCGGCTTGAGGGTAGACGGGAAGCACGTGTGCCGGAGCATACAACCGTGGATGGGAACTGGCATCGTTCTCCAAGACGTGTGCCATTACATTTTACTATTTGTAGTGCCAACTTGTGCGATGTGGTTCGCCGGCTCCGACCCCCTCCGTTCCGACCCCCTCCGTTCCGAACCTCTTCGTTCATGCAATGTTGCGCCTCCAAAGCTTGTTTGGCTCGCCTGTAATGACGGATTGAGCCATATCAGATCTTGCCCTGCTCGAATCTCTTCCTCCGTTGTGATCTGGCCATGTGTGGATTGCGGTCCCCACATCTGCGATGTGAGAGATTCAGTCAGCATTCGAGACCTCTGCAAGCAACAACTTGAACTCTTACCGGGTAGTGATATGCGATCGGCGGGTTCCGAGGCACAGGGGAAGCAGTAACCTGGCGGACCTCCCCCCTCACCCTCTCGGCCTTCTCCTTTACCGGTCGAACCCCGTCGTCCTCCCCAACCAAAGTATCGAGCTGCGACACCTCCGTCACCACCCCCCTCTCATGCCCCTTAACTCTTTTCATAAACCCCCTTAACGCCGTCATCCCCAGCATCTCGACCCTGCCCCCCTGAATCCCACCCGCCTCAACATCTCCCTCCCCAGCCCTACCCCGATCCCCACCCCCCTCCCCAACCCCAAACCACAACCTCACCCGGTCCCAAACCGAGTAATACACCCTCGGCCCCTGCCCCTGCCCCTGCCCCCGCTCCTGCTCCGCCAGCCCACCCTCTCCACCCCCAACCTCTTCACCACCATCCGTATCCACATCCCCTCCCCCATAACCATAACCATAACCAGAACCATCCCCCCCACCGGCGGAGCCACCTCCCAATGAACCGGACACGGTCGCCGACGCCGCCAGCACGGCGGTGCTCGCCTGCAGCGCCAGCCAGAAGGCTGTCTGGAGCGGGTCGGCCGCGGCGGATCTACTGGCGCGGACGGCGGAGAATGTGGCTGTTGCGAGGGCGAGGGTTGTGAGGACGGTTGCGGTTGTTGCGGGGGTGGGTTTGGGTTTGGGTTTGGCGCGGGCGTTGGTCGGTTCGACGTGGGAGTCGGGGGAGGGTGAGGGGCTATTGTTTGTGTTGGGGAGGGGGGGTGTTGGTCGTCGGATGGTTGGGACGATGGCGATGGCGGTGACTGGTTTGTTTGGGGGAGGTTAGCCTTTTAGGGAGGGGGGGGTGAGGGGGTCTTGTGGGATCTAAGGGGGGAGGGGGTTGAGAACATGAGAAAGGGGGTGGAAAGGGGGAAGGGCGGAACCGAGGATGGAGGGAAAGGGGCGGCGTACTCAGGATGATTGTTAGCAGGTCAAGGCCGGTGGTGAGGCCGGTTAGGGCGGAGCGGAGGATGGGATCGGAGTCCCTACACGATCCGGAACCAGGGTCGGGACATAGGATGAACGGCTCTACGAGGGAGAGCACCCATGATATTGTAGTCAGAGCAACCACACCCCAGTAATACCGCTGGATACCGGGGGCCGTTCCGATCTGCCGTCGGAAGAAGGCCAGGAAAGAAAGTTTGACCAAAAGTATTGCTGTCCAAGCAATGGCGACGAAAGAATGGTATCCTTGAACCACGTCGATTAGTTCGGTTTCTCTCCCGGGGTCGAGGCGAGAGATTATGGATGGATCCAGCCGAACCGCTGACGACAAGTAGAGATTGTTGCAGATGCTGTACAGGAACCCGATGCCCCCTGAGAGGAGGATGGCTCCTGTAAAAAGGACATAATCATCTAGGGCGAGGGCTCGCCGTGCGTGGAGGCGGACTCCTGCCCTTGCGAGAACGGAAAGGATTGCTAAGGTAAAGAAAACGGCCACTACGGCCTGTGCATCGCGCGTTAGACGACGTGTCATTACGCGTGTTGCGAAGAATGTACCCACCTTGAACGCCGTCTTCTTGATGCTGGCTAGGGTATCAACCAGATCATCGACTGGTATTACGTTGGGTCCAGGGGGATTCATAATGTGTTAGTGCTGGAAATGTAAAAACCCAATGCTGACACGGCCGTTGCCCGGACCTTGTTGGTATAAGTAAAATAGGTATCGGCTCATCACTTCGGCCATGGTCAGCCAATACCACCTCGGTATGTACTCAACAGTCATCGTCCAAACTTAGCTATTTCCAATTGTCTCTCTGCCGCTCTGCAATGGGACGGTGAGATGCGGCACAGCCCTACCACCTCCCTTCCTCGAAACATCCGATATTGCGGCGTAGTCAGCCCGCCGTTTGTGTTTCACCACGCGCTCTTGGGTTGATGTGGTGCCACGCTGTGCCGCATCGCCTAGACGCAATGCCGTTGCACCTATGTACGCCCAATTCCGCTCTGTTGCCGGCTCGTCCGGATTTCCGCCGCATCAGGGCCGAAAGTACAGAGGGCTGGGCCACTCGTCACCCGTGATTGGGTGTTTTGCGAGGGGAGTATCGGCGCATGCCTCGGTCTGGGTCTGTGGTGGTACGGGTTGCAGATCCGACAGCTGAAAGTCTGAACAATGCAAACAGTTACGGCTACATTCCCCGCGCGGCACATGATACGGGCGCCGCCAAAGCCAACAAACAGTCTGCTCTGTGCCGCCGCAAACCATAGCTTTAATACGAACGAGCATCACAGGTACCAAAAATACAAACCCTCCGACTGCAATGTCTAGATTCTCCTACAGTCCTTCCGACATCAACCGCAGCGGGACGGAGAAACACGGCCGGTGTGGGTAAACACAAATCCGGCGTTCTCTACCTAGGCTAAGCACATCTCTGGAACCACCTCCCCAGCATGGACCCCCTTTCCTTACACAACATCAACACCGCATCAGCACGGCAACAATTCTTCAGAGACGACCTCAATCTAGGTGACAGCAAAACCACAGCCCGTTTCGTTTGCCTACTACTACCCTTTCCATTTCTCATGCACCATCTTGTCCAGTTGGCTATGTTTCACTGGAGCTATAGGGGTCCTGGCAAAACAAGTCCCATCAACCCGATGGCGCCGACTCCTTGATGAATCGAGGTGCAGAATCTCTGTTTTCCTATCCTTCCTCATTCTCTTAGTATCTTTCTTCTCCGTTTTCTCTCCGTTCGCATTTGCCTTTCACACACAGGAGCTGGAGTTACGCGTCGTTCGCATCACCCCGGTGTCGTTCGACCAGTTGATGATGGCTCGCACCCGGTCAGCCGCTACCAAAAATGGGAATATGTGAAGCCGAGGGGAGGGTGTTTGGAGTTAGAAGGTCGTCATCCCGGCTTGGGGTTGGTGGAAAAGGATTCTAGAGCGTGCTTCACCGAATAAGGGGTTAAGGGGCGCATAGTTTGGGTTCTAGGAGGTATACCCAACAACGGACAGGAAGGACCACATTCAGGGAGGGGCGAATACATTCACGGGCAGCAATGGTTTTGCGTTCACTGATGTCAACATGTAGATATCGACTTGAGTATGTATGTGCAGCTAGATAAGTATGTACGAGAGAACCCCTGCTCCCCACCGCGCGTCTGCGCCCCCGTCCCGCCTAATCCCGCCCCCAACTGGCTCACCGCCAAAACGCTCAGCAGGTCTGAGTCAGGCCCGAGACCTTGCAGAACTTGCCGTCGGGCCCGCTGCCGATCTTGGGGGGCTCGTCGCCGTCGTTGTTGCCGGTGAAGCGGTCGCAGCTCTTGCCGTCGTCCTGGCAGCTGTTGGTGACGGTGCAGGTGTCGCCGTAGTTGGTGTTGATGCCGCACAGCACGCCGCCGTCGACGGCGACCACGTTGTCGAGCACCGCGTGCCGCGCCCCGCCGTTGTTGCTGCAGTTGCCGCAGCTGCGAAGCAGCTTGCCGTAGTCGTTGACGTAGAAGTCCTTGATGTTGACCGTCCCGAAGCCGTTGAACTGGACTACCTTGTCCGAGGCGTGGAAGGCGCCGCCGCCGATGATGTTGGAGGTGCCGCTGGGTTGCTTGAGCGAGCTGGAGGGGGTTAGCAAGGAGCTGGAGCTCAGGGGTGGGATGGTAGACATACATGGCGTCTTCGCAAACGTCCTCGAACCAGACGTTGATCAGGGTGCTGTTGGAAGTTAGCAATGCACTTCTCAGCATTGTGGTTCTGATGACTTACCAAGTGCCCTTGCAGTGGACACCCTCAGCTTGGTTGGGTCCGATGATGACCTAAAACACGGTCAGCTTTGTCTCTACTTTCTAGGATTGTTTGAGACGTACGTTGGAAAGAGTGGCGCCATCCTGAAGAACAAACATGGCCTCAGCCTCGCCTGTCTCACTTTGATCCTGGCAAACTCGGGCTAGTAGCTGTCAGTCTTTCATTCGACACTGTAAAATTCAACACGAGACACATACGCGAGCGATCAAAGTTTTGCATGCCGCCGTCATACGTCTCCCCGGCGGGCACGTTGATCGGCTTGTTCGTGGCCACGGCACCCGAGCTCTTGGGCAGCGTGGTGGTGACTCCGACGGGAGTCTGAGTGACCTTGGCCGTCGTGGTCACCAGCGTGGTGGGCTGGCTGGCCTTAGTCGAGGTCGGTGCCGGGCCGGCGCCGCCGGTGAAGTAGCATGAGCACTCCTTGGAGATCTGGCTCGGCTTGTTGCCGCAGTTGGAGGCCCAGGAGGGGAGACCAGTGGAGGCCGTCACGGCGCTCTGAGTGAAGGTCGCGCAGAAGGCAGACGCGGTCGCTTGGTTGTTGCTGATGTAGCTGGCACAGGCGTTGGTGTTGGGGTTGAGGCACCCGAGGGCGCCCGGCAGCAGGCCGAGGAGGGCGTAGCGGTGCATCTTGATGAACTTGGGCTGGGTGACTCCGAAGTAGGTTGTTGACTTGTTGCTGAGGCTCGAGGTTGAACCTTGAGGATGGCTCTCGTCTGCCTTTTATCACTGACGTTCGGAATACCGGAGTCTTGGGAATGGAGCAGAGGTCCACACCACGGCTGTTTCCGTTGTCATAGACATCGTGTTCGCGAATGGTGTCAATTCCCCCCTTTTCTCCACCACTCATGTCCCGGTGTTTCATGTCTCCGAGCTCTGGAGGCAAGACTTCCGTGACTTCAGGGAGGAAGGAAAGGGGTGAATGACCTAGTCACAGCAAGACACAAGGCTCGTTCTAGCCCCATTTCCCGCGGCACTTAGGACTAGAACTTTGTTAGCGCACTTGCTTGTGGTTTGTGGAAATCAGTTGAGGTATATCGCCTGCAGCCCAACCTCAAGCCACGGACTGTCTCCCTCCTCGACCAGCGCGACCCGGCTCCCGGGTCCCATTGACAGATTTAGAATGTTTTGGGGAGTGGAGCTCCTCGTGGTCCTTGGCCCTGTGCCCCGGTCCAGAGTTGCAACACCATGACCGAAGTGGTATGTGGGCCGATCTTGTGGGCGGAGAATCAACCAAGATCTGAAATGCCACCAATCAAGCGAACCAAGATCTCGCAAGCGGCCCAAGCAGGCCACACCCAAGGGAAGGGGTGTGCGCCGTTGGGCGGAGGGGTGAAACGGGGCTAGCAAGGCCTGCCCGACCCTCTCGTGTCCCCCTAATAATTTCGAAGTCTGGGCCTGTTGAGAGATGTTTTGTGATTGTTGCGCAGCCAGAACAGCGTGCAAGAAGATAACTAATACGAGATAAATCACGGCAACGCAACATCCCATCTAACCCAAAATCCGATGGACATCCGTGACCACACCCGCCGGCGCCAAATGCCAACACTGACAAGAGTACCTTCGATACCTTAGGTAGGTAGGCGAGGTACCCTCCCCTGATCACAAGAACCTCGTTACCAACAAGATTGTTTTTCGGACGAAACCCTGTTCATGGCCTACTGCGGCCCCATCACCTGCTTGATCAAAGCAAACGACAGCTCCTGGGTCTCCTCGACGAGGTCCTGAAACCCGGCGTCTTTCCATAGCACCTCGGCTTTGCACGCCGCGTACATCATGATGAACTCCTGCAGCGCCGTTGGCGCGGGCACGTCGTAGCAGTACCGCACCAATGTGACAAAGTCTGCCACTCTTTCGCCGCGGAGCTTGAAGGGGAAAAGCACCTGGCCGAGCTTGTTTTGAGACAGGTTCATGAGATCCAAAATGCCGTAGTAGTCGGCAAAGATGTACATCTTGGCATGGCAGAGGAAGATTTGGCTGTGATCTTCCTCGGGGTTCGTGGTGAGTCTGAACTTGGCCTGATTAAACCGGTTGGCGGCCTGGCTGAACCTCTCCCAGAGGCCGCGCTTTCCGCCCTTTCTGTTATCGGGGTCGATGGTTTTGTAACTGCACTCCTTTTGGGGCTTTTTAACTATGATCGGGGGCTCCATCAGACGTTGTCCCTCGGGCACTTCCAGTCGTTGTCTCTTGGGCCCTTCCCCCCGATCCGGTCTCTTGAGGCCTCTCTTGCGCGGCTTCGGTTCTTCTTTGACCGGTTCGGGTTCTTGTACCTTGGCCGGCCGACGCCCCGATCGGTTAATGGGAGCGATCGCAACATTATCGTCGGCCGCGTCGTAGTCTCCGGTGTAGGCATACTGTATGAATCGAGTGAAGGTGTCCTCGTCGACCCAGTCCAGCGTGGCACTTCCATCCCGGGCCTCACTGAAGTCGCCCTCGACGAGTGTCCGGAGAGTAGGCGATTGATGTGCGACCAGGGCCGAGCTGATTGTAAACTCGCGCTTTTCCGGGCCCACCACAAACCGGAAGGGTCTAGACGACGCGATTCTAGTGGACCATGTGTTAGGCTCAGGAATCTGGTACAAGATGAATCTGGATTCCGGACGAGTACTTACGTTAGCCACGGCAGTCCTTCGTTCTTGCTGGTTTTCTTTCCAGTGCCATTGGGCTTTGAGGCTGCCATCTTGATGTCCGGGGGCTGAGCTTGTGCTGTTCGTAGGCTGTGTGACTCGCTGCGGCGTGAGAAGAGAGGAAGTGTGTTAGGCAAGTTGGCATCTTCGTTTCTTTTTCGAATTGGTGGCAGCAGGTAAATAATGCAATAAATACCTGGTTTCTGCAACTCTCTCTCTACTTTCCACGGACAGTGCTTGGTAACGTAACTCGACACCAAACAGGTTCTAAGCTGAACAGGCCGGTGAGGCTCCTAAACAACCAGTGTTGTTCTGGGATTTCAACACAATTTGTAGGCAACATTGAGGGATAGGGAGGTAAATAACCCGGTTAGCTTTTGAGTCGTGGAGTTACGAATAATTATTGCAACAGCTGCCATTAATATTGTAACACAGCAGCATAGTAACATAGGACAAAACATCAATGTGCTAGTTGTACTCGTCATAAGAGGCTCCGCATCGAGGTCACGAGTTCACGTTGGAGGTCATCAATGAATCATTAAGCATATGACTGTCCAGCCTGAACTTGAATGGATGGAGAAAAGGCAATAATTTGTAGTCCCGCAAGGTAGAAGCACAACGCTTGAGCTTAGCACCCGAGGAGCAAATCTCAATCATCCAGTCTCTCCACCAACAACCCAACAAGAGAAGCGCCCAGCTCCGCGTGCGCCGCGAGTAACTTTTGGAAGTCGTTATTCTTCCACAGCCTTTCGGCATTGCAGGCAACATAGCGCAGAATCAGGGACTTCAGCTGGTCCGGCGTGGGATCGCCATTATAACAAAACTGCAACAACGCAACGACATCCTCCACCCTCTCCTCATTATTCCCCCTGTCTGCCTTGAGATCGAGCGCAATCAGCGTCTGCCCCAGGCTGTACAAGGACAGGCCCATCAGCCGCGAGATGCCGTAGCAGTCGGCAAACAGGTACAGGCGAGTGTACCGGATGAGGATCTCGGCGACGTCGTCGTCCGGCGTGATGGTGATCGTTTCCGTGGGGGCCTTGTACCCGGGCGGGCATGCCTCGGACACGGCGGCCGTGAACGTTTCCCACACCCCGGGTCGCCGCCTCCGCGCCACCTTGTACCTCGCAGGTCTCGCGTCATATCCGCCCCAGCTAAAATCATCAGGGTCCTCCTTGCGGTCATCCTTGCGGTCATCCTGCTGGGTTGCCTGCGCCGATTTACGACCTTTTGCGGTACCTGCGACCTCAAAGGCCCCGGTGTAAGCGTATTGGATGAAGGAGATGAAAGTGTCCTCGTCCACATCTTCCAGCTGGGCGTGTCGGTCGCCTGCCTCTTTGAAGTTGGTGTTGTTGACGAAGGTGTTGAGCGCGGGGGATTGGACCTCGACAACAGCCGAGTGCATCGTAAACTCGCGCCTGCGGGGCCCGATTGAAAACCGATATGGCTTGGAGGACGCGATCCTATCGATCTTGTAAGTATCATGTGGTTCCTGTGGGACGGATATTAAAGTGACGGTGGAGCTTACTTTTCCCATGGGATGGGTTCCATGTTGCTGGTTGAAGGATATGACATATCCGATGTGGTGGTGCTGTATGTATCCTTGTTTATGACGAGATTGTAAGACGATAGGGGGACTCGTTGTAGGTTACATCCGGGTGCTGGAAGAAAAACACGATGAGGGGGCCCGAGGGGAAAACCACGTACCTTATCTAGTATAGTAGCAACCTCGCTGACAAACGAGCGGGAGGTTAGGTCACCAATTGGGTGCCCTGCATGAGAGCCCAACCAACTTTGAATCATGCTCTTTGAATCCTGCCTCGGCCATGTTGTGCTGCGGGGGACCGTAATGCGCGGCGAATGAAAAGTTCGAGTTTGGGCAACATGGGACTGTCATCTGAATCAATGAAAACAGGCACATTGTGGGATGAACACCATGGCTACATCCCCTTACATGTACATGCCCTTTGATCACCCCTTTCTTAGTAAGTTTCAAGCACCTGTCTTAACACGGGTCTCGTTGCCGACGTTTTTGACGTGGTAGAGTAACAAGCCTGAATAGTTGCACGCTCTGACTTGAACCCGAGCCTGCTGCAATGATGTGACGGTGACGGGTGATGAAGTCGAAGAATATCGAGTACATTGAACAGAATCATGCGCAACGAACCCACAACAGCTTCCCAGTTACTCTCTCTCACTTTCTCATTGGTGATTCCAAAGCACAACGTACCAAAAGAAAAAGGGCACTGGCTTTCAGGTGGATAAAGGGTTGTGCCCAGCCGAGGGACAGAATACTCCGAAAGTCCCAATGCTCTCTGAACTCGGCCCAAAGAAAGAGCTCCAATGACGTCATATTGCATGTCTCATATATAGGGTCTGCTTGTAATTCGCCAAAAGAGTTTCCGCTGTTCACCTATAATACTGAAAGCTATTTTGAAACTGGTAATTTTGTATAAATTGTGTAGTGCGTAAGTTGCTTGTAAAGCCTAGGGTGTTGAAGGTCAGTCAGGGAGGTTCGAGTCGAGTACACAACCTTGCTTGCAACCATTTTCGGGACGTGGCCTTGACCATCTTGGGCCCTGGGGGAAATGGCAGTTCGATTGACGTGCATGAAGCGGGATTGTGATTCGGCACTGGAGCGCAGATCTTGGATCTAACGCATCACCCCGCGAGCCAAGTACAATTACATCACTGTCCTGGGCAGGTTTCTAGCCAAGAGCAACGATACACCCATGTGTAAGCCAAAAGGCGACCCGCGGATCCTGACGACATCGTCCAGGGCCCAGTGGACAGGAATAAATCTTGACCCAATCCCCCCCCAACACTCCCCTAGATCCAAGCTCTGATCCATACGCGGGTGGAGAGAATCGGCGACGAGCAAGACCAAACCATCTCCAGCACAATATCACAAACTACCCAAAGCCTATTTCACAAGCTACCAACTCTCCGTGAAGCCTGGCCACCAAGGCCACACAACACAACCAACCTTACCATGGCCCCCGTCCCCGCCACCCCCCTATCCGCACACACCCTCCTCGAAACCCTCCCCCCAACCCGCACCCTACACCCCCGCCAAACCCAAACCAACCCTGACGACGGTAGCACAGTGACGATAATCACGGGCACCAACACTGCCGCACCGGGCAGCCCCGACGACGCCAACGACGCCGACACCCTCTCGGGCGGCGCCATCGCCGGCATCGTGCTCGGCTCCATAGCCGGCTTCCTGCTCTTCCTCTGGATCGTCCGCTCCTGCAGCAACTTGGGCGCGCCCCCCGGCGATGAGGCCGTCCCGGGCAGGCCGTGGTATGGCGGGGTGAGGGATGAGTATCGCGAGCCGCGGTATCCGAGCGGTGGTGGTGGTGCGGGTGGGAGGGGGAGGAGTAGGGGGCGGAGTCGCAGTGGGAGTCGGAATGGTGGGTATTATGGGGACGGGCGGCATCATCATCACCATCATCATCATGGTCGGCGGAATAGTGGGTATGGGGAGTATGAGGGGGTGGTGCCGGTGCAGGAGGTTGCGCCGGTTGTGGTGAGGGAGGGGAGGAGGAGTCGCAGTCGCGGGTATTATGGGTATGGGGAGGAGCCGGTTTCGAGGAGTCGGAGTCGGGGGAAGTACTAAGGGGGTTTGAGAGAGGAAGGGCGAGAGGCGGTTGACGGTGGATATGGGTTGCTGCGTTGGGAGTATTAGTGGGCTGTGACGAAGATTCGCGTTCTATTATTGTCTGTTCTACCCCGTGTCCGTAATACTGAATGCAAGTATCTAGCAATGGAACAAATGCTATCAGCAAAACAAATCCCCTTCATCTTCCAACCCCAAAGCCACCGATCGTACATTTAATGATCAATACAACAAACCCGGCCGATAGATCCCTATTCAATCAACAAAAGATGCTCAACATGCAAGTAGATCTCACCCCTCTGCCTCAGGGAATAGTCGTTTGCTGCCCTGCGACAAAAACAACCAGAACGGCAGCATAAGCCGCCGTGGCTGAGACGACGCCCAAGATCTCCCTGAGAACGAAAGCCGCGGCCATAGCAAAGACAAAAGTAAAGCCAGCAGCAACACCAGATGCGCGCCCGCGGTCTAGGTGCGGGACAAAGATGATGATAACCATCGGCGCGACCAAGAACATACTCACGGCCAGACCGGCGCCCAATCGGTGCAAGTACCCCATGATAGTCGATTCAGCCGCGGAGACGAACCTTCGGAAGGCCGCGATCTCGCGTCCGACATCCTTCTTCGGCTTTCCGATCCAGCGGAGGTACTCCAAATCCGATCTGGCATTGAAGTGTGGATGGACTTTGCCATTGCTTTGTGCCGAGGACGTGTCGGCAGTCGTCGGCTCCGATTTCAGGATCGACTCGAGATGTTCCTCTAACAGCGCGAAGCCGCGCGTTGAACCGTTGTTGACACGGAAAGGATCCGTGCCGTTTCCTTTGTGAGCTTGCTGGACCATGTAATCGTAGTCTTGGAGAGCCGCGACTAGTCCGAGAGACAGATCAGTGTTGATGTACTTTCACTCCATTATCACCATTAGTGTCCCCGTCTTCGTCGGCGGGCCCAAACGTACCATACTGCCGCATTGTGCTACTCCGATAGTCGGCCTCCGGGCTGAGCCATGCCGGGTCCTCATCCCCTTCTGGAAGGTAGCGGTGTTCCAACGCTTCTCGCACGAGCTTACTTTGCAGGCGCCGGATCGTTAGGAGTTGTAGTGCCGAGAGATCCAGTTGGAAGCAGCGCAACTCGACAGGATTGCACCACTTCCTCACGACCCCAAATTGAAACAGCTCCCTATTCCGTCCGTGGAAATCGGTGCGTTTGATGGGCGGAGCGACCTCGAACTCTAGTCGACCTTTTCCAAAACCCATCGAGTTGATTTCTAAGCAGCCAGGTGGGCCGGACTTGACTGCAGTCGGCTTGTTGACGTTGTCTGTAGTGGCATACTTGGGAGACGGGGCACCGAAACCGCGGCGTCCAGCACCTCCCATACCTCGGCCGACGAAGAGTGGGTTTACCCACTCGCCTGTGTTGGGATCAAGGACCACGGGCAGGCCTTCTTCGAGGTCAGGTACCCTGAGTTGGGAGAAAGGGAAGTCCCGTCCCGGATGCGTAGGAGATCCATGACTAGGGCCCATGAACGTTATTGGATGATGATCTCACTAGACAATGATTGAGAGGACTGGGAGTTATGTCTACAACCTTTTCCATGTTGCTTTTCTCCATTACAGCCCGACCTCCCACCCTCGTTTTAAACTGGCACAGAGCTCACAATTTTCGAAGGTTGTTACACAGTCACCCCCGAGGCCTCCTCAACGTTTCACTTCCGAGCCATAATCTGGCTGGGTGCATGAAGGCGCGGAAGCCGGCCTGCACAATTCTGCAGTTAGGGTTGGTCCATAACCCTCCGTCTGCTTCGACTACGGCAAGCCACATGTTTCGGCGGCAGCCCCCGCCCCTCTGTCCGGCAGGAGACACAGCCTGATGTTACCCAAGGGGCTTAATTTAGATCAGACACGGTCTGGCTGCCGCCCAACTCCCCCTCACCCGGTTACGGCCGGTCACCGGTCGCTGACAGCTGCCTGGTGTCACATAACTCGGGAAGACATTTTACTGGACGAGCGTCGTGCAAAAGATGGCCTTTCAGCCCCTAATGTGTTGAATTCATCATTGAATCACCACAAACTGCGCGTGGTTTGGATCACCTACTGACTCCCCAGCCGGACAGCAGCTGATTAACGCGTCGGTTCGCCTTGAGCCTGGTCATAAATACATGCGAAAAAGAATATCTGGGACCCCAAGACGCCCCTGTTTCCGTTTTCTTTTTACCCGCCCACCACCCACTCCTCTCTCTAGCTTGGTTACACAGCTGAGTGATTGAATGTGCGAGAAGCCGACGTTTATTCTAGACCAGGCGACTGAGTGGCCTCGCGAGAATCCATCGTTGGTTGTGGGATAGGGCCGGGACTCATCCGGTTTTCGGGGGCAGCATCCGCTGACACCGCCAGCGAGTCTGCCTGGACGGCGGACGACTTCCGCAGCGGATATGCGGGCGTCGGGCTCCCAAGCAACCATATCCATAATTAAACGCTCAAGTTCCACCCGTTGAGTTTCGGAGAGGCCCAGGGCGGACTTGGAAAGGCGGGCCGGGAGTGCATTGGCGTGCGGCTCTTCGTTAAACCACCAACGGTCGTCGGACGTGTCCATGGGTTTCCCGGGTTCACGACGACCGTACCTATCCCACACGAACTTAATTTATAGTGAGGTTGAAAATTAAACAAAACTTTAACACCTCGTAGCAATGTAGACTTAGGAGTAAAATGCAAATCACTATCAGGATGTTGAAATAGATATTAAATTCTCTAGGGATTCTTTTTATTGTAATTTTAAGATTCTTGGTTGGTGGGATACTTTACTGTGAATGTTGTACATTTAGTGGGTTTTTGGTGTGAAAAAGCGAGTTGGTCGTTTTTTTCCGGCACCCACTGTAGCAAGAACCAACCGCATAATTATTTGGGGGCCAAAGAACTCACCCGGGGTAAAGATCTAGAACAAACAGGGGCCAGAGAAACTCAGTCGTATTCGTATTCGTAGTCATGTTTGCATAACAAATGGGGGCGAAAGCACTCGTAGCATTACAATGAGAGGGCTAAGGAACCACGACAGGGCCGAAGAACTAACAGGATATCAATATTGATTTTGATGCGCATCTAGAAGGCATCCATATGGTATTAGTCCTATCGTTAACACGGAAAACATCGTCATATAACTATCTACAGGGGCTCGCCGTGTCACTGTGTGAGCGCCTTGTATACCCCGGGACCGGACCACAGAGGTGACCTGGAAACAACGGTAACCCGGAAATGTCAAAGAGGCGGTCACAATTCCTCGAGGACACAATTATGCAAAGCTCCCCTTCACTCGGATCGGACCCTCCGGACCAACCTGCATGCCAACAACTCAAAGACGTGGAATCATCAAGGGTCGGTGTTTCCGGTACCGATGCGGACATGGAGATGCGAAGGCTCAGTTGCTCTGTTGTTCCTCTCATAATTTGTCATCCCAACAAGAGGATGTTGGGGGCCAGAAACCAAAACGGGACCGTGGGGGCTAAGACCTAACATGAGGCCAAAGGGCCAACAGCATAACTCGGTGCAGATGAATACCACGCTGTCTCAGTCCGTTGGGATCTAGACCGCGGAACTGACCCGGAAGCAATGACGGACGAGTGCGAACTGAAGGAGCAGAGCGTGCACGTCTATAAACAAACTTAGAAGATATGCTCTCTGCGATTACTATAAAGACTTGCCATCTCCCCTTAGGATCGACAACTCTCCTCCCCAGCCTCATCCTCACCATCAACCTTCTAGCAACCTCTCAGCCAACTCTTCAATATGCACTTCCTCACCACCCTACTCGCTCTCGCTCCCGCCGCGCTGGCAGCTCCCGCAGTCAGCCAGCCTCAGCCGGGCGCCAGCGTCCCGGAGGGCTTCTATCTGACCGAGGTCCATTCCGACGGCACCCTGGTCCGCACCCCTCTGGACGACGCCGCCAACCTCACGAGCGTGTCCGTCTCGCGGCGCACGACGTCTGAGAACCCCGCCGCCACCTCCAAACTGGGCAAGCGCTTCACCGACTGCTGGGACTGGTACCTCGACGCTGCGGGCACCGACAGGGGTGTCGACACGTGGAAGGACTACCTCAGGACGCAAACTCTGGAGCTCCGATCCCCTGTGGACTCGAACTGGTACGCCGAGTATATCAACGACGGCGTGTCGGTCTACTACTGCATCAACGCCAGGGACACGTTCGGCAGCCTGAACCTTGAGGACTTCAACTACGCCCTGGTCCAGATGGACGCCAACTGCAGGCCGTACCAAGCCAGCTACTTCCGGTGGGACGGCAGCGCCGAGATTGTGGGCAAGGCGAGCGTCAACGACCGTGTTTGCCGCGGTTAGAAGCGCTGTGAAGCGATCTTGGGCGCCGACGGGGGCGGTAGGGGATCGGGGCTTTTTGGGGGTTCAGTTTGCCGTCGTTCACTTCGAAAGGGGTTGGCTCTGGCTAGATCTTGGTCTTTCAGGTACCTGTCGAGCATTCTTGTCTAGCAACGTGTTTGGCATGCATGGTGTTTTTTAGAGTCTCTCCTACAATTGTTTAGAGATTTTATACACCGCTTATCTGCCACTATCATGTTGTTCCAACGCCTGCTAACGTGCATTATCACTGAGTGGGCCACTTTCGACTACTCTGTTACAACCATTCTCAATTGCAACGCATCAACACTAGGAATTCACCACAATTCCATCAGAAACAACTGGGTCAGACGGTCCTGCAGCCTCCCGGCAAATGCGAGGCTTGCCGCACACACCACTACCATCCTGCTGCGTTTCTTCTACTCCTCCTCCACCTACTGCATTCTGACCAAGCGAAGCCTGTACATCTTGTACAGTAAGTGAGCCTCCGAGCTACACACGTTTCTTCTTGGCTCTCCGGCGCTTGCTTAGTGTCTCATTGGCCTTGCTGAGCGAAGAGTTCTCTAGACGAAGAAGCGCCACCTGGTTCATCACAGCCATTGTTCCTTTAGTAAGCTGGTCCACAGCAGCCAACATCGAAGTCGGGGAGCTATTCTGATCATTGACAATGCGAGTCTTGATGAGCGTTGATTGCGAGTTAGCTTCTCGGGGGTTGTGTGGCGTCTTGGAACACCCAAGGTTGTGGGGTGCTGGCTCGCGAGTTCAAGGGTGTTGGCGTACGAAGTCTCACATCCAGCTTGGAATTTTGAGGGCGTGGAAAGACGTAGTCTCGACAGATCCGACAGTTTCAATAACGGTCGGTTGTGTTGGTGTGCGTTGCCGCTTCACAACCCAAACGGTATAAAAGCCGCCGTGGCCGAGTTTATGGACAATGGTATATGGGTCACAGCCATTCGTGAGGGTATCCCCGAAACACGGTCGAGTGTTGGTAATTCAACGATAGCACCTCCTGGTTCACAACACAACTGCATCACAATACCTCAGGTGATTATCACGACGAATGGCCTGACTCAGGCTGCCCCCTCAACTCCCACCACCTGCGGCAACGGATGTTATCATTGACCGACAAACGACTCGTTATTATGCGGTCAGACGGGCACACAACGTTCCGACGAGGCTGATTGTTGACCCTTGTTACGTCGCAGGGCTCGGGATATATATGGCTTGGAGGTCCTCGACTTCAAGCCAGCTTGGAAAGGTTAAACTACGCAGATATCACCAATAGTGGGCGACCAATGGATGTAAGCAAGCCTCCAACAGTATCTCTTTTCAGCCATTACCGCTTTCGGGTTCGGTCTGAACCTGCCCGAGTCACCCCCGAAGGACCGTTCAGCAGCATGAATCATTCCATGCTGTCATTGTACGATGTCTACCCCGCGTGATGATGTGCTAAAGCTGGACTTGAATTAGGTCAAATCAGGCTAGCTGGCCTGTTTCCTGGTGAGGCAGAATAGAAGAGAGCCAAGAACGAACTTGGTTTCCCCAACAACAATCCTTTATCCATGATCTGATATTGCCCCTTACCCGACGCCCTTCTCCAGCTCTCTCTCACCCACAGTACTACTACTCCACACCCCACAAGCCTCCCACCGGCAAAGAAATGGGAAGGCTCTCACTCTTCTGTCTCTTCGGGCGGCTGCGCAGACGCGAAAAGCGAGCAAGCAATGCCCCATCAGTGGCACCACCCGCGACACCCGAGCACCAGCAGCCCACCCCGCGAGTCTCTAGTTCCATCACATTGGAAACACTCCCAGCCGAGCTGCGGCACCTGATACTGGAATCAATCGAAGACATCAAGGACCTCAAGGCGCTGGTGTTCGCATCACCCGTATATCATCAGCAGTACCTCCACAGCCGCAAATGGCTCCTCCGCCGCACGCTTCAAACCACCCTAGGCAACGGCAACGTGCTGGCGGATGCATATGCAGCGCACACCTCCGGCTCGCTGCATGAGGAGGGGGTCGAATCGCATATCCACGCGGACACCTTCCGCCTCTTTATGGACCAGTACATAGCCCACCGGTCCGTTGGCCCCGGGCAGGTCTGGGCCGAGGCCGCCGCCACGGAGGACGACCTTATCGAGATGGCGGCCTTCTACCTCGCCGTGACGTGCCCTTTATTGAGGATCTGCTCCTCCGTCCTCCTCATGCGCCTCAACCGTTCCCCTGACGACAGCCGCCTGTCCAGGGCGGAGCGTACGCGTTTCCTCCGTGCGCTGTACCGCTACCAGACCTACTGTAACATTTTCGGCATGCGTCCCGGTGGGGATTACAAGCCGTTCAACCTCCCCCATGAAGAGCGGCTGGTGAGCTTTTTCGGCCTGTTTCCCCCCTGGGAGATTGAGGAGATCAACTGCATCTATGCCTTGGTCCGCGACAAATGCGAGAAGATCTTCGATACCACCACAATGGCAGACCTGGCCAAGGATCACCCCGGGTCCGACCCAGCAGCCAACCGATACCTGAGGTCGTTTAACCTTTCTTCCCCTTGTAAGTGCCACTACCTAGGTACCTACCCAGGTAACAACACCAACACCCCACCCCGTCTTCCCACCCCTCCCATCCCCTCCCTCCGCCCTTGCTAACAGCCCACCCAGACGTGCGCGAAAGCCTGCGCCAAGGCATCGCCTCACGCGGCCTACACGCCTTCCTCGAAATAGTACAGACCCCCGACGACGAGACGCTGGTCAGGGCGATGCAGAAGTACATGGTGTGGCACGAGCGCTTCCTCGAGGAAACCATGATGTTGCCGACACAGTGGCGGCGGCGGTCGCGCCACCCGTCGGCCGAGGACCAGGCGCAGGCCCGCCGCGACCGGCTGCCCTTCGTGGGGGATGAGCAGGGCTTGATGGATGGCAGGTCACCGGCGCCGCCGGTGGCGTGGGTGGTTATGTGGCGGGGCCAGTTCAAGAATGAGTATGGGCAGGCGGTTGATGAGAGGTTTAGGAAGTGGGGGTATGTGTTTTGGGATTGTAAGCGTCTGAAGGAGAGCGGGCGGAGGGAGACGTTGGTGCGCGACCTGCGGAATCCTGATATGACGAGGATGCGGTGGGACTAATAGGGTCGTGACTGATTTGTCTGTCTTTTCATGGGGGAGGTAATGTGTTGGGACCTAATGCTGTGATTATGATATTCTCTCTAATTACCTGAGGTAGGTAGTAAATCTAAAACGCTTTCTAGGCCGTGGTGGTTGTGCAGTGACAAACCTGGAGGACCTTGTTTATTGAAATGGCGAAACCTAACAAATGCTTCTCGGGTCCAAAGGTGTTAGGAGATGACGGCCTCAGATGTAAATTAAAAACCAGTAAGAATATCATGAGAGATCTAATCCCTCCTGGTCGGTCAAGCTTGGCTTCACGTGGGTCAGAAAGTGCAAAGAAATCAGCTCCCATAGGAGTCTGTCTGTCCTGCATACAGATTGCCTTTTCTTCTTTCTCGCGCATGGAGCTGGGCTCTCCCATGGCCCAATCAATACATTATCGTGCAGACGTCACACCTGGATCTAGCCGATCCCTCCCTCTCCCCTCGCCTGTCCTTCCCCAGTTGGCCTTTGTGTGTGATTCGGGCATCTGATATTGTTCTTGTCGTGCATGTCGGGCATTCCTACATCATCATCACATATCTCTGGAACGGAATTGGGCCATCACGCGCAGGAAGAGCCCACTCTGTTGGATTCGGGTCTCTGTAAAAGCTCCGATTGGTTTCTTTGACGATAGACCCTGTATTCAGCTGAGCTGAATTGAGACACGGCATGGAGTTAGTCAACGTTCACTGGCTGCTTTTACCAGTGCCGCTCCTCCCGCCCTGCTACTCTGGCGTGATGGTAGACTCTCGAAGATCAATACGCCATCCGCAGTAGCGGCAAAGGATGAGTGTCGGACCCCGCGAGTTGCCCGCGCACAATTAAGGAGCGTGGAGGGGGATGCCCAGTGGTGCTCGTGAGCCGACGCAGCCAAGTAATGACTCGAGCGACTATAAAGTAGGCGCAACCTGCCCGGTCAAGCCATTATGGCGGATTTGTCAGGTTGCAGCCCGAGTCGTTGAAATAATCTTTCTGATCTTGCCCCAACGAACACCACACAGCCCACCCCTCCCGCAATACCCTTTGACCTTCATCATGGGGTCCATGCCGAGCGAGTTCCTCTCGCACACGGCCTGGATTGACAAACTGGCCGCCGAGTCTCCCGACGATGTCTGGATCAAATCTCCCGTCACGTCCGACAAAGGTGCGGTAACATGGCAGGATATCACATTCCTGGAGCTTAGCAAGGCCGTCGACACGATGGCCCGCTGGATGGAGAAGGAGCTCGGCCTGGGAACTGGTGACGAACCTGTCGCTTATACCGGTGTCAACGACGCCCGGTACCCAATCATCATCCTGGCGGCATTGAAAACCGGCTACAAGGTTAGCCAATCTTTTATGTTCTCCTTTACCTTCTTTCGAGCGTTTCTAACAGCTTTAAGGGCTTCATGGTCTCTCCTCGGAATTCGCTGGAGGGCAACCTGCATCTGCTCAAGGCGACACAATGCAGCAAGTTCATCCACAGTGCCGAGTTCAAGACCACCGTCGACGGGGTCGCGGCAGAAGCAGCACAGCTGAGGACCTCACAGGTGCCGGAGCTACAGGAGATCCTCTCCACTTCAAGCGACGCCCCTTATGAGAGTCGCGCCGACAGGTACCTCCAAGACGACAAGACAGTCCTCATCCTCCACTCCAGTGGCTCGACCGGCAATCCGAAGCCCGTATATCTCAACGGCGGCATCTTCCGGGTCGGCGCCCAGAGCCCGGCGCTGCCCGTCCCTGAAGGCCGGAAGAATGTCCACAACCAGATCCTGGGCACAAGGCTCATGCTTTGCACCATGCCCTTCTTCCATGTCTACGGGGTGATGATGATCTCCAACCGTTCCTTTTACAACCGGGGACCTCTAGCCCTACTCCCCCCTGGGGTACCGCCGACTGCTGAGCTCTTGCTTGATGTTATTGCCAAAGTCAACCCATCCGTGGTTGTCTGTGCGCCCTCTATTCTCGAAGACATTTGCAACGTACCCGGCGGCGTCGAGAAGCTTTCCAAGTTGGAGCACATATTTTATGGCGGTGCGCCCTTGGCCAAGGCGTGCGGCGATGAGATCTCCAAGGTTACCACTCTCGTCAACACCATCGGTAACACCGAGTCCTTCAACTTCCCCAACCTGATCCCGCTCGACGGCGCGGACTGGGAATACTTTGAGTGGAACCCCAACTGTGGGATCGTCATGGAACCCACGGCGGAGGACGGAGTGGCGGAGCTCGTCATTCAACGCCAGCCTGGCAACGACTACCAGGGCGTCTTCCACAACTTTCCCGGCACCGACGAGTTTCGCCCCAACGACTTGTTCGAACAGCACCCCACCAAGGAAGGGCTCTGGAAATACGTCGGCAGGGCTGACGATATCATCGTACTGCGCAACGGTGAGAAGACGAACCCGGTGTCGTTCGAGAAGGCGATCGAAGGACACCACTGGGTCAAGGGTGCCCTCGTGGTCGGAACGGGACAGCTACAGACTGGCTTGATCATCGAGCTGCACGCTGAACACGCCCACCTGACTCTGGACGAGGTTCTGAAGGACGTGTGGCCGGTTGTGGAAGAAGCCCACAAACACTGCCAAGCGCACGCCCACGTTTGGCGGACCATGGTGTTGCTCTCGACCCCGACAAAGCCCTTCAAGCGCGCGCCAAAGGGCTCCATCATGCGGAAAGCCACAAACAAGCTGTACGAGGACGAGATCAAGATCCTGTTCGAGGGGCCCGCCGACACCAACTCGGCCGCTCAGGGCAACAACGGTCTGAACAACAGCCAGATTCGTGACATGGTGAAAAAGGCTGTCTTGTCGGTTGTCGAAGGCCACGTAAGCGGCGACATCACCGACGATGCCAACCTCTTCAAACTCGGTGCCGACTCTCTCCAGGTGATGCAAATCCGCCAGGTCCTCAGCTCCGCCGGCGTCACCTGCCCGACGCGGGCGGTTTACGAGAACCCAAGCATCAACCTCCTCGCCAAAGCCCTCGGCAACGGGGCCAGCAGCGAAACCCCAGCCATTACTGTCTCCAGGGAGGAGAAAATGTCAGCCATGATCCACAAGTACACCGACTTTGCGCCGGTAACAACCCAACAACCATCCGACTCCTCCTCCGCCATGCTGCTCGTCGGCTCCACAGGCGCCCTCGGCACCCACCTCCTGCACGAGCTCCTCCAAAACCCGTCCATCACGCGCATCTATTGCCTCAACCGCTCCGCCGACGCCGCCGCGCGCCAAACCCAAGCCTTCCTCGACCGCGGCCTCACCCTCGACACCCCGGCCCCGGACAACAACAACCTGGCGTCCCACCCCAAGATCCGCTTCCTGACGGGCCAAACCCACCTCCCGCTCTTCGGCCTCGACTCAACCACTTACGCCGACCTCCAGGCCGACGTCGCCACCATCCTGCTCAACGCCTGGCCCGTCAACTTCAACAGCACGCTGGCGACCTTCGAGGACAACATCGCGGGCGTGAAGCGGTGCGTCGACTTCGCGGCGGGTGCGCCCCGCCGCCCCCACATCGGCTTCGTCTCGTCCGTGGCTAGCGTGCTCAACTTCCCCGCGGTGCGGCCGCCGCGCGAGGGGGAGGAGGGCGCGGCGCTGACGGTGCCCGAGGCGTTTGAGCTGGATAATAGCCTGCCGGCGAGGCAGGGGTATGGCGAGTCGAAGCACGTGGCGAGTTCGATCCTGGCGCGGGCCGCGAGGGAGGGAGTCGTGGGTGGCACGGTGTTGAGGGTGGGGCAGCTGGCGGGTACGGCCGAGGCGGAGGGGGTGTGGAATCGTCATGGTGAGTTGGCTACCTACCTAGTTACCTACTTGGGGTTATAGCGGTGGATGTGCATGGATGGATGGCTAACAGTGGTGTTGCAGAATGGGTGCCCTCGCTCATCAAGACGTCCAAGTCGCTCGGCAAGATCCCGCGGTCTCTGGGACCGTCGAATGACAATGTCATCTGGGTGCCCGTGGACACGGCGGCAAAGATCATCCTCGAGTTCCTTCCGCTGGACGGTGAGAAGGAAGACTCTAGGGAAGCCGGGTGCTTCAACGTGATGAACCCGCAAATCACGCAATGGAGCGCCCTGGTGGCAACGACGCAAGAGTACTACGCAAAGGAGGGACATGAGATTGTGACAGTCGATCTTGACGAGTGGTTGGATGAGCTCAAGGGAATCGATGCCGCGCAGACGCCAGAACAGATCGACCAATACCCTGCCGTCAAGATCCTCGACTTTTTTGAGGGGCTCAAGGCGGACGGGGACATGAAGGGGCCTTTGACGGGCTTTGCAACGGAGAAGGGGAGTCTGAAGAGTCCTGCGATGGCTGGCTTGCGGTCGTTGGAGGGTAGCCTGATGCAGAAATGGCTACAGGAGTGGGACTTTTGAGGGACTTGCTTTTGATGGAATATTCTAGCATCATTAAGGTAGTTATGAGTTTTGAATCTACAATGTGACCGTATCTGCGGATAGATAGGCTATGGGGCTGAGGTCGTTTGCCGTTCGGAAGGGGTTTATCTTCAAAGTACCAATCATGGTGATGGTATGCGTGCCGCGTTCCGTTCCGGTTGACATTAAAGTGGTACCCTCCCCGGGACTCTACCGACATATAAAGTAGCATCCGACATCCGCGCTTCGCGCGGGCTCTCCCGCTAAGCGGCTCTCGCGCCACGATTACAGCCAACTTGATTGCATGCATGAGGTGGCGAGCTCAACGTTTGTGTACCAGCCAACCGACATCGAACATGCCCCTCTTCCAAGGCACGCCACAACGCAAACAAACCAAATATGAAGGCGGATTTGCTTTGATTTGGCCCAGATTTGCCCAGCTTTGACTTGTTTGGATTTGATTGCCAGGAGTCAAATCAAATCCCCACCCACCATATATAACCCTAACCCTCACCACCCCCCTTCTTTATTTTTCTGACTTACAGCCATCAGATCTTTCATTTCTATTAAAAAGCAATTAAACTGAACGATCTAGCAATCCTCTGAATCGTTTAAAAACGTAATAAAATTGAAATCTATTAAATCGTGTTTTTTTCTGACTAAGCAACTGGGAACTGGCCCCCCCCTAACTACAACCGCCCCTAACTATAACTGCCCCCCTAACTGTAACCGCCCCCCCTGACCGATATCGCTAAAACTTCAAAATTCGTTGTTCTTAACCTAATTCTTTAAGTATTATAGTATACTGATTGTTTCGGTGTAAAGCGAATATTGCTAGTATGTTATTGTATACTTAGCGTAGCTGAAGATCCGCTTATATTTAGAAGATATTACTGGGATAGAGAGATAGTTAAACGCTATTGTAGAAAGCTAGGGAAACTATATAAAGTTGGCCTTCTACTAATCTAATAGGTTGTCTAACTTGATTATCGGTTTAGAAAGATAACGGTTAACTTCGTTACGATAGTTGGTATCGTTAACTTAATAGTTGAAACTAGCGAAGAAGTTGTTCTATTTCTCGGTCCCCTATAGTATAGATAGGGTATTAGCTGCTTCGGTATATATATAGTAGTCCTTAAAGTATCGCTTTAAACTAGTAATATAGGTATCGACTTTATCTTTACTAAGGTTCTTCTCTATCTAAACTGTTTTATAACTTGGATATAGAATTATTATAAACCAATATACCGTCGAATTGTTAAGAAGGTTACAATATTCTTCAAACTTTACAATAGCGGCTCTAATGCCTGCCCGAATAAACTGTACCCTATCTGTTTCCTCTAATAGTAGTAATATTGAAGGTAACCTATTGCTAACCGCTAATTACGAGAGGGTTGTTGCTTATTGGCTTAGATGATTAACTTTAAAGTTATCTAGGTAGTACGGTAAAGTAGTTTGTTGCTGGGGTTGCTGTGAGGGTATAGGAGGTGGCGCTATCGCTACCTCTGGTATTTAATGGATAGGGTTAATTAACTAGGAGGTACTGAAGTGAAGAAGATCCGCCTTTAAGCTATCTAGTAGCGAGTAGACTGTACGAATAACGCTGGGTATTGTCGACCTAGTACCCTCTATTATCTTAGTTACAATTACAAATGGCCTTAAGATTATATATATCTCGGTTAACGTTAACCAATCTTTATTGTAGAGAGGGTTATTATAGGCTAGACTATCTTTCTTAACCGTATAAAAGAAGTTAACTATATCTCTAAGTTTAAGGGTATATTTAATTATTAGGAAGACCGAGTTCCAATATATATCGTTATCGGCTACCAATTATAGTTTAATGAAGTCTTCCGAATTAGATAATAGTATATCAGAGTTACTATCCGTATCGCGATATATATATTTGAACTTGGCGGCCTTCTTAAATATCTCATATCGTTATAGGCTGCGGTGAATATAATGTATAATGCGATAAAGTCTCCCGATCGGCCTATAACAATCTTCGTCCCTCTATTCTTAGTTATTAGCTTTAATAAAGGCCTTTATACCGAGATTAACGATATAGCCGATATAGCGAAGTTGCTGTTACTTCTTTTCGTTAATAGCTTGCGGTTAACCGGGTTATTGGATATTAAGGAGAATAGTAGTAATATAAATATCGTTCGAAGATACGTTATTATACTAGAAGTAGCTAATATCGGGCTCTATCTTAAAATTACAGATAACCTTTAGTATCTTAAGAGCTTGTATATCGCTAGAGTAAGATCTTTAGAGTTGAACTATACCTAGCAACCTTATTTAGAGTTGGTATTGTATATCAACGAAATATACGATAACTCTAAATAATGTATATGAGTTTAGCGAACTCTATAAGTTGAAAGAGAGGTATTTAGTATATTTTATCGATGTGAGTATCTTTATTAAGGCTTTCTTTTCTTCTTAATACCGGTTAATAACCTATCTTTATACTATATTTATAGTAGTAGGGACTAATAAATAGAGGAACTGTTAATTAAAAAGTCCTAGTATCTTATAAAAGTATAGATCTTTAATAGCGGTAAAGAGGAGGTTATTACTAATAATCTATAAAAAAAGTAAGTATTTAATTAAGTTGGCTATTAGCTTTATAACTAGGACGGCTAATATCTGTATCGTAAGGACCAACTACCTTAATCTCTTTGTTGGGGGAGCTTCCTTTATTATATTAAAACATTTATACTTAGCGTTAAAATAGGAGGTTAAACTTATTGTTGCTAATACATTAAAGATCCTGTTGCAATATTTGTAATACTATTAGGAATAGTTTATCTCGCTATTAACGATATTAATAAGGAAGTCCCTATAGTTAGAGATCTATAACTTTTGTAGCCTCTTCTTTACGAGCTATACCTTTAGGAGATACTACTTTCCGCAGTGGGCTACCTTCGGTCAGTCGATAAGTAAATTGTAAGGTAGTTGTTTTAGATTAACACCAGTTAATTCGTTGATCTGTTGTATAATACTGGGAACCGGCCTACAGCCGCGGAGGACCCTTGCTAAAGTAAGGGGGGGTTCTATGGGGGGTTCCGCGGGGGGTTCCGCAGGGGGTTCCGTAGGGGGTTCCGCAGTGGGCTCTGTAGGAGGTATCCTGGCGTAGTGGGCGGCTGGCTGGGAAAAGTGGCGATACGACTATCGCCCTGTAAACGGACCCTCAATCCACCTGTTGTGGGCGCCTAGCGGTTATATAGGGTAGGGTTGGATGTGGCTGTTGTGGCGGTTGAGGGCATTTTGCAGGGCTGAATTGCTATATCTGGCTTGGCAAATCTATCAAATCAAACAACGCAAATCGAACAGCTTATTTGTTTGACTGGGAGCCCGATTTGCGTTGGATTTGCGTTGGATTTGTTTGATTGCGTTGACGAGATTTGCGTTGTGGCGCGCCTTGCCCTCTTCATCCTGCATTGGTTTTCTGATTAGGATTAGGGCGAGGATTGGAGCGTATCCATGCACGAGACCTCGCAATACCAATCTCTCTTGGCCCGTCGGTTTCCACCGCGGCAGGCACCCTTCAGCTCCAGAACTGGCTAATCAGCGTCAGTGACCACCCCATGACCTCCCAAGGAGCCACTCTTTCCCCATCCGACAAGCATCTTGAATTCTATGTTCAGGCAAGGATGGGCACTTCGCATGAGCTGGACGATGCAGAGCCGCATGATGGTCTCGGATGCTGCTCGAGTCGGGGGCAACGGGGTGGAGAGAATCGTCGCTAACAGCGGCTCTGTGAAAATACGACTTCAGTGCGGATCGACAAGTCATTGTTGTCTTCGAGTATTAAGAGCCCTTCAGCGACTGATCCCCCAACCCAAAACCTCTCCCATGAACAACCATCGGACTTCACAATCTAGAGCGGAAACCCGTGTTAAACCAGCCCCGTCGCTAAGTGAGCCAACACTCTTTTCACATCAACCGGTCTACCTATTACAAGATGGCCTACCAATTACACGTCTTGGTCCTCAACCATACCTCCTCGCCCGCCTTGATCGAGCAGAGCTGCTGGCACGAAAACCCCACGGCCTGGACCACTACCACCGCCAATACCGATACAGGAGGCACCCTGACCGCGTATACGCTCAGCATGGCCGCCTCGGGATCCTCGGGCATGCTACGTTTCCGCACCGAGTCAGGCGCGTTTTTCGCCGTCGCCATAGGGGTCCACAACTTCAAGGTCTGGTCTGACGTGCAGGTCCTTCCCGACGACAAGCCGCTGAGCTACCTGCATGGCCGCTACTATGACCAGAACGATGAGCTGAATAAGCGGTTGTGGGCACAGTCTTCGGTGGCCGCTGGAGTCTTGGGCAGCGAGAGCCATGAGGTCAAGGTCGGGTTTTATAAGGCCGAAGGACACTTGCTGGCGGGCTATCTTGCTTACTTCCCCCAAGAAACGGGGCAAGAAGCGTCAACTTTCGGTGGTGGAATCCGGAGCGTGATCCTTGGATAGATGACGGGAGCGGGAACCGTCGAGAGCGTTAAGATTCTTCATTTGTCAACCTTCAAGCGTCAGATCTGACCTTTAAGATCTCGGGGGCGACGGAGGAGGATGATCGATGGTAAACCGGGACACTAAGCTGAGGCGGAGGACACAGAAACCACTCAACGCTCTTTAGTATAGACTGCAAAAGCGAATTACCCCGACATTCAGCTTGCTCACCACTCCCGCTAAAATACGGTCTCTTGAAGTCTGGGCTGTGAGAGTTGAGCGAAGGCCGCCCATGTGATAATAGTCTGACTTAGTAACGTGATGGAACACGCATCCGCCCATCCTCCAGTCTCCAACCTCCACCTCCAAACCACGCGATTACCCACTTGTCCCCGAAGCACGCCCTGAGCAGAAAGAAACCCGATTATGATCTCGCACATGCATGCTATACCCATCACCTTCACAAACTCCCCATCCGTCCTCGTCCAACCCCTAAACACAGCCTCCACATCCCTCTCCGCCGTATCACACGCAGCAGCATCCTTCGCAACCTAGACAGCCTGATCCATCCCAATCATACACTTCTCGGCCTCCCCATCCAGCCCAGCAGGAGTCGGAGTACCAATCCCCGCCCCATCGCGACACCGCACCACCGCGACCTCGGCACCCTGGTAGTCCAGGTCCTTGACAGCGCGCCAGCAAACGCCCACCGCGGATACTTGTCCCCGACCGGGCCCGTTCTTGCGCGCGGTCGTAGATCCACGGCGTCGTTGGTCGGAGGGCCGGCTAAAGGCGAGGGACCATGTATGTACCTACCGCAGCGGGGCTCTGTGGGGGGAAACAACCGTAGTTTGGGGAAACAACGGTTGTTCTATATTCTTTGACAGTTTTGAAAACAACGGTTGCTCCTCAAACAACGGTTGCTCGGAAAACTACGGTTGTTGCGCACAGACCTTAGGGGGTCGAAAAAAATTGAACCACTAGAACCTTCTGAAGAGCCTACTATACCTACAACGGCCCACTGTACCGGCCTTTATCAACTGGAGCTTCATTTCGTTGAACGTTGCACGCAAAGAAACAATGTCACGACAGGGAATTGAACACAGGAATCACGAAAAAAGGAGGAGAGTATTTACAATTGAGCTATGGCAAGAGAATTCAATTAAGGAAGGAGGTTGTTTCCTATCGTTATCAATGCCGGGAACTCTGTGAGGAAGTCGCAGGGCGGGAAGGCCATGCGCGGCACCGGTACCTTAAGACCTTACTTCCATTGCTATGCCAGCCCTGTTGGCATTGCCCGGCCCTGTTGGCATTGCCCGGCCCTGTTGGCATTGCCCGGCCCTGTTGGCATTGCCCGGCCCTGTTGGCATTGCCCGGCCCTGTTGGCATTGCCCGGCCCTGTTGGCATTGCCCGGCCCTGTTGGCATTGCCCGGCCCTGTTGGCATTGCCCGGCCCTGTTGGCATTGCCCGGCCCTGTTGGCATTGCCCGGCCCTGTTGGCATTGCCCGGCCCTGTTGGCATTGCCCGGCCCTGTTGGCATTGCCCGGCCCTGTTGGCATTGCCCGGCCCTGTTGGCATTGCCCGGCCCTGTTGGCATTGCCCGGCCCTGTTGGCATTGCCTGGCCTGTGGGCGTTGGCATTGCCTGGCCTGTGGGCGTTGGCATTGCCTGGCCTGTGGGCGTTGGCATTGCCTGGCCTGTGGGCGTTGGCATCCGTTGCTTGCAAGGCCATCTCAAGCCCACAGGGCCAGGCAATGCCGACAGGGCCATCACAGGGCCACCAGGGAGTTGACTGCGAATTTGGCCAATTAGAACGGTAGAGATTGCGGGGCGATGTCGCAACCGTTGTTGTGGAAGCAACCGTTGTTTAAAGAACAACCGTTGTTTTGCAATCTACGGTTGTTGCCCCCTGCATTTTCCCGCTACGGTACCTAGCGACGACTCAGCGCACCATTCGAGTATCGAGGCGCCCGAAAATGGCGATACTGCCCAACCAAATTCGATCACCAGAACAGGAAGTTCTGTACTTAGTTTATCATGGGACATGTGCAATGGAATATGTCATTGTCCGACGAACCAAGTCCTTGGATGTGAAGTCCCAGGGCTGTGAACGGAAAATATGAGTTGAGTTCTCGATGATCAAGCCCAGGTTGTATTATAGTAGGATCGGCTTCCAGACCTAGCGAGACAATAAACTTGAATCTTTAACTGGAAGGGAATCGATGAAGATTGTGCGGTCTCAAAGTAGCATGATTTTCGGAGATAACCCGAATAGTTGGTACCTTACTAATTTCTTTGCCCTGATAACACCAATTCCAACGACCGGACGTATCACTGTCAGTGGAAGAGATAGGTCACTCGGTCGTTATCAACAGTTCAACATCATGCACAGCAACGGCAAGGTGGTAATAAATAAGATAGCGGGTCGCTGACTGTCAGCGGAAACGGCTTCCATTTGTTTTCGGCCCCCCTTAGCGCAACCCCTCTTACATGGCTGGGCTAGCGCGGTAAGCATCGCTGGTCCCGCAGAAGCCGGAGGCATGCAGGCGAGGCAGGTGCACGGCAGAGTTGTGTTGGAGAGCCGCTGACTAAGACTCCTTTGCGACTGCATCTGCCGCTTCTTTTGAAGATGGATCGAAGGTTGGTTTCATCTTCCACTTGCAAGTGTTCAACTGGGAAACCGGGCCATACCTCCTTCGTAAAAATTGTGGCGGAATTTCTCAACTGCAAGTAGACTCCGCCCTTTCCCTTTGTTCAGCAGCCATCTCGAACCTGCACTCACAAAACAACTCGGGAACTCTCTCGAGTTCGCGGAAGGGTTAGGGTCTGTTCCAATCTGCCAGTGTCAGCAACACTTTGCGATACTCCGGGCTCCACATCTGAGTCACCCGAGGTCGGAGAAGTGTAACAACGGACGACTCAGCGGAGCAACTAAAAAATCGAACTTGGCAAGTGCGGTTGATTGCTTGCTTCCCTGGAGCTCACTCGAACCAACAAAACGGCGCAAGGATTATTCATTAGTCGTGCATCCCCCAAAAGCCGGTGTCACGACTTCTTCTTTTGTCATTTGACCGGGTCCCATCCCCATCCCTTTCGGTAACCATGGCCGCTCACGCTAAACTCGACATCCGGCCAACGGTGGCTGAGGCCCAGAGCCTGTTCGAGGAGACAAAGACGTCGAGTCCGAAGCCGACACTGCTCCCCGTGTGTATTACGGTGCCTTCCGATCTGTTGACACCTTCGGCGACCTACTTGAAGCTCTCAAATGGGTATGCGATCCCTAACTGAGCACAAGACGTGTACGGACCGGGGCGCAACTGACTGGCAACAGCGCCACCGCCGAGTACTCATTCCTACTGGAGAGCGCCACGGGGAGCACCGAAACAGTCGGGAGGTATAGCTTCATCGGAGCCAGTACGTTAATACTCATTATTTATTATTATTATTCTTTTTTGTATTTCACTAACATTGGCGCAGACCCAAGGAAGATCATAGCGACCGGTCCCGGCTACGAAGATGTGGGGGACCCGCTTCGCGCCCTTGAGGCCCAACTCGGCCAGGACAGGGTGATCAGCATCCCGTCCCTCAAGCTCCCTAACCTGACGGGCGGCGCCGTCGGTTATGTCTCGTATGACTGCATCAAGTACTTTGAGCCAAAGACGGCCCGCGCCCTCGAGGACAACCTTCACATTCCAGAAGCCCTGTTCATGCTGTTCGACACCATCGTGACGTTCGACCACTTCTTCCAGGTCCTCATCATCACCACCCACATGCGCCTCCCGGAGGACCTCTCTGGATTCCAATCCGCCTACGACGACGCGTGCAACACCATCCGCTCCACCCTCGCTCTCATCCATCAGCCCGAGACCCCGCTTCCGCCCCAAAGCCCCGCCGACCCGGCCACGTCCCAGCAATACGCCTCCAACGTTGGCCGCCACGGCTACGAGTCGTTCGTCACCTCGCTCAAATCCCACATCGTCAAGGGCGACATCATCCAGGCCGTGCCCTCACAGCGCTTCTCGCGCGGCACCGCCCTGCACCCCTTCAACATCTACCGCACCCTGCGCACGCTCAACCCGTCCCCCTACCTCTTCTTCCTGAGCTGCGCCGACTTCCACATCGTGGGCGCGTCGCCCGAGTGCCTCGTCAAGACGGACGGCTACGCACCACTGCCCGTGGACACGCGTTTCGCCTACTCGGCGGCCGAACAAGCCCGCTCGCGACCCCGCATCGTCAACCACGCCATCGCCGGCACGATCCGCCGCGGCCTTAACCCGGCCGAGGACGACGAGCTGGCGGCCGAGCTGCAGGCGAGCACCAAGGACCGCGCCGAGCACGTGATGCTAGTCGACCTGGCGCGCAACGACGTCAACCGGGTCTGCCACCCGTCCACCGTCAAGGTCGACCGGCTCATGCGCATCGACCGCTTCAGCCACGTGCAGCACCTCACCAGCGAGGTCTCCGGCCTGCTCCGCCCGGAGTGCACCCGCTGGGACGCCATGCGCAGCATCTTCCCCGCCGGCACCGTGTCGGGCGCGCCCAAGATCAAGGCCATGGAGCTCATCTACGACCTCGAGGCCGAGAAGCGCGGCATCTACGCCGGCGCCACCGGCTGGTTCGCCTACGACGTCGTGCGCGTCCAGACCGACAAGGCCTCGGGCGCCCGCACGGTGGTCGTCGACGAGGGCCAGATGGACACGTGCATCGCCATCCGCACCATGCTGGTCAAAGACAAGGTCGCCTACCTGCAGGCCGGCGGCGGGATCGTGTTTGATAGCGAGAAGACGGAGGAGTGGATGGAGACCATGAACAAGCTCGCCGCGAACCTGCGCTGTGTCGAGCTTGCGGAGCAGTATTATGGTGCGGGCGACCGGCCCGCGACGAAGTCGGTGCAGGAGATCATTGAGGAGGAGAGGCGTAAGGGGGATGAGGCGTACCGGTTGCAGACGACGGGCGCGGGGGCGTAGGTGGTGATGAGGGGCTGGGGTGAGTGAGGTGGAGAGTGGGAGTTGGGTTCTTTGGTAAGTGAGGTTTGAGTTTTGTTCTTTGCATAGGTAGAGGAAATGCCTGATCACGACCATATGAAGCTTGATGAAATTGTTTTCCGATAGTGTACAGCTACGACGAAATTGATTGTTCCTCTACGAAGTCTACAACACTTCCAACACACGATGCCGGGCTTTAAGAACAGAGGTGAGCGTATCGATGTCGCAAGACAAGATCATTTTGCTAGTCCCTAACGGACATAGATGATCCGTGACATAGCTCCTGGGCTCCTGATTGAGATAAAGTCAGCCGGAATGAAACAAGATCCTAGGTACTCTTCTATCCACACACTTCCCGTCCGCTTTTCACACTCGGCGCGAGCACTATTATGCAATACGGCCGTGCACCCAACGGCGACCTTCCGGCTGAGCTCCCCAGGAGAACACATGTCGACTCCTGTGTCATCCTAGCGTTTTCCTCGTCGAATACCACCCGTTTTACTTCGGTCTCCTGTTTGCACTCCAGGATGAGACACGCCCTTCAAATTGACGCGGTCAGATTCCGTCATGCCAGAATTCTTTCACCACGGCTTCCAAAGCATCTCCCTCTTCCACCAACCACACATCCTGGCTCTTTCCAACGTCGGTCGATCTTGTAAACATACGGATAGTGGATCTTCCCGCAGATCTGCGGCTGAGCTGATCTGCTTGATGTTCGGTAGTTGATCCCTCCTTGAAGCGGCCCTCTTTGACAGATCAGTGCGCCGCGAGCCTTTCCTCGCCAACAACCTCCTCCAGAAAACCCCGCGTCGTCACAAACCAAACCATCCCGTGTCTCGGACTTTAGCTGGTCTGGGCTAGTCAAATGGTAGGGGGAAGACCCAGGTAACTGATACTCTGATTAGAAGAAGCGAATGTCTCCCACCTCCGTGCTATTCTTTTCTCGACACCGCTCTCTGCATTTCACTTCTGTCCTAGGCAGTATTGTATTCCAACGCAACTAACCGTCCTCCATCTAATTCCTTCACCATGCACCTTCTGTCCGTCTTTCTGTCGGCCGCAGCCCTGTTTTCTCACGCAACCACAGGGTTTTACCTGGAGTCCAAGCGTGCGGAAATAAGTGACCATGGTTTCGCCACACTTAACGACGCCATGATGACAATGGGAGTCGGGTTCTCTACGCGCGGGACCCCGGCTGTCAATATAACTCTGGATCCAAAGGGCTACCTTGAAAACAACTTTCTCCTGCGGGAAGTGCAGCCAGACGTGTTTAAGTTTTTGGCTGGGGAGGATGCCCCTTACGTAACACTTCCCCATCGCTCGACTGCCGCTGTGGATGATGTCGCTGATCAATTCGCATACAGCTCGAGGACATTGTTGGGCCCTTCACCATACAGAACGGAACCCGACAGCTGGTATATAGCGGGGAACAAAACCTCGTATGGGCTGTCTGTGAGGGTTCGGAACGATATTATCAACTTCTCCTGGCCCTACGAGAGCGAACGCTCGACGTTGAATGTCTACATATCGAGCTCCTGGTGGTCGAAGAGCAGTCTAAGTAACAAGCAACCTGTGCTAGGCGGGGGTACCCGGGGAGGGAGGATACAACGGAGCTCATGTATGGCTATCTCTTGTAGGGTAGTCTTTTTCCTTTTCCAACGCCCCTTCTTCGGGAGTCGGTTCTCCGTTGCAGGACGGGGACGATTTCCCTGTTCCCAGGTTCCACCTCTTTTATGTGCGCGTTGAATAGGTACCTTGAGCCTGTACGGCCAAGGTCCAAATCCGAGACTCTCAGTCAATGCGCCTCCTCAATGAATCTCGTCATAGGGAATGCCTTTGTTCCGATACACACTGCTTGAACCCGCTCTTGAAGAAACCAATACTGTACATTCCTTATCATAAACGGTATCATCTTTCGAGGTGCATTCCCTCGGGTTCTAGGAGTTCACCCAAAAGCCTCCGTGGTTTATGGTCGATTAGGTACGTTTTCGACGCCCGGATTGAGAGAGGTTCATACCTAATCAACGACGCGAGTCGGCCTAAATGCTACGTGGCTGGCATGAAAGCACGGCGGTTAGATGAACCCACACTCCAACTTGACCATTTCCCAAAGGTATGAAAAGTCTCAGAATTAGAGCCTGAGATCTGTAGTTATCGCCCACCTACCGTGATGGGTAGGTAGCCAGAGCCATGCAATACCTCAATCCTTAAATGTCGCCCCTCCACCTTCTGAGGTGATATCTGTACCTAGGGATCTTCTCCCTCTCAACTACCTGGCCTGTCTCCGAGTAAAAATCGCTGATTCTCCCTTTCTCCCGCTCCTCTCCCGCCCCGAGTTCGCCATCTTCGACTTTGCCCCAGGCGAGACACACAGAATCTCTTCCCCGGACGCACTTGCCACAGCCCGCCGCCTCCTCCAAGTTCTCACGGTGCACTGCCTCGACGAGCTAGGCTTCGACGCCTCTGATTCTCGCACACACGACGCCCCGCTCCATTCCGACCTCGCGGCATGGTGCTCCGAGCACGCGCTCCCCCTCTGCGGCGGCGAGGCGCTGTTCCAGTACATCTGGGAGGTGCCGCTGCATCTGAGGCCGCCGCCGCCGCCGCCGTCTCCTCCTCCCGAGCAGGGAAGCGGAAGTGACGAGCACAGCTATCACGGATGTTGCCCTGCTGGATCCCCGCGCTGGCATCGCGGCCTGTCGGCCGGGTCGGCGGCCTATATCGCGCCCGTGTTCCACGGCGTGCCGTTCGACTATTGGGTTACCGCTCTGGATTCGCTCCTGCGTTTTACTGAGCTGGGGAACGACCTCATGTCCTTCTCTAAGGAGATCCTGGGCTCTGTCCCTCTAGACAAAAAGGGAAAGGAAACAGGGGAAGGAAGAGGAATGGAGATCAACTATATCACGCTCCAAACCCTGGCGCGTCGCCAGGCTGGGACGCCGTCGCTGTTTGGGCTAGCGGCGGACAGGAATCTCTACACGTACCGGGATGGGCTCTGCGAGCTGATGGACGAGCTGGTGCAAGTTGTGCGCGAGGTTAACAGGGCGTTTGTGGAGTATCCGAGGTGCGCCTTTCCCCGCGATTGCCAGCCCACCTAAGCAAGGAAGAGTGCTGACCGTTGATGCTGCAGGTATTGTAGCGAAGAGCAGCGGAGTCTATGGGACATGGACCAGGCAGCCCGGGCGTGGACGACATATAAGAACGGGTATATAAGGATGCATCTTGACGCTCCACGGTACAGCTTGGAGGGTTTGAAGGCGGCCGTCCGTGATAGAGACGCATGGGTGAGATTGAAGGGTGAGATCGAAGGGTGAGATGCCTGGCATTTATGACAGATTAAGACAAGCAAGGAACGGTAAAGTACCGGCCTGGAGTATGGGTCAATGGCATAGGAGTGAGATGGGTGGTCAATACCCCAGATGTGAATGTAAATGGGATGGAGCCTGAGAGGTTGGGGATGGCATGAAGCTCATCAATTGCTGGGGTAGGTACTCCTAGATTCCTTAGTATATCAACGTTCTAGGCCCTATAACCTCTACAAATATATTGTTACTGCTAAATGAATGTATTATTCAAGACCCGAGTAATATAATAGGGTACCTAGCTAGGTAGGTCGTCCTGTTAGTGGGCTAGGAGATGTAAAGACGACTCGCTGAGGAAAAAGCCTCGGCATGGAGAGAAGTTAATAAATTCAAGTACTTTTTGGTAGAGGCTGCCATGCGACGAGCTCAACAAATGAATCTAGCGAATGCCCTTTAATTAATCATTGTCACGACGTAGTCCCGTTGAACAACGCCCTGATACCTCCCGCCCGTTCAAGCATATACCTATCCAAACTTGTAGGGGGAATCTTGCTACAACCCCGGAAGATTGCGATTTAACTTCAGCAAAATGAAGAACTCCCGCTTAGCCGTTAAAGCGACGAGTTGTATCATGGAGATAGTCTCTTGACAGTCGAAGGTCCCCGCGACATACCAAGTCCCTGCCGTCGGCGTCGGCCGGGCCAAACTCATGGTGCATGAAGTCTCAGAGCATGTGGATTTAGGGTACACCCTTCGACGACGTGATTCCATTATCTTCTCCCGATTTCACCATCATCTATCGTTTCTGCCCGAAAATAAAGGTCGCACAGATCGCCGAGCCGTTGATCCTCTTTCTGTGCATCAAACCCGCAGCCACCCCCGCACTTCGTCAATTTCGAGCACCAACGATTGTGGTTTCTCAGGTTCCTGAGCGGCCTGGTCGGCAAGGTGAATTTGGGCGTCAATGTCCTGCGAGTTTCAACGTGGATAGGGAGGGTTGTCAAACGCTTTAGGCAGGTGCAACGAATGCGTTGCGCCAAGATTTGACAGAGTCAAGAGCATGTGGGCGACAGCGGCTATGGCGGACGCGCGAAACAATTTGAGACGTTCAGTTGTGTGAATGACTCGGACGGGAATACCACGGCAAGAGGGGACAACCCAATTTCCGGCCCCTGTAAAGCCACCGCTGCCGTGGTCGCACTCGCCACAGATGTGGTCCGAACCGTCACTTGCTGGGGTGAACGACAACACTCCTTAGGTAGTCCTCACCACCTCGGCCACAAACCCACCAGTTAAGTATTTTGGATAGCCGCTCTTACAAAGAAAAGGTTGTTGGTTGCTATATGCAAAGTTGAGCTCCCTAGAAATATCACCCCCCATCAAACGCCGAGGCCCTGCGGAAGCGATGCGGCCGTCTCGATCCGGCCCGCAGGTGCAGCCCGGACCGTAACATGCCGGGTATCACGGCACTGGCAACGCTTCCACCACCTACTGTTTACAAACCCACCAGTCTAATATTTTAGATAGCCGCGTTTCAATAGTCAAGGCACTCACACGTCCAGTTTCATTCCCCGGAAACATCACCCTGCAGATGCAGTCCTGCCGATCCCACCCTGCACGCAGCCGGCCCAAGCGGGAATCACGGTACTGGTACACCTTCTCACCAGCTGCTGGCCACAAACCCACCAGTCTGATATTTTAGATAGCCGCGCTTTCAAAAAGAAAAAAGCCAACGTAACCACAGGCGAAGTTCCCCTCCCCGGAAACCAACCAACGCTATGAAACACCAGCCGCGTGCGTCATCATACATTCAACGCAACCCACCCTCACACCGCGTTGGCACTTAAAGGCGCAAGGTGCCATTGACAGCACAGTTGAGCCGATGGAAACGAGGAAGGCCAGGACGAATCTTTAGGTATAAAGAGTCTCGGCGATTCCAAGATCGAAGGTTGGAAAGACAAGGACCTCGAGGCCAACAAAGATACTTCCTTTATCTTCTCCCCTTACACCCTCTCTTCGCCACCCACCAAGCCCAACACTGCCCTTCTCTACGCTACACGAGAAGCTATGCAGCCCATCCCGGTGTGGAAGCGCAAGCTCCTCGACGACGTGGTAGGAAGCTACAAGACCTGCCAGACCGAGGAAGACTTCGGCGGGTTCTTCACCACCCACCGGTCCCAGCACTCGGATGATATCGAGAAGCGCCTTAGCCCGGCCAACCTCGCAAGCATCGGTTCCAATTTGGGCCACAGTCCCAGCAGCCAGTTCGAGACTGGCCCCCTTGATATCCCAAGCTCAGCCGCCTGGGTCGCAGAGTCTGCCGCGCCGACCACACCGGACGCGGAGTTCAAGAAGATTAGTAGCGAGTTCCTCAGCGACCATGAGAAGCAAGCCAACGACATCAAGGCCATGACCGATGAGTTGAAGAAGGACCCCAATCCCGACGCGGAGGACTGGAGGAAGAAGCTCGAGAAGAAGAGAGACGAGGTCAAGCGGGCGTCGGACAAGATCATTGACGACACTTTCAACAAGGCCATCGCCACAATTGAAACGCTGCCCGAGAGCCACCGAGCGGCGGCAGCGGATTTGTGGACTACTATGTCAACCGGACTTTTGGCTTTCTGGAAACAGGCCTGGGCCGCTATCCTTTCCGTGGTGGACACGGTGGTGAAGTGGGTTGTGGATATGTGGGTCAAGATCAAGGAGGCTTTCCACACCGTTGTGCAGACCTTCGCCGCCGCTTGGGATTGGATTAAACATATCGTGGCTTCGATGGCTGCTGAGCCTGATGCAAATTAGCCGTCCTACTATAGCTCCTCAGATTATGTGGCGCTACTGAAATCGGAATTCTTGATTCGCAAGATTCGCTCCTGGCGAGATTTGTTCCCGGATGACAAGATTCGTGGGACATGGCTGTGTACCTAGGTACCTTAGGTTTTAGTGACAACTAAGAGAGCAACTAGGAAGGATTCAATTTTCGACGTAGGACGGCCGGTGAACCTATTTTGATCCACCAATGCTCCGAAACCCGCCCTCTAACTAATGGCCAACGCTGAGCTGGGAAATAGCGGGCAACCCCCCCTTCGATCCCTGTCTTTCTTCTGGGTTGCGCTTGACTGTTGAGTTACCATGATGTTCATGCGACTTGGGGCTTGTCCGCTGCTCTCTCAAGCACGTCTTGCAGTGGTTTTACCCCGAGAGCGTTGATTTCGTCTTTCATTGTTTGGTGATTTGCATCCAGCCATGGCGAAAAAATGCCGCCCGAAGGCTTTCGGTTGGGAGGCTGAGGAGTCCCAGTGGCTTGGGTCCGTGTCCCGTATGTAAGTCGTAATCTGGTTTGTTCAGTTGCCCCTGAGCTGGCTCAAGGCTCAAGGCTCAAAGGAGGGACATCCAGAAGAGTGCAATATTGTGGTCGGGCCGCGGACAAGCCCTTGGCAACCCCAATCCTGCGATGTCATGTCAGGGATGGCCACAAGGGTCCAAGGGATCGACTTCTTGGATCGGTCGATCACATCTCCGTCCCGCAGAGTATCTTTATTCGACCTCGCAACAACCTGGCGCACACCGGTGATGTGATAGGCAAGATTCTCAACCGTCAACGACGATCCACCTGTCACAATCGCGTTTTCGAAGGATGGGAACGAGGACGTCGCCACGCATGAATGCGAAAGCGAGGCACTAAGTATAGGGTCAATGAAATTCCCGACTGGCTCAAAACGCACTGTTGACATCCATGATCGGTAAAGGAAACGGGAAAGAATCCAAGCCGCCATGGTGCCGAGACATCCGGATGACCTCGTCGGAGCCGTCACTGAAACTCTAAACACCACGAAGTGAAGAGCCAGGATACTCTTCCCGTACCGACCCGAAACAAGGCGGCCAGCTTCCACAAGTTTGCTTTCGTTGCACGTTTTGCTCTCGCGACAGCCCGCCGGCCTGAGCTGAGTCAGTTTGAAGGAGGTGAAACTCCAAACCCCCCTCCCATTTGCGCCCGCGCCCGTCATGCATCGGCTGTAACCAGCTAATTCGATCTCCGTATTAAGTACTCTGGACAACTTCATGAGTGCCCATGGGCGTTTGACAGCGCTGCCCACGGCCTTCAAATTCCCGACATGCTGCGGATGTTGCCGTCTCTTGTTCCATGCCGAGATGAAGCGAAGCAAACATTACACGAGTCGGAAGCCGGCATTTTCCATCACCCGACGATCGCCAAGCTCACCGGCTCGGCTGCCCTACCAGAAACGGTTGGCGTCTCGGCAGCCCAGGGGCCAAGGGGAGATATCCGCCGAGCCATGGTCCCGATTGGACGGTTCGGCCGTCATCACGAGGACCCATCCCGCCCATTCTCGATGTGGAAAAGGGCTGGAGAACCCTGGATCCAAACTGTGGGCTGGACCGGGCCCAAGAGAGACGGGTTCAAATCTCGTCCATCCTGCTCATCAGGGCAAACGAGACGCCAGTCAACTCAGACGGCGATGTGGCCGCTCTCTCCGAATCCTTCATGGAGTGGTCCGCGCGGGCTGCGCACCTCTTTGCGTATACCGTGGTGATGGCTGTCTTGTCAACCGTCGCTGTCGCCCTCCGCTTCCTTTCCCGAGGTCGCATTTTGCGCGTCCTGGGGCCGACCGACTGGTTCATCGCCGTTACCCTGGTGGGCCCCCCTGCGCTCACCACCCGGCATCTGTACCCGTCTTCATCAGGATCATGGCTCACACCCCTTTTTCACGCAGCTCTTCAGCATCCTTAACACGGCTAGTGTTGGAGCCCGTATGTTGCCTGTCCCGATGCACTCGAGCCGGCTCCGCTGACGGATCTCTTTTTCCCTTCTTCAGATGCCGCACACGGACTGGGCTGGCCCATGTCGGAGCTCACTGTCGACCAGTTACGAAAATCTCTCAAAGTTCGTCATGCCTACTACCCCCATGGCATCGCGAACACAGTCAACTAAGGAGCCACCCCGGCGAACTAGATCCAGTATTTTGCAATTATAGTCAACAACCTCTCCCTCGTTTTAACCAAGGTCTCGGTCGCGCTCCTCTTCCTCGATGTTTTCCTTGTTACCTCCATCAGGAAAGCCACCTACGTCGTCCTGGTCGCCGTGGTTCTTCATGGCGTATATGTTACCCTGACGAACATCTTTGTCTGTACGCCTATCAACAACTACTGGGATAACCCCCGGAAGACCTGCATCGACCCCCGTATCAAGTTTAACATAGACAACGGACTCAACATTCTCTTTAACTTCATCATGCTTTGCCTCCCGGTGCCCGCAATATGGTCAATGACGCTGCCGTTGAGGCAGAAACTCTGGCTCTTCTTTTTGTTTGTGCTAGGCTTGGGGTGAGTGCCGCAACTTCATCTGCCTCATATCTGGCCCACAGCCTGGTGGACGGGAGTGGAAATCTAACGACTGTAATAGGGTCTGTGTTGTATCGGTACTCCGCGTCGTTTTTATCCGGCGTGATATCGAGGATCGCGACTTTTCAAGGGCAGCCATCCGGATTATCTTCTGGTCCATTTTGGAAATTAATCTCCCCATCATGATTGCCTGCGTCCCTACACTCAGGCCGCTGGCGGCGAAACTGTACCCTGGGTTGGTCACAACGGGAAGTGGGAGCGAGTCGAGCGACTACCCTCCCACCATATCGTCAGAACCCGTACGGCTCCGGAGCCTTCGAGATAGTGACAGGCACATCATACCCGTTTGAATATCTCAGTTTTCCGGCAGCTGTGCTGGTCCTTTCCAAACATTCGCCGAGTGGGCTGGGACATTGTTGATGGCCATTACTGGGGCTACTGAGCACAAGAGGTAGCGGGTGATATCCGTCAGAGATACCTCCTCGAGAATTCGACGAGCGCCATGATCGCCATGGCTTGCCCATACGGCATGCTCGTCACCGGGATATCTTTGTAATGCTGCAGATCCCTCCCCATGCCCGTCCCAAAAGACGTGTTCAGCAGTTCCCCATCCTCGCTGATATTCGCCAACACCCCCTTCACCGCCTTAATCGCCATCTCGTCAAACTCACCCCCCAAATCCCTCTTCCTCTGCCCCTTGAGCACGCCAAACGCAAACCCCGCCGTGGCGCTCGCCTCCGGGTACGACCCCTCCGACTCCGGCACGTCCAACAACGTCCGCCACAACCCCGTCGCCGCCTCCTGCAACGGCCCCAACGCCTGGCACTGCGCCAGCAACGTATCCCTCAGCACCGCCTCCAACGCCGGGTCCCGCGCGCCACCCTCCCTCAACAACTCCAAAAACTCCGGCACCGCAATCGTCAACCAACTATTCCCCCGCGCCCACCTCGCCTCAGCAAAATGATGCCCGCCCGGCCCCCGCTCCGCAAACTCCCACCCGTGAAAGAACAGCCCGGTCTTGGCATCAAACAGATACTGCACATGCAGCAGGAACTGCCGCTTCGCCTCGTCCACGTAGTGCGGCCGGCCCAGGACCAGCCCGATCTTGGCCAGCGGCAGCACCGTCATCATGAGGGTGTCGTCCCACAGCTGGCCGCGGTTCTCTTCCAGATAGGTGATGTGCTGCATGCCGCCGTGGCGCGTGCGCGGCAGGTCGTGCAGCGCCCACTCGGCCCAGGCGTCGAGCCAGGGCAGGTAGGTCGGGTTGCGCGTGCGCTCGTAGACGCACGCGAGGGTGAGGAAGGCCGCCATCGTGTTGATGTTCTTGGTCGTGCCGCCCGCGGCGAAGCGTGCCGCGAACCAGTCCTCGATGATGGCGAGGTGGTTGGGGGAGTTGGTCAGGGTGTAGTACTGCCAGATGCCGTACAGGCCGATCCCGTGCGTCCATTCCCAGTCTTGCCAGCCCTTGGTGTCGATCACGCGCCCGTCGGGGAGGGTGAGCAGGAATTCGCCGGTTTTGTCGCGGATGTCGACCATGGCGGAGATGAGGAGGTTGATCTTGGCGTGCACCTCTTGCGAGGTTATTCCCGCGTATGTGGTCGGCATGGTGGGCGGGGAGTGTACTGTGGTGACGTGATGGTGGTGGTCTCTGATGGTCAGGGGTTGTTGTTAGGGTCGGGTTGGGGTTGATGATGCTGGTTGGTGTACTATGTATGACAAGGCGAGGAGAATAGAATGTGGTGGCTGCGGTGATGCTCAAAGCAGGATAGCTGCAGATGCTCCCTGCTTTGGATGTAACGCCTCTTTAAGAAGTCATCCCCGTTCACCGGCCGCTGCTTGGTGGAGAATCACCCCTGCCAGCCAACCACCTCCTAAAGCAAGGGTGGATTTTGGAGATCTGACTCGGGTTGAATTCAGCCGAATATACCAACGTCCCCTCGGTCCAGTAGGGAGCGAGTTACACAACATGAGGAGGGGAAGGTGAGTTTTCTTAGTGGGCCATCTCCACACCTCCTCGTCCGACTGCCGCTCCGTTCAGAGGGCCCGGGTTCGAGCGGAGTTGCTTCCTTAATGGTCGAGTGATGCGGTGGGCTCGGGGTAGCTCACAAGCGAAGGTGGAAGGGAGCAAACCGAGCGCCGGGATCCCATCTTATGTGCGCGGCCTGTGGGGAAATCTGGAGATCCTTGGCTTGTTTCCCCATGGGGAACCTAGGGGATGTGGGCAGACTTAAATGGTTGCTATTTCCAGGTCGATAAGGGACCGACACTCTGAAGTTTTCTATTCGGATGTCTTGACGGTTCATCTCCCTTTTCTCTCCGCTTCATCCACAGATACCGTCTTCCCACACACACCATGGGTTCACCGGAGCTTGGAGACCGCGACGCGGTCTCGCCAACCGGCGATGGCTCGACATCAGGCGACCAGAAAACCAACCCTTACAAGGACGTCGTCGAGACCGAGAGGGCGCAGTCACCTGAACTTGAGAAACATCATCAGAATTATGGAAAGATGGATAAGGAGTTAGCTCAATATGTCTCCGACACGCGCGTCGAGATCTCGGAAGCCGAGGACAACCGGCTCCGCCGCCTCATCGACAAACGTATCCTCGTCATCATGATAACGACTTATTTCTTACAAGCCATAGACAAGGGAACTATGAGCTTCGCTTCCATTATGGGTATAATACAGGACACCAATCTGGGAGACCAAGAGGTTCGTCCCGCAATACCCCCCCCCCCCCCCCCCCCCCCCCGGTCTCCCGTCCCACCCCGCTGCCCCTCACTAACTTCCCTCCTTCCAGTACCCATGGCTCACGACCTGTATCTACATCACGATCCTGATTGTCGAATACCCACAAAACTGGCTGATCGCGCGCGTGCGCATCGCCAAATACCTTTCATTCTCCATCATGGCGTGGGGCGTCGTGCTCGCCTGCACGGCGGCCTGCACCAACTTCACCGGTCTCGTCACGGTGCGCACACTGCTGGGTCTGTTTGAGTCGGTGTGCCAGCCTGCCTTCGTGGTCCTCTCGTCGACGTGGTACAAGCGCGAGGAGCAGACGGCACGTGTCACCTACTGGTACATGATGAACGGCGCGCAGCAGATGGTCGGCGGCCTGCTGGCCTACTGCTTCTCGCTGATCCAGCGCGGCGGCCCGCTGCTCTCGTGGCAGTGGCTGTTCCTGGCGTATGGCGTGGTCTCGGTCATCTACGGCGCCTTCGTCGGCTGGTGGATGCCCGACTCGCCCATGCGCGCCAAGTGCTTCAGCGAGGAGGACAAGCGGCTCATGATCGAGCGCGTGAGGTCCAACCAGACGGGCGTGCAGAATCGGGAGTGGAAGAAGCACCAGGCTTGGGAGGGTATCAAGGACCCGCAGGCGTGGGGGTATGCGTTGATTCAGCTCTGCACGACGCTCCCTACGAGTGGGTTGGGCAGTTTCCAGGGGCTCATCATCAAGAGCTTCGGCTTTACGACGCTGCAAACACAGTTGTTGGCTATGGTCCTGGGAGCGTATATCATCATCGTGCTGCTGAGCTCGGCGTGGCTGGTCAAGAAGACGAGCCAGAACCTGTTGGTGATGCTGGCGTTTGTGATTCCGTGAGTTTATCCTTCCCTCAGTTCCCGAGTCAGCTTGCGTTATGTCCCGCTAACAGGTATAGCTCCTTTATTGGGACAATCTGTCTCATGACCGTCCCCCCCGACACCATGGGGCAGAAGATTGGCTTGGTGATCAGTTACTACATCACTTTGTCGTTCTGGTCCGCTCAGACGCTGGCTCTGTCCATGGTCTCCCGCAACATCGCTGGGCAAACCAAGAAGAGTGTCGTTGTCGCGCTCAGCTTTATTATCTGGTCTGCTGGCAACGCCATCGGTAAGAAAGCCCCGGACAACTGCTCGCATTGGCGTGGTAACTAACCGCGGTTATTGAACTAGGCCCCCAAGTGTTCCTTGACTGGGACAAACCCCGTTACTTCATCGCATTCGCCACGCACCTCGGTTGCTACAGTCTTCTTGTTATCGTCATCATTTTCCTTCGGTTTTATCTAGTACACCAAAACAAAAAGAAGGATGCGTTGGCAGAGGAGACTAGCGGGGAGGATAGGTTGGCACACGCGTTCGAGGACTTGACGGACAAGGAGAACCCGAACTTCCGCTACGTGTACTAGATTTGAAGGCCTAGTAGGGTTGGTGAGTGGGGGTAATGCTTGTCAAAGACGAGAAGACTTGGAATGCCGAAATAAATGTTCAATTGTTTTGTGTGTGGAGCTACAATAAGAGTAAACCCCAAAGGGTTTGAACTTGAGACAGACTGCAAAGTCTATGTAGTTTTTTCCATTTATGGTGCTCCCTCGGGTATCACATTGCGCCATCTGCAGAAGTAAAAACAAGATCTCCACGACTGAACGCTTGGGTGAGAAAGATCCATCCCATCTCAACCCCCCATCAGCCGAGCCTTCCCTTCCCTATCCCCGTTAACCTCCCCCTCCCGCACAGCGAAGATACCAAACCGACTCACACCCGCCTCATTCTCCCCACCCCCCTTTTCCTTCCCCTCCCAATCCGTCACCGTCCCCCACCCCATGCAAAACTTCACGCCCTCCTCCCCCATCCCACCCTCCTCACCACCATAATAACCACCCCCCTTCCCATCACCACCACCATACCCCCCCTTCCCCTTCTCCTGCCCCCCCTCCCCCCCCTCCAACAAATCCCCCCCCGCCACCAACGCCACCACGCTCGCCACGCTATTCGGACTCCGCGGCAACACATCCGTCTCCCCCAAAAACACCCACCCCAGCACCACCAACGCCGCCGCCGCCCCCAACAACGCCTGCAAGATCCGCGTCGACGTGGCATCCTGCACGACCCGCCGTCTCCCCTCCCCCGGTCCCGACCGCGCCGTGCCGGGGTAGGTGAACATGTCGTCGGTGGTGTTTACGGGATGGCTCCCGACGGGGAGGGTGGTGTTGGTGGTGTTTGCGGGGAGCAGGTTCTGGGCGAGGGTCTGGGCCTGGATGAGGCCGTGGTGGTGGTGGATTGCGCGGAGGATCTGCGGTGTGGCGGAGGGGGTGCCGAGGGAAGGGAGGGGGATGGCCCAGGGGGAGCTGGTCAGCATGGCGAAGAAGGGGGTCAGGTAGTTGGGGGCGGTGGAGAGTCGGGCGAGGCGGCTGTAGGCGCGCATGAAGCCGTAGGTGGAGATGTTGGTGGGGCGGGTGGTGTTTTCGAGGGGGAGGGGCGGGTGGGAGGGGTCGATGGTGAGGTTGGCGCCGAGGAAGGTGGTGGCGACGGAGAGGGTCTCGATGGTTTCGTTGCAGCCGACCGAGGTGATGTGTTGGATGATGGGGTCGGCGGTGTGGTTGAGCTTGCCCCAGGTGTAGAGCAGGTCGCTGCAGCCCTGGGCCTCGGAGACGTTGCCGACGGTCATGCCCATGGCGAAGTAGGTCACGTTGGGGTAGGTGGACAGGATGTTGTTGTAGCCGTATGGCTCGTATTCGGGGAAGCGGTTGCACTCCTCGCCTTCGATGTTGATGCCGAGTGGGTTGTCATATGATCCGAGATAGGTGGTGTAGTTAAGAGTGTGGTTGGTTGTGATCTTGGACGAGTCGTAGACGCGACAGGTCAGCCTGGTGCGCAGCGCGGGCACGACGGCTTCGATGGAAACGGTGGATTTGTTGATTCTGCCGTCGCTAGACAATGGGGTCGTCGGGACGAGTTGGGGGAAGGCAAGGTCGTCGTAGGTAAATATGGGAAACGAAAAGTTGCTCCCGAAAATAAGGGATGCGACTACATTGCCATCGTCACTAGAGATCGGCGTCATATCAAAGGACTGGTTGGCCCGGAATGATACCGGGATCGTCGTAGGAATCGCAAGTGGTTGGAATAGTGATGCGGAGAATATCGTAAACACCGATGCGATCAGAAAGCCTGTGGTGGCTGCGAGGGCGCCGATGTTGGTAAACTTGATCTCGCGGAAGATGGTTCGTGGGACTGATGTGTCCATGAAGTCGAGCGTCTTGTAAGCCGTTGGGGTGACGCCCTGTTTAAGTGCCACGTATGGCGCAAGGGACCGGATCTGGAAGTCCATGGCGGACAACAACATGGATAGCCCACCGAAGACGACAGCTGGACCGGTGGTCCAGGTGTGATGCATGTAGTCATCATCACGGGCGTCCCCGAGGCCCTCTTCGTGGGTTGACTTACGCAGTGTCAGTTCCAGGGCCACGATAAGCATCGCTAGTATCAAGCACAATGCCGCACGGAAGGCGGGGTGTAAGACAACTGGATGCGTTTGCTTGGAGTCGACTTGTTGGAAAGTGTGAGATCTTCGGTCAGTGGAACGCAGCTCGCTGAGAATGGTGAAATACGGCTGGCTGGACGCGGGATCCACAGCGACCCCTGACCTAAAGGTTGATGCCAACAACGGCCGGCTGAGGCGCTTCGCATCGGCTGCCCCTGAGAACCGTAGCATGGCTAAAAGGTCGGGACTGTAGCGCACTAGCGATGCCATGCCGGGCAGGGTTGCCGGACTGCAGGGCAGGATACCCCGTTTTGGAACCAAAAACACGGCAACCGTGGTGAGAACGAAACAAGTAGCCGCTAGGCCAGCCATCAAATGGGCCGCCCAGTTTCGTATCACGAGCCTATTCCTCCACAGGGTTACGGAAGCGTGCGTTTGCATTGATGCTGACTCCATCAAACTCTGCTTGGCGATGATGGCAGCAACCTGTGCGTAATAGGCTGTTGCGAATCGTTGAAGGGCGTCCACCTCGAAGAGAGAGCTGAGTGGTTGGCCTGGAGCTAGTTGAGTGGGCAGGGCAAAGTCCATAACTTCGTCCACGTCCACCGAGGTGTTGTCGACCTTTCTGGTTTTACCGTAAGGGTTCTTGGCAGAGGAAAGGTCGTTGTAGAAGGCGGCAGAGTGCGCGTCGGCCAAATCCCAGCCGGTGACGGAATCCAGGGTCCGGGAAGTAGCCCCTGGGGACATGGTGACTCGTCGAGTTTGGGTCCCATTTCGGACCACGTTCACCTTTGTGATGCCGTAGGTCGGTACGCAGAGCATCTGGGCCGACTCTCGCATATGGGCGAGGTAGGGATGTCTTGTATGCGCGCCAGTGTAGTCATCGAGGGTTATGGAAAAGTCGACACTGTAGGTCATGTTGCCAAACACAACAAGGATACGCCTTCCCTCGTCGCCCGTTATCCCATCACACCGCGTTGAGGTGAATCGCGTGAACAGCACGTCACAGGGTTCGCGATGATGACCAGTGCACGGCCAAACCGGGCTTGGACGTATCTGTAGGTGCTCAATGTTACAACCGGGGGACGTTATGGTCAGATTCATTCCCCTTTCGTCGGTGTAATGAGGATCTGGGGGGGCCGCTCCCTTCAAGGTCAGCTCCGCTGGTTGACATTCGAGTGAATTTCCGAATCCGTCAACGATAACTCTCGTCTCGGCTGTGTCGGGCAAATCGGTGGAGACGGATTGAAAGGCGTAGTTGGTGGCTATTCCGTCCGGCAACGTGAGGTTTCGACTTATGAGCCCCTGCATGACATAGTATGAAAGCGTGCCGGCGTCAGACAACCGGACGGGACTGTCGATAAACCGATCCTGGACAGTCACGGGCCAAGACGGATAATGGACAAGAGTCCAACTGAGGGCGATCAGGCCAGTGGAGATGACAATTAAAACCTTGATGATGATGGCAACCGCAGAGGTGATCGAGACGGCAAAATCGCGGTTTCGTGTGGCCCTGAATACGGCGAATAGCTGAAAGTCGGAGAAATAGTCGAGCAGGAGAGTATGCTTGGGTTGCGCAGGGTGTCCCGACAGGCGAATCCATGGCGCCACCAACTTACTCTGGTATTCGGCACGGCTCCATACCGCAGCGATGAGGGTGAGAAACGCGGTGGGACCGTATGTCCACAGGTAGTGTCGGTTGGGGGTAGACGAAGCGATGCCGCTGTTCTTGTCAGAGACCACGAGTAGCGTTTCGATGGCGGCGACGACAAGGGCGAAGACGGCAGCAAAACATAGGAGAACGCGACGTTGGAGGTAAAAGGGCCGCCATGGTAGTTCGGCATCGACGAGGACCGGTGGGTTCGAGTGACCCGATTTCGAGTAAGGGGGAAGTTCGGTAGTGGCGCTAGTCGGCGTCCAAGACTGCGGACTCTGGGCACTCCCCGGTTCCGGTTCTCGCCCCCGGTCCGGGTTTTGTTGGTCCGCAATGTCCAACTCCACGGCCTGATAACTGTGGTCGGGCCATCTCAAAGAACGTAATGTCGAAGGAGGTGCTGCCGCCATGCTCACGGTCTTGCAAGCAGCTGAAATCCAGCACTGAGAGGCGTCACCGCGCCGGGACGGTCCTTGTTTTTGTGTGAGCGAGGGAGAAACTTCAAAGAATGCTGCCTGAAAATGATCCGCGTCTCGACCCGCATAGCAAACGTCGGACTCGAGTGCTCAACGGCTCGGACCCTGGCACACCTCACACCCTCGCCCCTGAAAATCTTGGCAGATCCCGGTCTGTCCAGTGAACCTTCGCGCTGCAGGGTCAAGTGGGCGCGGATTCAACTCAAAATCGAAATGAGACTAGGTCAATGCTGCCACGTTGTCAACCGTAAGATTTCGTAGGGCGACAGAGTAACCGTCGCGACTTTCAGGTTTTCAGGGGGGCAAGAGGAAGACATCTCGAAGGACACGGTTTGCTCATTGTTATATCAGAACTCCTTACATGGCTTAATCCAACAGCCCCGACCTTGTGGGCACCCAACCAGGTCAAGATCCTCATTCTTTACAGACGATCACCCAAGATGTGCCTCAACTGAACTTTGCCTCAACACTTCCCATCGAGACACCATCTATCTCGAGCGAAAACTTCATCAGCGCGGACTCGAGAGTGACGACAAGGTCGTAGAACACGTCGTAACTGTATAATACGGTGAGTACGGTTTGTTTGTGGATCTTGGTGCAAAAGGCATGTAGACGACTCACTATCCCTGCCCTTTCTTGTCAGCTTTGCTGACGAACTGGCTGCTTGGGACGGAGCGCAAGTCGGCCGTCAGCAAGCAGTTAGAACTGATCTTGTCGCCTTTGCAGTGGTGCGTTGGTGCAACTCTGTGACCCGGGGCAGTGTCAGCGGTCCGGGGTGGGACAATAGTAGGAAACTGTGTGCTAAGAGGTGTAACGCACGGGTCGGCACACTCAAAGAGCGTGTCTTGGAAAATGAGATCGTCGGGCGTGTAGTTCTCGCTGATGGATCGGTAAAAGGAGAACTTGATCTTTTGGTCGCGGAGGACGTCGTCGCCGATGTTGATGAACCATGTCATCTGCCGGTTGGTGAGTTTCTTTGCAGAACTGAAGTGGGAAATAGGGAAAGGGGGGAATTGAGAGCGTCACATTGAAGGCACTCACCCTTTCAGCTCTTTTAGTTCCGTCCCGGCGGATCTGGGTAGGTACACCACTGTCCAACTCGGGATCGTAAATTTCCCAGGCCTCAACGCCGTAATGGTGCGTGGCCGAGGTGGCGAGGACGGTGGCCTGTCGTGGCAGTTGACTCAGGGCCGCACCCCTAGTTCCCAATTAGCCTCTCTTCTTCCCCGATGTTGCAGCAGCGACTTCAATGTTGTGGTTTACATACTTGACAATGGCCGCCCACGCATCTGTTGGCTGAAGCACCTGGATGCCGGGATATTTTTTCTCGACACACCCCTTGAGGTATTGACTGCTGCCAAAACCCCCGACCAAGAAGATGCCCTGAGTTATGCGTTAATACTGGCGTCCCGATCCAATGGCACCTGAGAAGCCTACTGTAACACCACTCGTGGGGCGTTTGATCCTCACTGACTTGACCTGATCATCAATCAAGCGGAGAATGTCGGTGATGAGGGGCGCGAAGATGGTCTTCAGGTCCTTGCTACTCGAATGTCAGTAGGCATGTTCGCTTAGATGACGCCCATGGGTTGACAGTAATTAGTAAATATACTTACCCGGTCATCCTCCAGCAATTTGCCTCGAGCCCAAGATCGGGGTCGTCATCTAAGGAGGCCATAGGAAAGTTGATAAAGTACTCCTCATCGGGGTCGCCCTTGAACGCCCGCTTTACTTCCCGGTCGAAGCTCTTCTCCGCCAGCAAGAAGCCCTTGGTTTTCCGCAGATCGGCAAATTGCTCTTCGCCGACGAGGTTTCTGACGGCTTCGACAAAGCGTTGGTTCAGGCCGAGAGACCCGGCCATACCGCCTACCCAAGTGCACGTGGATTAGTTTCCGAAGACAAAGTGAGCCCGGAATATGTCTTACCGGTACCGGGAACGAGTTCCTTGACTTGGAGATTCGGACTGAGGCCCACAACTTCGTACGAGATGAGATCAACGGTGCCGCCGCCGGCGTCGCAGACCACGAACGCATCCCCAACATTGAGGGAGAAGTCTAGCGCGTGCATCGTGTAGAGCGCGGCAGCCTCGGGCTCCTTGATCAGTGTTACAGGGTAGATTCCGGCAATCTTCGAAGCCTGAAGTGTGGCATTCTTCGCAGCATCGGACCAGACGGCTGGGACGGAGAGGACGAAGTGCCTTTGGCAGATCTTGAGGTACTCCTTGGGGACCACTTTGGCAATTTCATTCTGGGCATGACGGTACACGGCACCGATAAAATCTGCGGCGATTTCGACAGGGGGTTTGGGCAAGCTCTTGATTGTCCGTTTGATGTTGCCAGTGGGGAGGTAGAGAGGTCGTTCTTGAGACGGGTCGAGTAGTAGCTTGACGCCGACGATATTGTCTCGCATGCGGTTAACCGACGCCCCCCACGCAAATTCCCCTCCCCTGGGACTACTGTAGTTGATTAGTGTCGGGATCTTGGGGGCGGATTCTCCTTCGGCGCCGGGCCAGTCGAGAATGGCAGCGACCTTGGTGTCTCGCTGATTAGCAAAGCAGTAAGCAATGCCGGAGAATGTGGTGCCAAAGTCCAAAGCGATGATGAGTTTCTCCTCTGACTCATCACCGGCGGGTGTGTCCGTTTTCATGTTGCGTAATGATTCGCCCAACTGCGCAACGAGGTGTTCGACCTTGGGGTCCAGGGGTTGAACCATCATGTGCGAGGTTACGTTAGGATAATGAGTTCGACTCAAGTGGGATTGGGGGAATGATTACAACAAAGCACCAAGGGCTACCAAGGTTTCGGGGATGAGGGGGGACCAGCCAGTACACGAGTTTTATTGAGGCTTATGCGTGGCGTTCGTTCACCACGCCCGCCCACCCATGCTCGCACAGCTTTGGCAGCGTTCGCCCCCCACAGGCAGGGGCATTGTTCGGGCTTACTGCATGGGGAGAAGGCTCGCAATGGTTAGGGGCTTGGTATCATCAAAGAACTCTATACCCCTCGTCTGGCTATCGTCCAAGGGGTATACGAGTCTATGCTACCTAAATAATACTAGTACTAACACCTGCACTTGAGACAGGATAGGAAAAGCAAAGGACAAAGCCACTTATTGACTGGCTGGCTGTGAGACCAAGCGGGGTAAGCGTGGGTGGAATTACCGCGTAGATGCCTGACAGCTGAGCCCAAAGAGTGCAGAATCCCGAGTCGTATGGGTTTCCATTGGTGGCCTTGTGGTGTTGGGATTTAGGCCGCAACAATGCCCCCCCTGTGCCACCCTGCAGCTTCTTCCTTTTGGGCGCCTACGTAAATTGATCGCCGACATGGCGTGAGGCTGTGATTGAGGGGTTGATTCGTACCAAAAGGTTGACCAAGGGTATTTTCCACTGCCAAATTTGTTCCAAGTTCCCAGCATTCCAGCTCCTCTGGACCTTCTCCCGTCGACTCTTGTGTCATCCTCCATGAGCTACGGCGAGGCTCGTCGCATGCACACTGAGTGTGGACGCCTAGCCTCTTCCGTGCCCCCGCGCTCCAAGAATATTAGCCATTGCACTTCATACCGGCCTTGTTCCCCAAGATACAGCAACACTATGGACTACGATGACCCGATGATGGACGCGGTAACTCACCAAAAGGTTACTGCGTCCGATGCCAGTGGGGATCAGCGGCGCCAGGAGGTGCTCCTACTTGAGCTCAAGAGGGTAAACCAAGACATGGCCGGCATTCAGAATGGGCTCAACTGCCTGATGCAACAGGTTGAGGCTATTCCCGCTCAGGTCGTGGCGGGGATGGGGAAGCCTGGTGCCTCGGGAGAGAATGGTTGGCGTAATTGGTTCCTAGTATGTGCATATCAGCCGGGCTCAACCGTTCCCCCGGGGGTCACTTGACTTACTCTCGCGGTACTAACGGGGTGAAACTGCTCACTAGGGCGCTAACGGGTATCCGGAACAGCAAAGTTACGAACAAGCATCCTCGCCGCTGTCTCAAATTGGTGGTACGCGCTTTGCAGAGCCCCATGGCGAAAGCAAGGTCCTAGGAACCCGGAACATTGCCCTCCAACGCGAGCTAGATGCCGTCAAGCGGGAATTGGCCATTGCGCAGAGAAAGAATTTGGGTCTGGAGGGCCAACTCCGCGAGAACCAGGAGCAAGTCAACAAGCTCCGCGGCAAGGAAGCCATGTTCCGAACCATCATCCTCGACCAGGCGGGCGTCCAGAAAATAAGCGACGACGAGATCCTTCAAGGGTTCCTTAAACTGCGCCAGGACATCCAAAAGCTGTCGCGCAGTCCGTCCTACGTTGTCGATACCAACCCTGTCCTCGCAACTGGGCCGCAAGGAACTACGTCGTCGTTGGCATCATTCTACCGCGCATCCGCCTGGGGAACGCTCGGCCTCGTGGATCGGCGCCTTCGCATGCGTGCGAAGATTTTTGACGTGCTACACTTTCACATCCTGGGTTACAATTGTTTCGGCCTCCAGGGATTCCAGACGAACGAAGCGGGAGTCCTGGGACAGGTCGAGCCTGGGCTGCGACGGTTTGAGTACACCCTGACAGAGCTAGGTGGTAAGAATTTGTCTTCTTAACAAACACAGGCTTCCCCTTTGACACCAAGGCCCCTGGGAACTCAGGCCGAGCACTGACGCGGCGCGTACATTTAGTCAGCGAGAACGTCATTAGCGACTGGAGGATTGCAACCATCAACTGCGTCGAGCTGACTGGAATCGAGGACGCGACGAGCGAGAGGGCTACGACCGACATATTCTCCCTCCTCGCCCCGCTCCTTTCCAAACATATCCGACAGTCGGAAGAGGAAGTCCTCCGCTCAAGTATCTTGTCCTTGTGTAAGGATGCGTATAAACTGCGCATGATGATGCGGAAGTCCAAGGATATATACGCGGTCGAGAAGATCGGACTTGACGGGGTGCCTTCGCTCTCCGCTCTCGAGAGCAAGGCGGATCCAATCGCCGTTGAGAATGGCAAGAACAGCGAGAGGAGCGATGAGATTGCATACACCATGTTTGGTGCTCTGACGAAGCAGCCGGAAGGGGAGGGGCAGCCTATGAAAGTGTTGGAAAAGGCTCAAGTTGTGCTCAGGAAGAGGTAGCTAGGTCAGGGGGTTCATTCGTGGTCTTTCAACAGGAATGCCTTGACTACCTTACCTATCATACTACCTACTCTTCTTTCATTATGAACCCCTAGAGTTACTTACAACGCTCTACTACTTCTTTTGGAAGTCCACTACGGCTTCCACCCACCCGTCCGATCCCTAAACAACCCAGCCGGATCAAACCTCTCAGCCACCTCCCTCGCCAGATCCCGACTCGCCTGCTTCAGCCTCCCCCAATAATCCTGCCGATAAAACCCATAGTTCATAAACACCGGCAAGTACACATCCGGCAACTTCCCCTCCGCCTGCCAGGCCGTCACCCTCTCCCTAATCCCCCCATACGTCTCCACCATCTTGCCATCCATCTTCCCATAATCACTCGGCAGCAAAAACGCATAATTCAGCTCAATAATCAGCCGATCCGCATCCTCATCCGCATCAATCAGATCCTGCCCGCGCGCGCGCGCCGCCTGGGCAATGCGCCTCGGGAACGGCTGGTACGCAATCGAGGCCACAATCCCGGGCACCAGCAGCACCGACTTGGTCACGGCGCGCCAGTGCGCGTGGATGCCGTCCAGCAGCACCTCGGTGCCGTCGGCCGCGCTCGGTAGGGGGACTGTCTCCGTGCCGATCTGGACTTGGAAGCCTTTCAGTACGACCCAGTTGCTGCCGGCCATCAGGTCGGCGTAGGTTTGCGTCTTGAGCGTGTTGGTGAGGGGTTTGAGCGACGTGAAGTTGCGGAAGGTGTCCGGGGGGACGGCGGATTCGGGGCCGTCGTAGAAGAGGAAGAGGATCCAGGAGTCGAGCAGGTTGAGGTTGGTGCGCTCGGCGGTGACGATTACCGCGGCTTTGTCGTCGGTGTTGTACTCGGTGAAGTCGCGGACCGCTTGGAGGAGCTTGGCGTCGAGGTCGGGCGTGCGCAGGAAGACCAGGTTGCCGCCGTAGACGTCGCCTTGCGGGTGGCCTTGGAGCTTGTAGTTGGTGACGACGCCGAAGCTGTTGCCGCCGCCTTTGAGCGCGGTGAAGAGGTCTGGGTTGGAAGTCTCCGAGGCGGTGACGATGGTGCCGTTGGCGAGGACTACTTCGTAGGAGATGGCCGAGGACGCTGACCAGCCATACTGCGCCGACATGTAGGAGAGGCCGCCGCCGAGGATGAGACCGCCGACGCCCGTGTTGCCGATGCGGCCGCCGACGAATGTCCAGCCGGTGCCTTGCAGCTTCTTGGCTATCCCGTCGAGCCGGTTACCCGGGCCAACATCCATGACGCCGGTGGCGGGGTCTAGGAGGACGTGGTCTAGGTTTTGCGTCGAGATGAGCGGGCCGCCGTCGACGCTAGCGTAGTAGTTGTTTGGGCTGTGCCCTCCGGACTTTACGGCGAACGTCTCATTGTTGGTGTTGAGGACCCGGAAGACGGCCGCGACCTCGGCGGCAGATCTGGGGAAGATGATGCACGACGGCTTGAGAGCTGTGCAGGAGGCCGACCAATACTCGGATTGCTCGGCCGTGTATGCAAGCTGGAGACGCCTGGAAACCTCGATGTCTGTGTTGGCTTCGACATCGGAGCAGGTGTCGGCATACGCCGGCGCGATGGCCGCCAGGAGGAGGGAGAGCAACGAAGTTGCCCGAAGGGATCGCATGTTGGCCGTAAATACAGGATTGGTTACGGCTGAGTCACCAACAGTATACTGACAGCAAGAACTGCAAAACCTGGGGTCTGACGCGGAGACAGTCCTCTTTATCCTTTCTCATGACACCGTTCTCTACCCTTGCCCGAAGTCTCACCCGCCCACCCCACAATCTGACAGGATCGGCATGTTGACAGGGCCGCCAAGGTGGTAAGGATATGCCCAGGGCATTTTCACAAGAGCTGAACCACGATGTAACCGACGACTGGGACCAAAACGAGGCGGGATACGACCGCTGCTGCAGGCCCCGGTAGCGAGAACTCGGCAATGAGCCCCGTTGGCTACGGATAGGTTCGGCACCTGCAAAAGAACCTGGGAGGAGGTCGGCAGGGCTTGCATTGTGTGGACAGAACCCGGTTTGGCATGCAGTAGTGTGTGAAAGGACCAAGGAGGAGCATGCCAACTGTCACCCACTGTGGTGACGGATCAGGTCAGCCGTCAGAGTGGCCGTGGTCGAGAACTCTGGGAAAGTCCCATGCACTGGAAAGTAGCATTATGACCTCGCGTGCTGTGTGACAGGCTGAATTCGGCATCCAGATCGGGAAGACGCCGACCAAAAAGGCCCTGGCATATGGATTGTCTCGGATTGGCCCCAACGAGCCCGGTTTTAATCAGCACCTTGCTGCATGCTTCGGGTATTTGTAGCCCACCTATCAAAAGGGTAAACTTCCCGGTTTCGGCTCTTTCAACTGCCGTCATATGCTCGTACCCAACATTGAGGTTTGCGGTGTTTCGAGGTTCATTAATACTAGACTACCTCGGTAGGTAAGGTACCTATTAAGAGAAACCTCCCACTTTCGGGGACTAGAGTCTCTGATAGCAAGAAAGAGTTATGAGATGCGAAATGCAAGTGTCGAAATATAAAGGTCTCCGCGGTCTGTAAACTTAGGATAAAGATAGTGGAATTATACAATCCAGGTTTGTAAAGGACAGAGAATAAACCTTCTATTTGAGAACTCGAAGACCCAGCGTACGGTCAACGATGTGGTGCCGATTACCCCTGAGCCTCTACTAGATGCAGTCCTTCCTTGATATGGGTCCGGAAGTGACTCCGCCGCCAAGCTACGGTGGTTGCCAACAACCACAAGTCTTCCGTAGTATAGTGGTCAGTATGTGAGCTTGTCAAGCCGACATCGCTCGAGACCCGGGTTCAATTCCCGGCGGGAGAGTCCACACATCTTTTTGACTTTTGGAGGTGTCCTACACAGATCAATGGGTTGTTTTATATTGACCCAAGAATTACCATTACATTGTAGGGGAACCAGCAGTAAATTTTTACTTTTGTTTATTGATAGTTGGAACGACCGCTAAAATGAACAACCTAACACCTTTTATAGGTACTCTTCAATAGAGAAAGCCGCTCAAAACAGAAATATACTCTCCAACGCCGACGCAGAAAAACAGAAAATCACACAAAAGTAGGGATCAAACCAACCATCCTACCCCATCTCCTCCCTATCCCTCTCTCAAACCCCTCTAAAACCCCTCCTCCACCTCCCTCCCAACCCCCATCCCATCAACCCCTCCCTTTTATTCATCACCGTCCATGCCTCTTAACATGCCTCGCGACATTATCCGCCCTCCCCACATACCCACACCCCGCATGCGGACAGCGCGCCTCCTCGGACGGCACGGCGTGCTCGCGCGCATACGCCTTGTGCTGCGTCCACAGGTGGCGGTGCAGCGTGCGCGCGTCTAGGAAGCCGCGCGCGCAGCGGGCCGTGGTGGCCGGCGTTACCGGGCACCGGAAGCGGGCGCGTTTGTGGTTGTTGTTGTTGTTGTTGTTGTTGTTGTTGTTGTTGTTGTCGCGCGGCTTGTGCTTGTTGGGTGGGGTGGGGTCGTTGTTGTTGGTGGTGGGTGCTGCGCTGGGGTTGGTGGGTGGTGGGTTTGGGTTGTGGTTGTTATTGTTTTGCGCGGCTTCTAGGTATGGGAAGGTTTGGTTGAATGCCGTGGCCGGGGAGGCGGGGGAGAGTGCGGATTCGGGGGTGGCGCTCGAAAGGGAGATGGGGGTGAGGGGAGCCGCGGGGGTGTGGTGGCTGCCCGGGAGGTACATGGCATCCATGTCGTAGAGGGAAGTCGTGGGGCTGGTGGAGCCATGTGGCGGCGTGTATGTGCAAGTCTCGGGCGTAAAGTCGATGCCGGTGAACAGGTTCTCATCCAAGGTGTTGGTAAAAAGGTCTCCTGGTGGATAGTTGTCTGGTACAGCCCAGGAAGGGTCCGTCGAGCCGAGGTAGAGGCCAAGCTGGAACGCCATCATAGGATCGAGATCCTGAAGCGGCTCTACCGCGCTTGAGCCCAACGAGTCGGCAAAGCTTGTGTTCATTGTGGGATACGAGGATGCGGTTTGTGGCGTGGGTGGCGGTACGACGGCCTGCGAGCTCTCGAGACCAAGCGCATGGTAGGTCGGACTTGGCGGCAGCAGCGGGAATTGGGGCCTTTCGGAAGCAGTGGTTTGATGGAGCCAAGCCCACTCCCCAAGATCCTCCTGAAAGGAGAAGGGAGAGTGGGCTTGGGTCGGGGACTCGTTGGTAGACATTGTTCGAATACCCAACTCACGGCGACGTGAGTTGGACGCGCTCTCGCGAGCTATGACTTCGGTTTGGTTTGGTGTGGATGTTGACGGTGGCTGCCTGAAGACGGCGATTGATGATGGCGCGATGATAGTTCGGGGACTAGTTTAACGACGTAGTCCAGGGTCGGAAAGCCTGACAGTGCTTTCGAGCCGCATGTCTTCAGACACACGGAAGTAGTATGCCATCCTGTTGGAACCGGTCAAACTTCGATTCCAAAGATGGCAAGGGCCGTGACCATTCCACCAATCCTTCAACCAGCCTTGTGACGAGAAAGGCAATCGAAAGCACATGGGCAATATTTGCCAGGCGTGCCTCCTCTACTTCCCATCGAACAGGGCTGAACTCTAGGATCTCCATGCGAGGATCCAGCTGAAAGTCATCCTCGAGAATGTCAATCTTGCCGAGTGAATGCATCGGAAGGCTTCCGGGGACAGCAAGCGTGGGCTGGGCGGCAGGGCCGGCGACAGGAGCGCGCGCTCCCGGCCTCCTGGCGGGCCATATGTTGCGCGGCAGGTCCATGCTGGCGGCGGTTGCCGATGGCAGTGCGTCTGGGGGCAGCACAGATGCGTTGAGCGCGGGTTGAGCGACAGGGAATCCTCGCGGACCGCTGTCAATGTTGGTCGACAAAAGGTCGTAGGGGAGCGCTCGAGGGGTGAGGTCGGGGGTTGATGCTGCTGCCGCTGCACCGGGAATTTCCCAAGCTGGTTGGAAGAGGTTGGGGATGCGGGGCCAGGGCCGAGTGGGCAAATCGAGAGCAATCCAGGTTTCGGACAGGGAGGACCGAGGTCTAAACTGGACGTGACGCATATCGAGAGCGCCATTGTTAGCAATGCGATCATCCACTAACCCGTCAATTTGCACTGGTAGTGCTGAGCATGGCGCTGAGCATGGATTTTGTGGAGAGCCCCGGGGGGCGAGTTCTCGAGAAGCAACCACATGATTGTTGTCGGCCTACGATAGTTGTTAGGGCAAGGTAGGGGGGGGGGTTTACGGGTTGGCGAATGTCCTACTTGATCGAGCATAACTCCGGAACGACGAAAGTTGTACTCTTCGGCATGGAGAGGCTTAGGCTCGAGAGGCGCGAACGGCGCGGTTACCGCGGCCACGGTTTTAACGGGGGTTTGTGGGCGCGATGGGGTGGTCAGATTTGCAGTCTTGTGTCCAAGTTGTCGAAAACACAGAATGCGAGTGCGATGCGAGGGTGAGGTTGAGAAAGAGCGAGGGGCAGATCCGGATGGCGGTCGAGGAGTCAGACGGGATTTAAAGGCGACCTCAGGAACACAGGCATGCACTTGCATGCGAAGGCCTCCGCCCAGCCCGCAGGCCCACTCACCAGGCTTGGTTTTGTAGCGACTGATTGGATGAACATGGCATGTGGCTCAATCGAGAAATCCGTCCTCAATGTGGCAGTGCTGTCCTCAATTCGTTCGGTTTTACCTTGTACATGTACGTGGGAGCCATTTCGAAACCCCCTTCTGTCGTGGCTAACAAGGTGCAAAGGGATTGTTTCAACTCTTGTTCTTATGGACATGCAGCCGAAGCTTGACTTTCTTGAGGGTTGATGTTTTTCCCATCACTTTCATCAACTTCGCTTGTTCATGCAAATCTGCTCTAGGTACATGTACGTGGAGGAAACTTTGCTCGGGCCCTGGTCTGATGGGACGAACGCCCCACCCTATGCTGAGCCCCGCGGGGCGCCCCCGCTTGCGCTCCCGGCCTGACGCATCGACCATCCCGGCCTCGATTCCCCGGCCTCGAGACCGGTTTCTGGCATCCACTATTTAGTACATCATATCAAAACAATCGAGGGGACAAATACATACGCGAACGGTCTAGGTAGAAACCTGGAGGACAGCCGGCAAAATCGGGGATTCGGTTCAAGCAAGTCAATGCAATCCAAAGAAGTTGCAAACTTGAATCCGGACAAATTCTGGGCAAATTGAGTCAAATACGAAATGTGAGTGCTGTTTACCCTCGAATTGAGGCACCTACCACAGTTTGTTTGCGTTGTGGGGAGCCTTGCCTGCGTTTGAACTCCATTTCGATCACGTATGCGCGTTCAGGGGGGAGTCTCTGGTGAGCCATTTCACAAAGAATATCTTGGATTCAAGAATGGCTGTGCATTTGTCTGCAAGTACCTATGCACTAGATGGTTCCCTTCTGATCCTTGATATTGATGGAGTTCACATACACGCCGAGGACAACGACCCCTTAGGTTCAATGCTGGTATGCGTGTTCTGCTTGCTCTCCAAGACTCTTAGTAAGGTACCTAGCTACTACCTAATCCAGCTTGCATTCTCCTTGACCTCTGTAGCCTCTGCTCTACAGCAAACGAGTATCCGCCTGCCGCCGCTCCTGAGCTGGCGGACAGCAACTACTTGCCTCTTAGCCGAATAAATAAGACTCTGTCTCTGGTTTTGGATCTCTTTGAATCTATCTGAACCAGCCACCACTAGCCACATCAAGTGGCTGGGGCTCCCAACATGCCGCCCCGACAACCACCACAACTTTTGGCCTGTGTCACCCCCGACCCATAACTTGGCGCCCCCACAACCAGGTTTGTTTGCAGAGCAGCAGTCGCAATGTCACTTTTAGTTTCGAGCCCACCAAGTTGGCCAACCAAACATCTACCAGGGATAGTCAGCCTGCCTACGCAGCTATCTTGGCCGATTGCAAAATTGTTCAGTTACCTCAGGTAAACAGCACTTTTATATTAAGAAGACCAAGAGTGTCTGAGGGGTGGGGGGGGTTAGGGTTAATGGAAACCAGGGATTTGATTTGTTCCGAGGTAAATAAATCTAAACAAATCAAATATGCCTCGGATTTTCTTTATTTGATTTGTGGCGAGCCTTGAGTGGTACATACATGGTTCATTGAGACATACTAGTACCTGAAGAGTTACACAGACCTACCAATAATGATACTCCAGTCTCACGGAACTGCGGCAGATCTGATCAAAAGCGGGGTTGCAATGACACCCCCGAGCGCCTGCAGACCTAGCTCGGAGCTGAGGCAAGGGTAATGCAGTCGTTATAAGCTGAGGGGTGCTGCTGGTGCTGCTGTGCTGGTGCTGCAGCCCACCGCGATCTGTCGCTTTCTTGGTGTCCATCTCGACGTTGAAATACCTTCCCCTCGAGTCGAATACCTTAGTCCTTAGGTACTCTGGCCGGTTTGACGGCTACCGCTCAGCATGGCAATGATGATTATGCCCTTCTCGATATGGTGCATCCTTCTTCTATCAGGATGTGTCGTATTCTACCGACTAGTTCGACGGCAGTCGAAGCGGGGTGGCACCCACAAGCTTCCCCCAGGGCCAAAACCCCTTCCGCTGCTTGGAAACTTCCGAGACTTGCCCCCGAATGGCATGCCGGAATACCAACATTGGCTGACGCACAAGGACCTTTACGGCGGCATCTCCTCCGTGACAATCATGGGCATGACGCTCGTATTAATACACGACAAGGAGATGGCGCATGAGCTCCTGGACAAGATGGCGAGCAAGACTTCCGGACGGCCGAGCACGGTTATGGCAAACAAGCTGTGTGGTTACGAATCCATCGTCGTTGCTCAAGGTTACACTCCCACCCTTCGCCGTTGTCGAAAATACATGCATCAAGAGTTTGGCACCACCGTGTCCGCGGCTCGGTTCCGCGACACCCAGGAGATTGAGATAGGACGCCAGCTTGTGCGTACGTTGAAGGAGCCAGGAAAGTGGCTAGACCATTATAGAACGTAAGATTCCGCCAATTCTAGTCTTTGAAGCGTCGAGGGCTGACGAGGAAATCTGTCTACTTTCAGTGCCGCTACCGCAACCATCTTGAAGATGGCCTATGGCTATGCCATCGAGCCTCACCGGCCTGACGCATTGGTTACCTTGATGGAGAAAACGGTGCACGAGTTCTCACTAGCCGCTGTTCCCATGGCTTGGGCAGTCGACATTATCCCCGCCCTCCAGTATCTCCCCGAAAACTTCCCTGGAGCGGGATTCAAGAAGACGGCATCAGAGTGGCGCAAGTCCGTTGTGACAGCGGCGCATATTCCCTACCGCTTTGTCCAGAGCCAGATGGCCGCCTTAACGCACCGGCCTTCGTACGTGTCGAGGCTAGTCGAACAGCTCAAGGAAGAAGGGGATTCCAAGCTCGGCGGCGAGGACGAGGAAGCCATTATATGGTCGGCGACAACTCTTTACGGCGCTGCGACAGATAGCACCGTGGTTACCCTGACCACCTTCACGCTGGCCATGATCAAGTTCGAACACGTGCAGCGCAAGGCTCAGGAGGAGCTTGATCGTGTCGTTGGCGCGCATCGCCTGCCCACATTCGAGGACCGTCCAAACCTACCATACATTAACGCCCTGGTTAAGGAAACCACCAGATGGTGGTCTATCACCCCCATGGGTTTCCCTCACGCGGCTACCGAGGATATCGAATTCAATGGATTCCACATCCCCAACGGTGCCTATCTTATACCCGCCGTCTGGTGGTTTCTGCACGACCCACAGGTGTATGCCGACCCGGAATCCTTCGATCCCGATCGTTTCCTCCCGCCCCGCAACGAGCCTGATCCGGCGACCGAGGTATTTGGTTACGGCCGCAGAGTATGCCCTGGCCGCTTCGTTGGGGACTCGGCCCTCTACCTCAACATAGCCCAATCACTGGCCGTTTACAAGTTCACGAAACCTGTCGGGAGAGATGGGAAGAAAGTCGACGTGGATGTGAAGCCGACACCGGGCATCGTGGCCTATCCGAGCGAGTTCGGTTTTCGGATCGAGCCGCGGAGTGAGAAGTCCGAGGAGCTGATCAGGGAGTTTGAGCGGCGCCATCCTTTTGACAAGGGTGACGCTGAGCTTCTAGGGGACCCCAATACGATGAGGGTTTAGCTACCTACCTAGGTAGCATACTTGGTAAGTTCCAACGTGTTGGATGTCTGTAAGAAAACATGGGGGGTGAGGCGAACCTTGAAGTTGATTGGGAAAAGGGTGCTGTTGGGCTTCTGTCTTTTTTTTTCTTCTTTTCTTGTTTTTTTGTTTCCTGTCAACATACACGTGTAAATCCTCAGCAACCAAACTCAATACAAGTAACTCATCTCATCATCTCAAGTTAAACATTCTCAACCATCTCCCGCTTAAGCTTTGGAAAGGAAAAGTGGGCTGAGAACCCCACAACCCGTCCCGACGCCGATCTCGTGGCATCCGTGAAAGCCAAGTTCTCGCTTGCTTCACTGTCAACTTGTGATTGGACTTGAGCAACTTCCACTTTCGGGATAGCTCATGCATCTGCCGCTTGCCCCCTTGGCACGCCGCAAGGGCTGACGGTGCTTGGCCCATAAAATTTGGCTTGGCCTGAAAACAGATTTTGAAGGGACGAGGATGGACAGCCTGGGCAAGGGGACGGTCTCAGGACCGGGGTTGGGCTTCGACGTTGCTCAGCTAGCGGGTGTCCGACGAATAGCACACAGCAATGGGGCGCGCCAAATATACCTTGGATGTCTGTGGCCAGGGTCCACGTCTTCCAGCAGCCCAGGGAGTAACGGGGCGGGCCTGGGCCTGGCCATGAAGAAGCTGGAAAGTGACGCGAAATATAAGACGGCCGTGCCTGCGCTGCCGTTCAAGTTCGACAGCTCCGAATCCTTTGACTTCCCGTTCGCAACAACCGACGACGTCACGGTTATAATCACATGTCTTATCCTATTCCAACCATGGCTTCCAGTCCCCACCCTTCACCACCAGCGTGGATCGAGGGGCACGAGGCCTCCTCACATCTCCTCCCCGCACAAGGGAACCCCCATGGCTATCCCTCCCAATGGCAGCAACAAGTCCACTCCGACACCGATACAGATGTCCACCGCCCCGACTACTATTCTTCTTGCGTCCCCGCCAGTCCACCTTACAAGTCGACATTTCTCCAGAAAGTTTGTGCAACATGGACCTTCGAATTATTCGGCCTGCTGGTTTCAGCCGCCGGCTTAGGTGCGATGGTGTACGTCCTTTTGCGGTATGACGGTCAGAGAATTCCTGATTGGGGGTCACTGTCATTCAATACGCTCATCTCCATCCTGGCCGTTGTGGGGAAGATGGCTGCGCTCTATGGCGCAACTAGTGCCGTTTCACAGTTGAAATGGATCTGGTTGACCGAGCATGGCAAGAATTTGATCGATTACAAGACTTTTGACAGCGGGAGCCGGGGGGTGAGCGGCGCCATGATGCTAGCTTGGTCTCTCAAGGGGCGGTATGTCAACCCCCTTTCCCTCTTTGTCGCGTGGCATGCACCCGACTGACTCCCATGCAACAGGAGCATCGCGGTTCTCGGAGCACTGGCCATCATTATTGGTGCCGCCGCTGGCCCTTTCGCCCAGCAGATCGTGCATTTCTACGACCATGAATACGAAGATGTCGGCCGAACCGCGTGGTTAGCCAAAGCCGACATTCTCGACTCGCTTGGTCCCAAAATGGACTCATCGACCTGGACCCTCGACCCCATATTCAAGGCCAACGCCATCACGGCCTTGTTTCTCCCTACCCAAGAAGTCCTCACGCAGCCACGTTTCAACTGCCCTACAGGTAACTGCACCTGGGCGCCATTTTCAACCCTCGGCTTCTGTTCTACCTGCGTCGACCTCTCGAGCCAGCTAAAACGGACATGCAAGACTGTCAGCAGCTCCGACAACACAACCACGGCGCAAACCTGCACCGTCGCCTTCCCGGGCGAAAGGGAACCCCTGAGCCTCTGGTACGTGGCCGACCCTGATTTTGACGGTGCATCCGAATATATGGTACTCAACTCTACCTTGGCCGCCAATTCCACCGCCCTCACCAACATAACCTGGCCATCAACAATTTACCAGTCCATCCGCGCCGTCGTGCCCACCGACGAGCTGGGCGGCACCCGAAATCCTTACCTCGAAGCCGACGGAACAATGGCCAACAACGGAATCCACATACTTAAGAATGATACCCGGTTAGTCAAACCCCGGCTCCTTACCTCCCTTTCTGGGGAGCACGGCGGTGTCTCGGGAAGCACCATGTTTTGAGGATGGCAACTTTGCTCCCGGATTACTCCGAGAACCCCTCATCAAAACGCACAAACTGACACTACTTCGTAACCAAAGCTTCATCGCCTCCGAATGCGCCATCACCTCCTGCGTGCGGCGCATCCAAGCCTCCGTCACCCGCGGCATCTACTCCGAAACCATCCTCGACACCACCACCCAGCTCCGCGACCCCTACACCCCCCCCAATCCCATCACCATCACCCCACCCTGGTCCCCGAACACCAACTTCACCATCCACCCAGAATGGCTCGAATCCCTCCCCCTCACCCACCCCGACCCGCTCGGCGGCCAGCTCCAGGGCCGCGTGCACACCGACGACAGCAACCAGGCGATCCGCGTGGTCGACCTCCCTGCCTCTGGCGCCGCCTCGCGCGCCAACGATGCCCTGCAGGCCGTCTTCTACGCCGACTTCCACAACACCAACGGTAGCAGCAGCAGCAGCAGCGGCAGCACCTGTCCGACGCCCGACGACAACGTCGCGTGCGCTTTCCGCGCGCTGGGTGCCGCGCTGACCAAGTCGGTGCGGGATCTGGCGGTGTTGAGGAATGGGACGGGGGTGCCGTATGTGGCGGAGGGGAGGGTGATGGTGGTGGGGACGTTTATACGGGTGGAGTGGGCGTGGATGGCGCTGCCGGTGGCGGTGTGGGTGTTGAGTTTGGTGACGGTGCTGGTGGCGATGGGGGAGTCGAGGGGGGTGCCGCTGTGGCGCGATTCGGCGCTGCCGTTGGTGCTGTTGTATGGGGAGCAGGCGGAGATGGCGGGGAGGGGGGTGGATGAGGCGGCGTTGAGTGCGAGGGCGGAGACGGTGAAGGTGCATCTGGTTGGTGATGAGGGGAGTGGGTTGAGGATTTTGACGAAGAGTCAGGGGTAACGCTCTCCTGAGTCCCCCCTCCCCCTTTTGTTTTTGTTTTGTGTATTGGCAAAGCGGTTCTGGCTCTGATTGGCGGATAATTTCTGGGGAATAAAAACAACCGAGAAATGGAATGAGGCTACAACTCTAAGACTTGTGACCAAAGGCTGTCTGTCGCCAGGACCCGAGTCATGAAGGGTCTGGGAGGTATCAAGAGACGCAACACCCCCGTTGCGACCTCGAAGACAAAAGGTTCAGAACGACATTACTCCCACAGTCAGTACCGGCGCCTAAGAAATGGGGTGATCGCACAAGAGAACCTGTCGCATTTGACAGTCTCTGTTTGGTTAAAAGAGTGGCTACCTTACCTATGTACTGACCAAACTCTCTCTTTGCTCCGTACGGCTCCTTGGTGTTTCCGAACGGAGCATGCCGCCCCGCGCCCCCTTTGCTCAACACGGGAAGGCTCCAGGTCATCCCCTTTCTCGGTTGAGATGATCTGTTGCTCCAGAACTAGCCAAGAATGTAGCGGGGGTGGATTAAATGTTGCGCTGATCTCTGCCCGAGTGCACTTTTTAGGGACTCCATTAATTGGAGGAAAGTTCGAGGGAGGTGGGCCGCAACGGTGAAGTTGGGGTTCCCAAGACGAAAGATCACCCCTGAATATATTTCTCCAAATATTCAATTATTGGTGGATAATTCGTCTATGATACAGCAAGAAGGAGTCGCGGCCAAAAGGTACAAATCCAACTAGCTCAGACTGGGTTAGAAACTGATGGGGAACTCGTGGCGCGGAGTCCCAATAGAATGACATTGGATATAATAATAACTGCGGCGCTTCACTTCTCCCCGGCAGATTTCTGATAGGTAACAGGGTGAACGTCCTTTCAAAAACATGCTGTTCCACGCCGCCCTCCTTTCCCTCGGCGCAGTCGGTGCTCTTGGGCATGCTGTGGTGGAAACTCCCACCCCGAGGAAGGTTTGACATCCAACATTTATCTAAGGCCACAAGAAACCTGACCACAATCATTAGCCAGGGAGCTTATCCGATGAACTCTGTGGTGCTGCGGTATCAAAAATACTGAACAGAGGTAATAGCTATGCTCCGACGTTTCGATGATATGTCTGTCAATGATTAACCCCCCGTCTTTGGAACAGATCTTGCCGGTCCCATTGAGAACGCTGCCGAAGTTGCCGACGCTGATTACAACTGCGACGTTTATATTTGCCGAGGATACCAGTACGGGGATAACGAAGCTAGTCTTCACACATTTAGTGCTGGGGACGTCGTCGATTTTCATATCGACATGGTTGCCGGCCATAGACCCGGATACGCAGTATGTGGGCCACTCGCTCTTCATGTCCCGCGATGACTAACAGTGATAGAACGTGTCGGTGATCGACCCAGTTAACAACGTCGTTCTCGGCAGTCCGTTGAAAACATGGGAGGCGTGGCCTGTCAACAATCCCGGCCCAGACCGGGATGATAGTACGTATTTGCTCTGCATCGTCGGTGGGATTATTTTCAAATTCTAACCTGTCTGCAGTTAACTTCAGCGTCACCATTCCAGAAAGCCTGGCCGACACCTGTACCGAGGGCGGGAAGTGCGTTATTCAATGGTATTGGTACGCGATCGGTAACTCTCAAACCTATGAGAGCTGCGTCGACTTTGTCATCGGTGCTTGAGACATGATGACCGGAGGTGTCAAGGGCACAAAATGCTCTATGGCTATGGTGGTTGGAACAGACCGTATCATCTCCCCAGGCAACGACGCGTTTGGGGCTTTTGCATAAAGGACATGTACTTATGCAGTTGCTAGTAATAGTTAACGGGCAGAGTCAGAATAAACCGGGTCTCTTCCGATTGTCACAGGGGGTGAAACCGCGACCTCCCGCTGGGGCTCGGGCCGCCCCTCGTTATGCAGTCCACACCCTGCGTCGACAAGTACTCCACTGTTGGGCATCTACAAGTACCCGCTCGGGCGGTGTCCGATATTCCGCGTCTCGTGCCTAACTGCTCGGGCTGAGGGACCTACTGACTCTGGGGTCCGAGGAACACTGGACGTTGCTTGTCTAGTAGGTATGGTGGTTAGTTCGCAACGTTTTTTAAGCTTTGAATCTATCGCTGGGGATGGGTAGGTACCTATTCGAGCCACCTCCTGCGTGTTCTTTGGACAGGTTGGCCGCTTGGCTTGGTGAAGGGGCTTCGCACAACGGAAACGGACCTCGAGGGGGTGAAGGAACCGATGTAACGTTGGATCCCGAATGAGCGTGCCGAGACCCCTGAGGGTTGCCGACGATCGACAACTCGATCGCTCGTCGAGTCCAGACCCGGCAATTGCTATGAAGGCGCCCGCGCTCCACGGAAAATGCCATGGCCCGGTTCAAAAGATGAAGGGCCAGGGCTATCACGTCACTGTATCGTCCGGGCGACCCTTCGGCAGCGTCTGGGGATCGACCCTTGAATTAAGACACTTCAATAGGTATGTAGGGAGTTCCGAGGCGTTGTCGACAGCTTCACCAGCCACACCGAGGATGGATCACCGAAACAAGATTTGCGGGAACGGCAGACTCATCGATTCTTAGGTTCCCATTGGGAAGTTTCCCCCGTGCCGACATCCGACACCGTTTCCACGTGGCCTGCAACTCCACTTCTCACCGGCTCTGTCGAGTGCGAATGCACCCCCCTCCTTGTGAAACCCCTCACAAAGTATCCAGATACCGTGCTTCTTCATAGAGGTACCCATGACCCCTGTCTTCTCCTAGCAAGCAATCCATCCCCGTCTCCCACCCCCCATCCCGACATCTAGGATCCCGCGACACACCCCGCCAAAATGGCTCCTTTAGTCTGGCTCATCACGGGCTGCTCGTCCGGCTTTGGCGCCCAGTTTGTGCACTCAGCTCTCGCCTGTGGGGACAAGGTCATCGCGACGGGACGCAACGCGGCGACGAAGCTGAAACACTTGGAGGGCACCGGCGCGGCCATCGTTGACTTGGACGTCAGCCTACCCGAGGCTGAGGTCAAGAAAATCGTCGACGAGGCAGCCAAGATCTATGGCCGGATCGACGTGCTGATCAACAACGCCGGTTATGGCCTGTTTGGAGCTGTCGAGGAAACGAGGCAAGTACCTACCTACGTAACTAGCCTGGAAGTCCCGCAGAAGGGTACATGTAGGGGAAGGTGAACAACCGGTGGCTAACGGTTGCGTGTCGAGGCGCCGAATAGGAACGAGGATTACCAAAAGCTCTTCAGCGTGAATGTCTTTGGCGCCCTCTCCGTCACTCGCGCGGTACTTCCGTACATGCGCGCCCAGCAGTCCGGCACCATTGCCTTTGTCGGTTCCATGTATGCTTGGTGGACACCCGCCATGGTGACGATATACGGCGCGGCGAAGGCGGCACTCAAAGGTGAGTGCATTGTACGGCGGCGATCTAGCCGGCCTTATTACTCTCGACTCTAGGTTGGTTGCTTACACCCCCCGCGCAGCCATCGTCGACGGTCTCGCCGCCGAGGTTGCCCCGTTCGGCATCCGCACCATCGACTTCGAGCCGGGATATTTCCACACTCCGCTTACGGAGCTGGCAAAGCTCGTCCAATATGCTTCCACCGCACCGTCGCTGGACGCGTATGCGGGCCACCGTGCGGGAATGGTCGCTCTGGCGCAGTCCCTTGACGGCAACGAGCGCGGCGACGTCAAGAAGGGCGTCGAGCTGATGGTGGACGTCATCCGCGGCGAAGGGTGTGCCGGCGGCGGAAGAAAGGTGCCCTCGAGGCTGCCGATTGGGGACGACGCCGTGAGAGTGGTTGAGGGCGCGTGTCATAATATGCTGAAGGTGATCGATGCGTGGAGATCTGATGTGGCTGGGACGACCGATAGGGATGAGTTTAAGGGCGAGAACGGGTTCGAAGCTGTTGTAACGGTACCGGATGTCGAGTTGTGAAGGGCTAGTTCATGGCGCGATTAGGGATATTTGATCCAGGCCGGACTCGCGTCGTGCCAGGGGTGCCAGGAGTAACAAATACGATTAGGAATATAACCCGGGTTGTTCTCCTTTTGCGTGGTCGGTGTCTTTGATGCAGTGTAGGGGACTTCTAGGTACAAGCGTAAGAGAGCTGCCTGAGCGTTATGCGGGGAGTCTATATAGAGCTCGGTGCTTACCATATTGGATCACTCAGACGCAGGTCTCATGTTCGAGGTGGAGTGTGTTTCCCCGCGTAACAGCTCGTGGCCACAGCGCGGGACCTTGAACTTGCTTAAAGCTGACGCCCTGAGCGATGGCTATCAGGCGAGCTCCCTCTGGCTAGCGGGAAATGGCGCCATGGTGGATATTGAAACAAATTCCAAGACTCCAAATTGCATCCGAAACTGGGGCTGATCGGTAATCACTCGTGCCAACGTGCAGGGGTCGTATTCTTGGGGCTCTGCTGAGAAATCGACTAAGAACCCACATCTCGGACGAATGTTCTCGGATCCTTTGCACGTCGTCCGCACACAAACGGTCAAATGTTCTCGGTCCCTTTTCACTTGTCGTGTACGTATATAATCTCTACCACCTCCTCGATTCCATCAATAGCTTGCCAGTGACTCTTTGACAACCGACACGCCCAGTACCTCCACAAAGAACTTCCCCTGACACAGACACACACCCAACCTTTCACCACTCATCACACACCATGACCGTTGTTCTGATCACGGGTGCTGGCAGGGGCATTGGACGGGCCATCACTGAGGCATATCTTGCCCGACCGAACCACACTGTCATCGGCAGCGTCCGCAACAAGGCCGACCCCAAGTACCAGGACCTCAGGAGCTTTCCCGTCGCCAGCGGCTCCAAGCTCATTCTCGTCAGCATTGAGGGGACTTCTCTGACGGACCCGCAGCAGGCTGTCGACGACATCAAGGCAGCCGGGATCGACCACGTGGATGTCGTGATTGCCAACGCCGCTGTCTCGCCACCTTTGGTGCCCATGGATACCATCCCGATCAAGGATGTGGAGGAGTGCTTCCGCACCAACACCCTCTCCCCTCTCCTCCTCTTTCAGGCGCTCAAGCCGCTCCTTGACAGGTCGACTTCGCCCAAGTGGATGTCGGTGTCCTCGGCCGTTGGATCTATCACCAACATCCCTGTCTTCGGCCTGTATGCTGTAAGTGCATATGGGATCTCCAAGGCCGGTCTGAACTGGTTCACCATGTAAGTACTCTTATCACCTACGGGACATGCTCACATCAACTGCTAACCTCGGGTCTGAAAAGGGGCCTTCACACCGGCAACGAGAAGCTTATTGCGTTCTCGGTCCATCCTGGGTAAGTTACTTTCGATTCCCCGCACCAAGTTGTCGACCAACTCAATACTGACACTACGGGCAGCTTGGTCCAAACCGAGATGGGGAACGAAGGAGCCCGCAGCATAGGCATGGAGCTCGCGCCAACTACGATTGAACAGTCCGTCTCAAGGTTGCTCGCTTCTGTAAGTTTCATCTTCTCAAGGGTAGCACCCGTACGCCTTTGACACTAACCCGGCGCCAGGTTGACCAAGCAACGCGTGAGAAGACGTCTGGGAAATTTATCAACCTCGATGATGGCTCGGAGATCCCTTACTAAATGGTTGGATGTCGCCGTCGAATGGATGTGGTTTGGTATCATTAGGCATCTTTGGTTTTTATAAATGACAATTACAGTTATTAAGTAGGTAATTTCATGTCCATTTTTAGGTGCGGTGTGCTTTAGAATGTGACCTCCGTCGGCAAAATACCTTCGTACCAGGGGAGAAGTTCTCGAGAAAACGTGCCGACGCTAGAGATCTTCGACGGCCCTCCTGCAGCATGACAGTAAGGTAACCAAAGGCTTTGAGGTCCATAGTGCTTACTACCTTGCAAAATCTCTCCCACCGAAGCACCGGATGAGCTGCCAAGAACTTGCCAAACCGAGTCTCCGAGTCTCATTCTCATTTTCGACAACGCACAATGCGTATAAGGAGGTAGGTAGCTCGGTAACAATGCATATAACCGGAGTAGAACTGACGAGCCCAACCGGGCAGTGCATCGGGAGGACATGCACCGTGCTAGCAGCACGTCCATCAGGTCATCTGCTTGGCGCGCGTTGGACTTGATGTGTTGGCACCAGACGACACTTCCTCCATCAATATCGCGCGCCTTTCCCTAGCACGTCACATTTTGTCAGCCGAACCCCATAAGAGCCAGTCCATGCCGATCTAGGACCCGAGATGCGATAACTGCAAACCTACAAAACAAATATGTCTGACCCTACGCCGGTCCGCCCGGCAACTCCGGAGATAATAGCTGCCATACGTGAGGCTGCCGCGCACGAGCGACTCCTTCGTGCCGCGGCCGAAGTCAAACCAACCGCAGAAGAGAGAGCAGCAGAGCTAGAGGCACGATCCGACGGCCTTTACCTTCGCGACTTAGCAGCGCACCCGAAGCGCGAGTTCCCCCACGGGGTCTTCGACCCAGAACAACAGCGTCGGTCTCGCCAAAGGCTACGTTGGTTGCCGACCCGTTTCTTGCTCGGGCACTACCGCCCCCGTGCATGGGGCTATACCATCCTGCGAGCCACATACGCCGACAACGACGCCGCCGTAGATGCCGCTGTCGATGCGCTTAGTCGCTTCATGCGTGGCGAAGCCGGGCGCGAAAATCGTGGGGTAACAGGCGAGCTCCAGCGACTCAAGCTTAACCGCCAGCTGCCAGAGGGCATGCCCGACACGGCCGACGAGAGGCCGGCGGAGGAGTACTTCGTCAAGCGCTTCAACACGGAGCTGGTGCAGGACAAGAGCGAGCTCGACGGCGCCAGCATCGCCCAGATGTGTGCCTATTTCCGTCGCTGGGCTCTCACGCGCTGGCACAAGGAGGAGATCTACTTCACGGCCGCGTCGCCGCGGCTCAAGTCGGCGATCCTCTTCGACGCAGAGACGGTCGCACACCTACAAGGTCTCGCGGCGCGCGGGCTCGTTGGTGATCGGGACGTGTATGAAGCGGGGAAGGAGTTTTGGGTCAAGATGGTCGAGGCGGAACCGGAGAAGCGGAATATGAGGCCGGGCTTGTCGGATTGTTTCCGCGTGCCGGTCGGGTTGCTGGAGGATTATTGGTTCGTAAGGGATGCGCGTCACCCGGCCACTGAGATGATGTGGAAGACGGACGAACGGTTTCCCGGCGAGCTGTTCTTCACTACGGGATAGACCTCTAGCACTCCCAGATGACCTCTAAACACCAGCCCGGAACCTAGGCGGACTTAGATGCACAACGAGGGCCGTGGACGCCTAAGCGGTGCAGCTATTGCGCCAACCAAACCCAAAACCCTTAAGTGGCCTTTTTAACCGCGTACATGTAGGGTGAGCAATAACATGACATAAGTCGCGTGCAGGCGTTGTGCACGTGTATAAGTTGTCGTCATCCCCATGCCATGATGTCAGTCGCCTGGGTAGCCACACCCATACAGCTCGTGGCAACTACTAAAACTGGGTTTGGAGCGGTGTCCTCCAGCCCCTAACACTAACAAAACTTTCTTTTTCTCTCCAAATTAAAGTCATCAATTTTGCTTCCCGTTCAGCTAATCGCTAGTCGTCGCCATGGCGGACAGGCACAACACGACGAGACGGTATGCAATGATCCTTCGAGGCTCGACAAAACACCAACCCCCATGCTGGACGGCTCTGCCCGCAGAGATCCGCCTCCTGATTCTCGAGGCAATCACGCAGAAGAGGCATACCGGCTGGGCTTCATCGGCAGCCGTCTGCAAAGAATGGCAGTTTGTTATCGAGAAGGAAAACTTCTGCCAGCTAAACCTGGACATACCTTGTCTGGACGATTTCGAACGCATTGGGGGTCGGCGGCAACACCTCGTCTACAATATCTCGCTCGATATTGAGTTACCGTGCTACACATGCCGATGTTGTTACACGACCGAGTCCGAGACGTGGGGGCGGCGAAACTCGTCCATCGTTAGCAAAGGCATCTGGAAACTGTTTTCCATCCTCAGCGACTGGAAGTCGGCGAGGCAGAAAGGCCTGGCGTTGGAGCTCAGCGCACACTCACCTAGCGACTCAGACCACTGGTTCAAACATTACCGTTTTGACTTGAGTCTTGTGGGTGATGACGATGACGACCTAGTTTCTGGTCAGGACATGGGCTCTACACCGTTAGACGATCCAAAGCATGGCTGGAAGAATTCCCAACAGGAGACGCCACCACCGAAGTTGGCCGTGATGCGCTTGTTTTCGGCCATCAACCTGCGGTTTCCAGCCGAACTTCCTCGAGTGGACGCCGTCACTCGATTCACTATCCGCAGGCAGCTCCGACGCCGAATCCAGCCTGTAGCATTGCAGCTTGTGCTGGACAAGCTCATAGGCTTGGAACATATGGTCTACGAGCCCTGGAGGGTGTGGAACAGGTCATGCGCCCAGGTAGTCGACCAGGGTGCGTACTTATGTGACTACCTATGCAGACGGCATATCCCTACCTCGCTAACACCAGTACATCCGGATGACAGAATACGCATTCATGATTCAAAACGGCCTCCCCAAAACTCTCAAGACAATATCCATATTTGAAGACTTCGACGACAGCCTTGTGGCTACTTTGGCTGACCCCGGGTGGTTCGGGCCCATGTTTCCCGTCGACTCTGTCCGCATCGGCGATCCTCATATTGGCGCAGCCTTTGCCTCCCGAAGCCTCGACCTCGAACAGCTTTCGGGGTCGTACCTATCTAACGCCGAGGACTTCTTTGGCGCCTGCTTGCAGACCTGGACTTGGGAGCACCTGCGGACGCTAGCCCTGACATCGGCGTTGCTACAACCCGCGGGTGGCCACGACAAAGTCTACGCTCTACTATCCAGCGCTGCCGCTACGGCGCTGCAAATGCCCATGCTGCATACTCTGGTGCTATGGAATGGCACAAGGGGCAACGCCTGCGCGTTTGTATACCACTACCCAGACAGAGGCAGCCCATACATCGCATGGCGAGGCACGTGGGATCTAGAGCTCACCCACGCGGTCGTGGAGGCGTGGCAAGCCGTTGCCTCTCAAGTCCGCCCGTGGAAGCTCGCCATAGAGAAGCAGTATATCCGAGGGGGGGTTGATTCCCACGCCGATGCTATCCATCGTTTGGCTTTACCCTGTCCAGTGGTTGCGCCTACATCCCTGTGGCAGATGAGGCGGGAGAGAGCCTACCAAAGAGTGTGATACACAATGAGCCCAGCAACCACGATGTTCACACGTCTCTCTTCCGAGCCTCGTACTGGGGCCAGTGTGGAAGCCCAGTCACCCTCTGGCCAAAAGAAAAAGAGAAAAAGAGGAAAAAAAGCCGAAGTTGAAACAAAAGGTCAAGCAAAGATAAATGAAAGAAATGTGGAAAACCAGATCAAATAAACGACATCGAGTGAAAAGAGAAGATGGAGTTATGTAGCTTCTTTGGGCTTTTGAGTGGCTTGTGTTTCGTCCTTACCTGTAAGTTTAACAGTCGACGTCCGTCTGCAGTTAGAGGCCGAATTTTGTTACCCACGGCGTGCCAGTCCATTCTCAGTGTCGTGTGTCTTTGGACTTTTTGTCTCCATTCCCACTCACACCTTGGCCGGTTGTGAGGGGCCCTCCGCTCTCCCAGGCGCCCGTTAATATTTTGAACGATACTCAACTTCACATCATTTAGGCGACAACGACAATCTCATTGAGAAATAAGGAACAAGTCGAGATAGGATTACCCAAAACCGCCAACCAAAAACAAACGCCCATCGCCACCTACTCACCACTTACCCACCACCACACCCCTACCCTGCCTACCCTTCAACTCTCTCCCACCGGCAATGGAACCTACCCCCTCATACTCTGATACAAATCCTTCAACACCCCACTCTCATTCTGCAACAGCTCCTCCGGATGGCCCGCCTCCACCACCCTGCCCTGCTCCAGCACGACAACCAGATCAAAATCCAGGATATGCTCCAGCCGATGCAGCACCTCAATAACCGTCTTGCCCTTCAGGTCGCGCGCCACAATCTCCCGCACCAGCATCTCCGTCTCGTGGTCCATGCTGCTCGTGAACTCGTCCATGAGCACGATATGCGACTCGCCCCGTTGGAACAGGCCCCGCGCCAGGCAGAAGAGCTGCTGCTGGCCGATGGAGAGCCGCTCTTCCGGGTTGAGCGGGCTGGAGAGCGTGGTGGGGGCATCGGCGTCGGCTTTCTTCTTGGCGGCCGCTTCTTCTTCGGGGGAGAGCTTCTTGGGCTTTTTGGCCTTCTTCTGCTTCTTCTGCTTCTCGTTTTGGACGGAGGCGGGGTGGACCTCGGTGGTCTCGGAGATCTGGGTGATGGACAGGTTGGAGGGGTCGGTGACGGCGATCTCGCGGATGAGGAGGGAGTCACAGGAGGCCGAGGGCGAAGTGGACGCGGTGGGCTTGCGGGTGAAGAGGGCATCCCAGATGCCGACCTTGCGGAGTAGGGTCTCGATCAGCTCGTCGGTTTCTTCGGGCGTGTGCGACGGGTTCGCTTCGTCCCACATGACCATGTTGGCGCGGATCGAGTCGTGGATGAAGAGCGACTTTTGCGGGAGCGTCATGATGCGCTTCCGCAGGGAGTCGCGCGAGATGCGGCTGACGTCTAGGCCATCGATGATCACGCTGCCGGAGTTCAGGTCGAGACAGCGGAGGAGGGTCGCCAAAAGGGAGGATTTACCGCTGTGGAGCCGTGAGCGACGATTCAACCGGGACAGAGGGGCAACGGGGGCATACCTTCCACTGCGGCCGCAGATAGCCACTTTGGTACCCGGAGCGATGTACAGATTGATGTCGCAAACCGCCGGTGGCAGTTGGGGACTGTTACGGTCAAAGTCAGCTTAGACCCTAGCCGCGTGTTGCGTGTTACATACCTGTACGACGCGGAGACGTGCTGTAGCTCAATCCCTCCCTGGGCCGGCCAGCCAGGATGGGGAGGAGGTAGCGAGAACTTCTCCTCGGGCTCGACATCCTTGTTAAAGCGCCTGATGCGTGCCACGGCACCAATTGACGTCTCGAGGTTCGCCCAGAACGTGATGAGGTACTTAAAGCTGGTGCTCAGGGAAATCTAGCACGGGTCAGCACATTTACCGCCGACCAGCTATTATGGGCACCTACCAGGTTCACCAATGCCAAACCCAGGAAACCCAAAGACTGCGAAGACCGGAACGTCACAGCCAGCGTGGTGACCAAGATCGCCAAAAGCATCACCACAAAGTCCAGAATCATCTTCAGCCACACCTGGACTGAGACCAGCATGTAGTGTGCTCGTTGGGAGTAGTTCAGTAGCTCCGTGTTGCGAGAAGAGAACTCTCCGGTCCGGTCAAACGCTCTGATGGAGACAATGCCGTTGATGGTCTCCAAAAGGAATGATGACAGCGGGGCCTTCGCCTCGATATCCATGAGACGCAGCTGCTTGGACGTCCGAAGATAGAACTTCTGGATAACCCAGAGGATGATGATCAAAACGGGGATCGAGATGGACACATATTGGGATGAGATCATGACGATGACGGTTTCGGCACAAACACCAAAGAAGGAGGTCGTGGTGTTCACCAACGCCATCGGCAACTCATCGTCGATGAGCATGATGTCCTGGATGAATCTGTGGGGTGTTAGCGAGGTGCATTAATCAGCTAGGGTTCGGCACGTACCTGTTGGCGATGGTGTGAGAGCCAACCGAAACGACGTAGGTAATGGATGCCCTAGACATGTTAGATCATTCCGTTGCATCAGGCCAGTCAGTACTCACTTCATCAAAGTCTCCAGCTGCCCCAAGTATAGCCTCAAGGACGAAGTTGGGAGGAGGACGTCAAAGAAGAACCTGAGGGCGTCGAGTCAGAATTACGACCAACGTACAAACAAGCTGGACGCTTCTTACACGCAAATACCACCCAAAAGGGAAACGCCGCCGACGATGAGGGCCGTAAAAACACCCATGTAGTAAGCGAGCGAAGCATCCTTGTCTTCCGCCCACATCTTGAGCCAAACAGCTAATCAGAAACGTCAGTCATGATCCGGGAAACGCCGCAGATGGCGCCCAACTCACTTTCAAACGATCGCTCGCCAGCTAGAATAGCCGCAAGAACGAAGAACAGCGTAATTCCCGCCACACCACAGGACTTGAGAAAGTAGCTGTAAACACCCCACTCCGAGGGGGCACGGCTCGCCTGGTTCTCTTCCTTATCCAGCGGCGCGTCCTTGAGGATGATCTTGCCGTCGCTAGTGACCTCGACGGCATCGCCTGCGCTCGCCGATGCCTTGGGCGCAGCCACACGGGAGAGGAGCGAGTCATCGAGACCACCGGTGGCGAGCAGTTCGTCGTAGGTGCCCCGGTGGGCAATCATGCCGTTGTTGATGACGAGGATGGTGTCGAAACGGGGGAGGAATTGCGCTGGTGAGGTGTTAGTGTGGGTGCAGGAGAGTAAGGGGTGGTGGGGACTTTACTGGAGTGTGTGACCAGTACCGCCGCGCAGTTCAGTTTGGCGAGAAGGCCGTTCTCCGAGAAGACGGCCGAGAAGATGTGCGTCGCTGACTTCCGGTCGAGACCGCTGAAAATGTCGTCCATGAGAAGGAGATCCGGCCTGCTGTAGACGGCGCGGGCGAGAGCCTACGGTTGTTAGTTCATATTTTGGGAAGTGCGTAAGACTGACGGAGAAACAGGACATACCACGCGACTCTTTTGCCCTCCACTCAACGCAGACCCGCCGCTTCCGACGCCGGTGTTGTCACCCTCGGCAAATCCAGTGATGTCTTGGCCGAGCGCACATGCTTCAACCACCCTGGCATACCACTCTTCCTCGAATGGCAGAGCGCCCACAATATTCTCCTTGACGCTCTGGTCCAGCAGCCAAGGCTCCTGGTCACAGAATGCCACCTTGAGGCCACGACGCATCTGACGCGTTCCGGAAATATGTTCAATCTCACCGAGGATAGCCTTCAATAGTGTCGACTTGCCGGACCCAACTCTGGTTGATGTTAGCAGCGTTCGGATTTGCTTACTCGACACATTCGGGAAACCTACGGTCCGATAACAGCCGTAAACGAGCGCGGTTGAACTGCCAAGGACATGACATAAAGCGCGGGCGCGTCCTCTCTGCCCTTCCAGCAAAACGTGGCATCCAAAATCTCGACCAGATTAACCATGGTGCTGTAGCGGGGACTGATGTCTTGGAGGCCCATGTCTTGCGGGAAGTAGGACTGGAAGTGGTCCATCGTGGCTCTCTCCTCGGGCTTGAGTGTGAAGGAGCTGGCGGATGACGTCTCCGAGATAGCGAAGGGACCGTTGTCGACTTCAAGCACGCGTTCCTCGTTGAGGAGGTCCTGAACTCGCCCCAGGCATTTGAACATGGAGACGAGAGCGGGTGTGCCCTGAATGAGGAGGAAGAGGGGATCCAGGGAGATACGGAGGAGAGCTAGCGCCGAGAAGAGGGTTTGGAAAGTCAGAGGAGTGCCGTAGATGTTGCTGATAATAGCAAATCCGCCGAAGGCAACGAGGATGGACAGTTCGGTTGACGCAGCGGCTGTGGTATGGGTTAGAACGCGGTATCGAATAATTTTCCGGTGGATGACTTACACAGTGTGATGATGATGGACAAAATCCGGCGGAATCGTCTACATCCCATTAGTTCCAAGTTGCGCCTAGAAAGGAGTTTATGGCGTACCGTCCGAGTTCGACCTCAATAAAGCGCAGCTTTTGAAGATTCTGCATGTAATCCGGCGCCAGACCGAGCATCTTGACCTCTTTGAAGCCGGTGATCATGAACATGGTAGATTTGACTCGGTCTTCCGTTGCATTGAGCCAAGCCACTTGTCGTGGGCCCAGCGGTGCGCTGCAAATTCCGGCCAAAACCATCATGACTAAGGTCCAAGGTCAGCTTAATTCCACTGGCAACGAGTCTTTGTGTGACTCACCAAGGGTGCAAAGAAGCGGCGCAAGGAAGCTGGGGTTGTGTTAGCATCCGTACTATCTTAGGACCGGGACGGCCGAGACTTACGCCAGCTGGATCTTCAGGTACAGCAAGTAAACGGCCACCGCAACAGTGATCATACTGGCCCAAATATCGTGCAAGATTTTGCTCCCTTCCATGATATGCTGCATATCCACATTGATCAGCGTAGCGGCCTTGCCCGAGTCGAGAGCAGCCAGCCTCATCTTCAACAGCTGGCGGTAGCAGGAGTCAATCAGCTGACTGCGCAGCTCAAGCGACAGCTTGTTGCACGCGTGAGCGTACCACGCATTGAAGAGCGCCATTAGCATGTACAGAACAGCAAAAGCGCCAATCAGCGCGTGGCCAACGTCGACCCGCTCGTGGTAGCCGGACCCTTGGACGAAGGTGAGCATGCGCTCCAGCAGCATCGGTTGGGTGAGCGTGAGGGCGACAATGATGATGCGGGGAAACACGGGGATGAGAAACTTCCCGGGCATGGACTTGATGAGCGTTACCAGCAGGGCCGATTTGGCGGTCTTGTTGGGGTTTTGCGCCCATCGTGCCCGGAAGCGCTCCCGCAGCAGTTCGGCGGACTCGTCATCGCGAGGGCCGGACAGATCCGAGGGGACGAGATACCGGGTGTAACCTAGTAAAGTCAGACATTAGTTTCTCGCTTCAGCTTGTTGTGCACTTTTCAGGGGTTGACAAACCGTTCCAAAGCGTCGAACCCAACCAAAAGAACATGGATCGACCATAGAAGCCAGCCATCTGCTCGAAGGTATACTTCTGTTTGACATCGGGGAAAACGAGTTTGTCTTTTCTGGCAGCTTCGGCTAGCACAAGTGCCAATTTGACGGCCAACGCTACCGACTCAGCGGCGGCAAGGGATGTGTGAGCCGAAGGGGGCATCAACCAGAGCGTCCGGACTCGGACGATATCGAACAGGGCCGTCAGTAGCAGATACAGCTCAATGATGAAGCTCGGCGCTACGCGGAATACATGTTCAAAGTAGCTAACGGCGGACAGTGGGAAGACGGCGACGAAGTTTAGCGCCGCCGCCGCCAGAGTCAGTTTCGTCCTAGGTGCTGCGGTGTCCGGGAGGGCCCATAACATCAAAACGGCGAGTTTTAAGAGACCCAGGGCGATAATCAGGCCCTATATGATGTTAGAAGCGTCGAACAAAGTTCAGTATGGGATGACTTACCTGCTTCAGCCAAAAGAGAATTCCATTGGCGGTTTGTCGCGGCCGACCAAACAGGAAAGCGACTTGAAGTGCTGCGGCGATGATCAACAGCACGGTAGGGAGGAGGGACAGGATGGACTCCTGGAAGGTGAGGGTGAAGTCCAGCCCGCCACGACATGCTGGCCCGGCCGAAGGGCCCCAGGTGTTGTCAATAGCGACGCAGTCCATGATCTGCGCGCCCTAGAGGTGAGGGCTGCCTGGTGGATTGTGTTAATGGCCCGAGTGACGATGAGGAGGGAATTGTGTACGGGAGATGACAAACCAGACAGAGGCGGTTGGAAGGGAGATGCGAGTACTGGATTCAGATGGCTTTGGAAGACAGGGGCATTGCCTACCCGACGAACTGGGACGATGGTCAGTCTCCTGGGAGAAAGAAGAGACGAGGGGTTGTGGCAAGAGAGAAGAAGTTTCATCCAGGGGGGGCAGCGATGGGGACAAAAAAGGGAGGGATCATCTCTCGCTTCATGTACCTCGATGGCCCCGTTCTGAACGATGAGGAAGGCGGTCAGCTAAGCCGAGCGAACCACCAGCCAAGAGGACGATGTCGTGTGATGTCCGTGTTGAGACGACCTGGGTTCCGGATGCAACGGCGTCCTGCGAGGGTCCGATAGTCGATACGAGGATGGTGGTGAGCACTCGGTGAGTCTATTTTGGTTTTGATATTGGAGGGTCGAGAAGAGGGGAGAGCAGGGGGCAGGGAAGTCGGAACGTGGTCGTCTTCAGGCGTGATCCCCGATACCACTTACAGCCTGAGAAGAAGCCGGCTGTCTGGCACCGTGGCGCGGGTCGAGGCGGGTATTGGTGGTAAAAGTAAGCATACCCGACTGAAGCGCACTAGCACACCATCAAGCATCGAACGACATGGCTCAACAGGGATAGCGGGAAGTAACGACGGGATGAGGTCGCCGAGGGTGTGTGTGGGGCTGAAGAAGGAAGAAAGGCTTGCCCATGATGCCGAAATGGGGTTGTTTACCAAGTCTGGGTATCAAGACACACACGATCGGATGTTTTTCAACCTTGATGTCGGGGCCAGCCATACAGAACCAGTCTGGGCAGACTCAGGTATGGGTGACTGCGAATGTAAGCCAAGGGGGCATTGTGCCCCGCAATGATTGACGAACTGGAGCTTGAATTGCGAAGGTGTGCCATTTTGGTTGCATCGCAACATCGTAGTGGGGGCGGTGCGGGTCGTTCTGCATTTGGAGTCACTCTGCAGCTGCAGATGCAACTGCAGACCCTTGCTTGAAGGTTTGCCGTGCCAGACCTTCACTTCGAACTTTCATGTGTGCGATGTCGTCCGACGTTGCTTTGTGGGAAGTGGGGAGCGGGAGAGTTCGGTCTGTGGTCAGAGAATAAGATGGCGCCGATCAGTGGATCGCTTTGCCGAACCAAGCTTAGCTTCCCGCTCAGCTGTTGTGCAAGGTGAAAAAGCTTGTCTTCATTTTGGCTGCTCTGGTTGGATAATGGCCACACCAGCAGGGTTTAACCCCAGCTCCACAGCTAAAAACAGCAACCTTTCCAAAAGCCAAGAGTAAGCTTTGCCGTCAGATCTGTCCGACATCTGTCAACCCTCTTCCAACTTCTAACGGCTGGAGAAAGGCTGGAAGACAGCCCCAGTGGCTCAGCGGGGGTTTTCTCCCAAATCAGCCTTGTTTCTTCTTCTTTTCTGCCATTCAACCCATACACCGCCGACAATTGACGTGATTTCCCCGCGTGCCCCACAGCCACGCGCTGAACTTGGCTTTGCCAAATTGTGGGAGAAAATAAACATAGCAAGTCGGGCAGCCAAGTAGGGTTAGCTTGAAAATATATTTAGGTGGCACGACCCACACACCTTTTTCAAATGGGCGGGTTCGAGAAAAACTTGGCTCGATCTCAGTGTGACAGTCCCAACTTCCATCAATCCGATCTGATGCCGTGCAACCCCAAAAACCGACCCAGCAAACGCGCGGGAAATCAACGCGTGCAGTGAAAGTACCTGGGATGTTTGTTTCACCCTTACAGGCCACGTTTAATTGCAGGATACACGCATGGCGTATTTCGTACGTTGTATTTGTTAAACGTTGTCGTATTTTGCATCATTTCTGCTCCACCATCAACATCGACGATTGCATATTCAGGACAGTCATTATCGAATTCATCACCACCACCAAACTGCGGACTCTGCAGTTCATGTACGTGCGAGCAAACAGAGGTCAGGCAAGACTGGGGCTCAGACGCTAGAGCAGTCACTTAGCTCACACCATATGCGCGCTTGCGGCGGAAGAGATCGGCGCGTTTTAGCCCCGATTTGTTCTTGTTAGCTGTGAGCTTAGTTCGAAGAAGCTACAGCCCCACGTGTGTTCCGGGCGCTCTCTCCCACCTTTCTCGAGCGAACCATCCCGAGCCACCCGCTGTGCCATCGGACATAGGCGTGGTGCCCTTGACCTTGCCCCTACCCTGCCATGCGTACATGGGCTCGACCTGTCCTATGGTGGCGCAGTGACTGCTGGCCACCAATGCTATCCTCGACTCACTTGTTATAGATCTCCACTCCGAACTTTTCCATGCTGTTCCCACCGCAAAGATACCTTCAGCTGCCGACGGCTCAGGATACCAACCATGCCATGTCATGGCCCCACGAGTCACCGGCATCCTGGCTGGCCCCGCCGTTCACTGATCGGTATCAAAAATAGTTACACCATGTTGACGGAAGTTGTCCTCCGGCCAATCGTTCCCTCTCCCGGTCTCAAGACCCCCATCCGCAGAGTGAACGGCCCTCAAACCACCAGCTCTGCCCTTGCAGAGCCATGCTCGCCATCGGGGTTCGAGATGTAATACGGCCCAACATACCCAATAGTAACACTCACCGTCACGGCAAAATTCAATATTGGAACTCTGGACGGTTGCATCATCGCCTCCATCCGTCCCCCTCCTCTCATTAGCCAAGGGACTTCTCAACACCCTCACCTCCTTTCAGCCCTTGCACTAACCCCGGCCCACCCTCGGACAACGGTCTGCTTTCCGGATTGGTCAGTATCAGTGGGCTTTTCGCATCTCGGGACCACGGCTTAGAAGCCGACCTTCACGACCAGCTCCCAAGATCAATACCACCTGGTTGATGATAAACCCAACGACATCCAGGCCTGATCGACATCCTCATGCATGAATTGGGTCCAAGATCAGCAGAGAGACATTCACCTCTTGTATCACCATCGCCAACCCATTCCCGGCAACCACCTCCCCAAGTTGAACTCACGACTCCTTGTCGTTGACCATAACCTTCCTCCACCATCTTTCAACATCTCTTCCTGCTGTTGACAGTTGATTGACGACAACGGCACCATCAAACTCATTCCTCGAGGACCTCACGACCATCCCCGCGGTCCATTGTTGACCACCCCCCCTCTTCCCCTGTGAACTAACCATCGCCTTCCGATCTCAGCTTGTTCCGACACCCTGACTCTCTCCATTCACCTCTCCCTCCTCTAAAATCCCTCTCCTTTACTCAGGCTTGCTGCCCACAAGATACCTTCACGCTCACTCCTACATCACTCCCCTAACCCCCCCCCTCAACTCCGCCGCATCCATACCTTAGCACATTGATACCCAGAGCAACCGCCGCAATGCACGCGTCCAGGCTCTCTAACGACATCACCCGCAAGTCCTTCTGGGCCCAGCGGCTTCAAGCCGTCGAAGCCGCCCCAGATGCGCCCCTCTTCTTCGACAAGATCGACGGCACCCCCTCCACCCACCGCCCCGCCGCCGTCGGGCAGGAGGGGTACGCCCGCACCAAGGCCGTCATGGCCGTGGACACGGGCAACCTCCAGGAAGCTGCCTCGATGCACAATCTCTCCGAGGACATCGTCGTCCTCGCCGCATGGGCCGTCCTTCTGCGGTCCTACGCCGGCGAAGACGGGCCGGTCAGCTTCGGCGTCTGTCTCGATCGTGAGCAGGCTGCCTGGCTGTCGACCATGGCCATGACTGGCGATGATGGCCTTGTCGCCGTCATGCGCGCCGCCGAGCAGGACATGAAGTTGACCATGGGCCACACCCTGCCGTTCCACTCGCTGGGAGCGTTTGCGGAGGGCACTGGGTTTGGCACCGTTGCGACCGCCGTCCATCTCCACTCCAGGAAGCCGAGGTTTCCTGAGATGCACTTCCCCGTAAGTTTGATGCAATCCTGACCGGCCGGAGATCGGTGACTGACTGGTCCCATCATAGTCCTTGGCCACGGCGTTTGTCAACGTTGCAGAGGGCACGATGGTGCATGTGCACCTGTCCTTCCGCCGGGACGCCATGTCTGGCGAGCGGGCGCAGAGCGTTGTTGACAACTTCGCTCATGTGCTCAACACCTTGACGATCAAACTTCGCACGGTTGGCCGTATTGACGCCGACGACCTGCTCATCAAGTCGATCGACACCACTAGCCGCAACGAGTACAATCGCATTGTCCAATTCAGCGCTCCGCTGCCCCTGAAGCTTGACGACTGCGTCCACGATCTCATTCTCGCCAAGTGCGCGCAGCCAGAAAACGCGGGCAGGATTGCTGTCGCCGCATGGGATGGAAGCTTCACCTACGCCCAGCTTGCTCAGGAAGCTTTCCGCCTTGCCGGTGCCATCGCCGGCGCGGCCCACCAAGTCCATGCCCGGGCCCACGGGAAGCAACTTTTCGTCCCCTTTTACTTGACCAAGTCGAAGTGGACGCCAGTTGCCCTTCTCGCCATCTTCGTTGCTGGAGGTGCCTGCGTTCCCCTTGAGCCCAGTCATCCCGCGGCCCGCCGCAACGACATCTTGGGTCAGCTCCAGGCCCCGATCGTTCTAACCAACACGGCCCTCCACCAAACCCTCGCCAAAAGTCTCGACCAGCAAACGCCCGTCCGCCACCTCATTTGCGTCGACGCTGAACACGATCCCGCGGCCGCCGCCCCCCTCCCCCAGGTCCAGCCGGACAACCTCTGCTACGTCATCTTCACCAGTGGTAGCACAGGCTCTCCCAAGGGTGTCAAGTGGGAACACAGCACGCTTGCCACCAGCGTTTGGGAGCACGGCCGCGAGTTCCACATGAACGACCGTACCAGGGTCCTTCAGTTTGCCTCTCATGTATTTGACGTTTCCGTGGTCGAGCTTATCACGCCTCTTGTCCACGGCGGCTGCATGGTCATTCCGTCGGACAATGACCGTATTGAGCCGAAGAGGCTGACCAAGTTCATGGAGAGCATGGGCGTCAACTGCGCATTGTTTGCCGCCTCTTTTGCCCGCCTCCTGAACCCAGCGTCTCTCCCGACCCTCCGAACCCTCATTCTCGGAGGCGAGTCCATAGGCCAGGAAAACATCGACAAGTGGACGCCGGCGTTGGACCGTTTCATCATCGGTTACGGTTCTGCTGAGACCTGCATCAACTGCGCAAAGAACGAGTTCTCCGTCAAGACCCAGGCCAAGAAGCCCTGGAAGGAGTCTCTCGGGCACGCTATCGGTGGGCGCATGCTCATTGCGGACCGCTATGACAGCGACAGGCTCGCCCCGATCGGCGCTGTTGGTGAAATCATCGTTGAGGGGCCCATCCTCGCTCAAGGGTATTTGAATGACGAGGCCAAGACAGCCAAATCGTTCATTCAGAACCCAGCTTGGGTTCGCAAGACACACTTCTACCCGGCCAATTCCAAGCGCCGTTTCTACCGGACCGGTGATCTGGGTCGCCAGGCCATGGATGGATCCATCGCTTTCGCTGGCAGAGCCGACTTCCAGGTCAAGATCCGTGGTCAGCGCATGGAACTGGACGAGGTCCGTTTTCACGTTGTGAAGGCGACGCCCTCGGCCGTCGATGTGCACGTCGATGTCATTACCCCGGTAGGAGACAAGGTTCTTGCCGCTTTCCTTTCTTTCGGGACCACCAGCGATCTTGAACAAGGTGTTCAGATCCACTCCATTGACGAGACCCAAGCAGCTGCACTGCGCAGCATGAAAGACGCCCTTCGTGGCAATCTCCCCGCAGCGGCGGTTCCCAGCTTCTTCATCCCGGTCGCCAGCCTCCCCTACCTGGTTTCCGGGAAGGTCGACCGCAGGCGGCTACTTGACTTTGCCAACAAGTCAACTATTAAGGAGCTCTCCTCCTACTCCAACTTCAAAGCCCGATCTACTCCCGCCGCTGCCGCCGCTACCGCTGCCCCCGTGGCGAAGATGGAGGCCGTGACCCCTTCCACCCCCCTCACCGAGAATGAGAAAATCCTCGTCACCTGCTGCAGGGAAGTTCTAAAGTCTCCAACATTCGGACCCGATGACAACTTTTTGATGTCTGGCGGCGACTCGATATCGGCAATCAAGGTGGCATCAGCTGCTCGTGACCGTGGGATCAGCGTCACCGTTGCTGAGATCTTCAACGCCTCGACCATTCGCGCCTTGGCCCAGGCAGCTCCCCGGGCGGAAACCTCGTCTGGCGATGAGGAGATCGACATCCCTGTCGCCCTCAGCCTGCTCCCAAGTGATTTGGTCGACGAAATCGTTATGGACGTGAAGTCCCGAAGCGCGCCAACTGACAAGGTCCTGGACGTGTATCCTTGCACTCCGCTGCAGGGAGCCCTCATCACCGCCTCTACCATGCGCATCGACGCCTACATCGCCCGCCACACCCTCAAGCTCCCTGCCTCCGTCGACATCACCCGCTTCAAGGCCGCCTGGGCCGCGGTCATCCGCCGCCACGATATTCTCAGGACTCGCATCTTCGAGGGCCAGCACGGCGCTGTTCAGGTCGTTTACGACTCCGAGCTAGCTTGGCACACCGGATCCGATCTGGAAGCGTACTGCGAGAAAGACAGGTCCCTTCCCATGAGCTATGGTGACAATCTCGTCAGACTAGGCCTCGTCGGTAGAACATTCATGTTCACCATCCATCATTCTCTCTTCGACGGGTGGTCAATCACCCGCTTGTTTGAGGATGTGGAGCGGGAGTATGCCGGTCTCGAGGCTCTCGAAATTCAGCAACACAACTTGTACATCCGGCACCTGTCTCAGCTCGATGTGGAGGCACCAAAGGAGTTCTGGGCTGCCAAGTTGGCATCGGACGCTGGATTGGCTGCCAGCCACTTCCCTCAGTCTATCGGCTCGGCTTACACTCCGGTGCCGGATTGCGAGGTCAAGATGAAGTTGGCGGTGGCAGACAACACCAAGTCCGAGTTCACCATGCCAACGCGCATTCGTGCCGCTTGGGCTCTTCTCGTGGGCCGTTACATCGACTCGCAGGACGTTGTGTTCGGCGAAACCTTCTCTGGCCGTTCCTCGAACTTGAAGAACGTCGGATCGATTGCTGGCCCGACCATCTCAAGCGCGCCCGTTCGTATCACCTGGGACAAGACCGAGTCTATCGACGCCCTTCTCCGGCGCGTCCAGAGTGACCTGCTTCAATTCGACGCTTACGGGCACATCGGCATCCAGGCCATTTCGCAACTCAGCTCGTCGGCTGCTGAGGCTTGCCAGTTCCAGCACCTGGTCGTTATCCAGCCGAAGCGGTCATCCCTGTTGTCGGAGAGGGATGAGAAGCTGAAGTCACAGATCGGGTTCCAAAACGTGTCTCTGGACCTGAGAGGCTACCACAGCTATGCCCTCAACATGGACTTCACGCTGGAGGACGACGGTGTCACGGTTACAACCACTTTCGACTCTTCCGTCTTCAACAAGCAGCAGATCCAGCACTTGCAGGCGCAGTTCGGCCATGTGCTGAACCAAGTCTGCCGTGCCCAAGACCTCACAAAGCAGGCCATTGGCGGCATTGACTACGCCTCGAAGAAGGATAGGGAAGTGCAGATCAAGAGCAACCGCCGCCACAAGATGCAATACGAACAAACAACCCTGCTTCAGGCCCTGGAGCGCCATGTCGCCAACCAGCCAACGGCGCCCGCCGTTTACGCCTGGGATGGTTCGCTGAACTATCGCGAGCTGGACCGTGGCACGACTGCGCTTGCCAACCACCTCACCGCGCTCGGGGTTCGGAAGGGTGACTATGTCCCCTACTGTTTCCCCAAGTCCGTGTGGGCCACCGTCTCCATCTTGGGCGCCATCAAGATCGGCGCCATTGCCGTCGCTCTCGAGCCCTCGTATCCGGACTCCAGCATCCTGAAGGTGCTCTCCCTCGTGAGGCCGAAGGTGGTGCTCTGCGCCCCTACATTCTTCTCGAGGATCAAGTCCATGGGTTTCCGGCCGTTTGCTGTCGAGGAGAACTCCATCCGCAGCATCTCCCAGAGGGCGGTCAAGAAGCGCTACTCCGTCCAGCCCACCGATGTTGCTTTTGTTGTGTTCACCTCCGGGTCTACTGGAGAACCCAAGGGCATCGTCCTGGAGCACGGCGCTGTCGCCATCATGGGGAAGCAGAATGGTGAGGTGATGGCCATTGACAACAACTCCCGGATTTTACAGTTCTCCGCGTACGTCTTCGACGTCAGCATCGGAGACCTCGCAATTTCCCTTTACTGGGGCGCTTGCCTCTGTGTCGCGTCAGACCACGACCGGATGAACAACCTCGCCTCCGCCATCAACAACCTCCGCGTCAACCGCGCCTGGCTGACACCTACGGTTGCTTCCTTGATCTCCCCTGCCGAGTGCCCGAACTTGGCGTGGCTCTCGGTCGGTGGCGAACAATTGACCCGAGCATGCAAAGACGTCTGGGAAGGCGTTCCTCTTGTCAATGTATATGGCCCGGCTGAAGTCACCAACTTGGGAACCGCGGTGAAGGTCTCGCGCGATCTGCCTATCACCAACATTGGCCACGCCAACGGCATCCGCGTTTGGGTTTGCGAGTCTGGCAACCCCAGGCAGCTTGCCCCCATCGGATGCATTGGCGAGGTCGTGTTTGAGGGACCCAATACAAGCCGAGGATACCTCAACAACGCCAAGCTGACCGACGCCGCGTTCCTCCAGATCCCCTCCTGGGTTCCCGGAGAGAGCTCCCAGAAGGCACGCATGTACCGCACTGGTGACCTTGCCCGGATGAACGCCGATGGTTCCATCGACTTCCAAGGCCGCAGGGACACGCAGATCAAGCTCCGAGGCCAACGCCTCGAAATTACGGCCATCGAGACCGCGCTCCAAGCATCGATCGACGAGCCGGCCGAGCTTGCCATCGATGTGCTCGATCGCACCAGCGCCGGCCGCGATGCATTCCTCATCGCTTTCCTCCATCTCCCCCAGAGACTCCCCGCTCAGGCTGACCCTGCGGCAGGTATCTTCTCCGAAATGGACATCAAGGCTCTGGTCGCCGACATCCGGTCGAGGTTGGCCCAGACTCTCCCGCCGCATATGGTCCCGACCTTGTTCATTCCCCTGAGTAGACTTCCCAAGTTGGTGTCAGGGAAGATCGACAGGAAGACCCTTCGCCTCGCAGTTGCCAAGTTGACCGATGAGGCGATGGGCGCTTACAAGTCGGACCAGCGCGCCGAGAAGCGGCAACCTTCGACCCAGGAGGAGTCCGTGATGCAGAAGCTGTGGGCCAACGTGCTCCGTCTTCGTGAGGCCGAGATTAGTGTTGATGACAACTTTGTTACCCTTGGGGGTGACTCCATCACTGCCATCAAGATCGTGGCTCAGGCGAGGGCGCAGGGAATCACCGTCTCCGTTGCCGCCATCTTCCAGCATGGCACCATTGCCAGCCTGTGTGGTTCGATGGCGAAGGCGACGAAGATTACCGAGGCGGTTGCTTCCGCACCCCGCCCGAAGTTCCAGCACCCGCAACTCGCGGATATCGCCCTCCAATGTGGTATCCCCGAGGAAGACATCGAGGACATCTTCCCCACCACGGCCCTCCAAGACGGCATGATGATGCTCACGGAAAAGAATCCCACGGCATACATCGCCCACCATATCATGCATTTGCCCAGCTGGGTCGATATCTCAGTCTTCTGCCGCGCTTGGCAGGCCGTCGCCGATGAGAACGCCATCATGAGAACAAGGATTGTTCCCGCCGGGCTGCAGGTTGCCCTCCACGCCGCTCCCATCCAATGGGCCACCCCGCGGTCGAATGACTTGAACGCCTACATCCAGGGCCTTCGCCAGCAGAAGATGGGTTTCGGAACCGCGTTGACGCAGCACGCCATCCTTCAGAACCCCACCCGCTTCGTCTTCACGGCTCATCACTCCGTGTACGACGGCTGGTCGATGGGTCTGCTTGGCGATGCCGTCACCCGGGCATACAAGAAGCTCGCTGGCATGCCGACTTCCCCGAGCAAGGATCAGGGCACCAAGATCAACTTCCACGCTTTCGTTGACTACATCGGGACCATCGACAAGACCGAGGCGAGCGAGTTCTGGCGCAGCCAGCTCGAAGGTGCTGACCCGGCCGCCTTCCCCCCCTCGTTGCCCTCCTCTTACCAGCCACTCGCCAACGCCCTTCTCGAGAAGAAGATCTCCTTCCCGAGAATGCAGAAGTCCACCTCGACCACCTCCACCCTCATCCGCGCCGCTTGGGCCCTCCTCATCTCGGCCTACTCCGGCTCCCATTCCGACGTCGTCTTTGGTGCCTCGGTCACCGGCCGCAGTGCCCCCCTGGACGGCGTCCTCTCTCTGGTTGGGCCTACCCTGGCGACCGTCCCATTCCGAGTCCCCCTGAAGTGGAATGAGTCGGTCAAGACCCTTCTAGACCGGGTTCAAATGCAATCGTTTGCTATGCTCGAGTACGAGCAGTACGGACTGCAGAACATCAAGAAGTCGGCGCCTTCAGCTGCGGCCGCCTGTGACTTCCAGAGTCTCTTGGTGGTGCACACCGAGTTTGACGGTTCCAGTCCCAAGGACCGGCTGACCTGGAGCTCAGAGCGCGCAACCTCCGACTTCTTGACCAACGCTCTCACCCTCGAGTGCCAGCCCATGGGCTCGCAGATGTTGTTGACTGCTTCCTACGACTCCTCTATCATGGACGAGAGACAGATGACACGGATGCTGACCACATTCGACCACATCTTGCGACAGCTGTGCCAGGGCGAGTTCAACAAGAACCTCCGCCTCGAGGACATCGACACCGTCAGCCCCGGCGACCGCGCTGAGATTGCCGGCATCACCAAGGCGCTTTCTCCCCTCATCAATGATCGCGTCCACGACATGTTTGCGCGGCAAGCCACCGCCACTCCGAATGCCCTTGCGGTATCCGCGTGGGATGGAGATCTCACATACCGCGCCTTGGACGACTTGTCCACCACGCTCGCCCGTCACCTCATTTCCCTCGGTGTCGGCCCGGAGTGCTTTGTGCCTTTCGCTTTTGAGAAGTCCAAGTGGGTTCCGGTGACTCAGATGGCTATTCTTAAGGCTGGCGGTGCGTGTGTTCCCGTCGATCCCTCGCAGCCGTTGGACCGTCTCCAAAGCATCATCGGCACCCTCGACGCCAAGGTTGTCGTGACATCCGCCCTGCACGCCAACCTTTTGGTGTCTTGCAGCCGGGTCCAGCACTTTGTTGCGGTCTCCCAGGAGATGGTTGAGCGTCTTCCGCAGCATGGTAGCGCCGCCATCAACCCCCAGACATCGCCTAGCTCGGCTTGCTACGCCATCTTCACCAGCGGCAGCACCGGCACCCCCAAGGGTGTTGTCTGGGAGCACGCTACCCTGTGCAGCAGCATGGCTGAGCACGGTGTTGCGTTCAACTACTCAACCGAGACCCGCGTCCTGCAGTTCTCGTCCCACACCTTCGACGTCAGCGTCTCGGAGCTACTGACCACCCTCGTCTTTGGCGGCTGCATCTGCATCCCCGACGACTTCACCCGCCTGAACGGCATCGCCGGCTTCATGAATGAGAAGCGCGTCAACTGGACCTTCTTCGCGCCGTCCTTCGCCCGTCTCATGGACCCGGCCACCGTTCCCGGCCTCAAGACCATCGTCCTCGGCGGCGAGGCGCCCGGCAAGGATAACATTGAGCGGTGGTCCGGCCGCCCGGGGCTCGAGCTGATCGTGACCTACGGCCCGGCTGAAAGCTGCATCTACTGCGCCAAGAACAGCGTCCGTGGCCCGCAGATCGACGGCAGCATCGGCCGCTCTATCGGCGGTATGATGTGGGTTGCCGACCTCGGTCGCCCGACAGAGCTCGCCCCGATCGGCTCGGTGGGTGAGATTGTTGTTGAGGGTAGCATCCTCGCGAGGGGCTATCTCAACGACGAGGCCAAGACAGCTGCGTCGTTCCGCCCGATGCCCGCCAAGTGGGCTAATGGCCGCAGCTCCCGGGTGTATTACACCGGTGATCTCGGTCGGGTCAACTCGGACGGCACGATCAGCTGCCTGGGGCGGAGGGATGACCAGGTTAAGATCCGTGGTCAACGCGTCGAGCTTCCTGACATCGAATACCACCTCCGCAAGGACGAGCGCGTTCACCAGGCGCTTGTTCTTTACCCCCGCTCAGGCCCCTGCGCCAACCACCTGGTTGGAATACTGTCCATGGTGCAGGACAAGCCTTCCATTGGGCCCGCTTCCTCGACCGACATCACGATCGCCAACCCCGAGGATTGGGTCCGGATCCCGGATGTTCAGGACACCCTCTCCCAGAAGGTCCCGGTTTACATGATCCCCGCTATCTGGATTGTGCTCAACTCCATCCCCCTCATGCCCGCCTCTCAGAAGGTCAACAAGAAGATGGTCAGCGAGTGGACCAAAGCCATGGATCACGCCACCTACGAGAAGATCGCCAGCCGTTCTGCGGGTGGTAGCTCGGATGAGCTCCCCGCGATGAACACTGCCCTGGAAGAGCAGGTGCGCAACATCTGGAGCGACATCCTCAACGTCGGCCAGAAGACGATCGGGCCGAACACCTCGTTCCTGAGACTCGGAGGCGATTCGATCTCTGCCATGCAGGTCGTCACCAAGTGCAGGAATGAAGGCGTCATGGTCACTGTTCAGGACCTCCTGAAGGCCAAGACTATCGCGGAGTTCTGCGAGCGGGCTGCGCTCTCGACGGGCCAAACCGCAACCAGCAAGCTCGTGGAGGAGCCCGAGTCCGAGACCCCCTTCGCTTTGTCTCCCATCCAGGAGTGGTTCATGACGCTCGCGCCCAATGCACCGAACCACTTCAACCAGAGCCATCTTCTTCGGTTCACCGAAGACGTGGACTTTGGCAAGCTGCAGGGTGCTCTCATCGCCATTGCTCAGCGACACCCCATGCTCCGCGCACGGTACGAACAGGTCGGCGGAAACTGGCAACAATACATCTCCTCTGATGCTACCAGCTCGGTTCAATGCCGCCAGTTCCGGTCCATCTGGACGATGCAAAAGGTCATCGAGTACGCGTCCGATGCCCAGGCCAGCCTAGATATTACCAAGGGCCCGCTCATGGCCGCCGACTTGTATGAGATGACCGACGGCACAGCAGTGCTTTTTATCACTTGCCATCACATGGCTATTGACCTCGTGTCTTGGAGGGTCGTTCTCCAGGAGCTGGAGGAGATCCTGCGGACCGGGAGCATCACTTCAACTCAGAAGTCTCTTAGTTTCCGCACTTGGTGCAAGCTTCTGGAGGAGCGTGCCAATTCCGTGACCGGCGTCTTGGATGTCCCCGCGCAGGATTTCGACTTCTGGGGCATCAGCAATGCCGACAACACGGCTGCTCACATTGTGGAGCAAACCTTCACGCTGGACGACCAGACTACCGAGCTGCTGATGGGCCGCTCCAACGAGGCCTTCAACACCGAGCCCCTCGATCTCCTCTTGACGGCCGTCGCCCACTCCTTCAACCAGGTCTTCCGCTCGGTTCGGAGCCCAGTCGCCATCTTCAACGAGGGCCATGGACGTGAGCCATGGAGGGCTGACATCGACCTGTCGTCTACGGTTGGCTGGTTCACTTCGATGTGCCCCATCCTTCTGTCCGACCACAAGGACGGCGTGCTCCGCTCCCTCAAAGAGGTGAAGGACATCCGCCGCCGGATTCCCGAGAAGGGTCTGCCTTTCTTCACGTCCTACGCCCAGAACGCTACCACTGGAGTCGAGATCACCTTCAACTACTTTGGTCTTTTCCAGGCCTTCGAGCGACAGGGTGCGCTGCTCAACCGCATGAGCTGGGCCCCTTTCCACGCCCCATCGGACTCTGCTGCTGACGTGCCGCGGTTCTCCATCTTCGACGTTTCCGCTGGTGTCGAGAACGGTGTTATGGCCATGAACTTTGGCTTCAACAACAAAATCAAGCACCGCCACCTCGTCCAGCAGTGGGTTGAGGCGTGCTCGGATACCCTGCTCGACCTGGTTCAAGCCACTAGCCAGCAGAGGGAGACGTCGCTTACCCTCGCCGACTTCCCTCACTTCCGGACTACCTACGATGAGCTGTCGGCGCTCCTAGAGAAGACTCTACCGGCTGCGGGTGTCGCCCCGGCCAATGTTCAGGATATCTACGCCTGCTCGCCCATGCAAACTGCACTGTTGGTCAGCCAGGCCATGGACCCCACGCTTTACGCCGTCCGCTACGTCTGGGAGGTTGTCCCCAAGTTAGCCCAGCCTATCTCGACCGACAAGCTCATCGCAGCTTGGAAGAAGACGGTCAAGCAACACCCCATGCTCCGCACCGTCTTTGTCCAAGCCGGCTCCTCCATCGACGGCAAGACCACTTCGGCTTACACGCAGGTGGTTCTCAAGAACTTCGAGCCCAACGTCCTCATCTGCGAGGATGCCTCCACTTTCCCGCTCAGCCGCCCGGAGCACCACATCTCCAACGGCCCGCCACACCACGTCGTCCTCTCCCAAGAACCCTCCGGCAAGGTGCTAGTCCAGCTCGACATCAGCCACACGCTAATCGACGGGTCATCCGTCAACGCCCTGCTCGACACGCTCGTCAGGGCCTACGACGGCGCCCCCATCGCCGCCACCTCCCCAGACGCCTACGGCAGCTACATCAGCTTCCTGGGCAAGCAAGACCTGGACTCGTCCCGCCAGTTCTGGAAGACCTACCTCAGCGGCGCCGAGCCGTGTCATTTCCCCACCCTGACGGCGGCGGCACCCTCGTCCCAACCCCGCCAGCTCGTCCACCTCGACTTCTCGTACCCCAACCCGACCAAGCTGCACTCCCTCTGCGCCCAGGCCGAGACTACCGCCGCTAGTGTGTACAAGCTGGCTTGGGCGCTGGTACTGCGCGTCTACACGGGCAACAACGCACCGTGCTTTGGCTACCTGGCTTCGGGACGCGATCTGCCCATTGAGGGGATTGAGGAGGCGGTTGGGCCGTTTATCAACATGTTGGTGTGCATGGTGTCGTTGGAAGATGATGACAGCGAAGTTGGGGCAGCGCTGAAGACGGCACATGCGGATTATGTGAACTGCTTGTCGCATCAGCTTTGCTCGCTCGCTGAGATCCAGCGGGGCTTGGGGCTGGGTGGTGATCGGTTGTTTAACACGGTGATGTCGGTTCAGAGGCTGGCGCCGCCGGGGACGAGTGCGTCGACGGTGGAGTTCCAGCCGGTGCATGTCGAGGATCCGAGTGAGGTGAGTTTGTGTTAGCGAGGGTTTGGTGGTGTTTGGATGAAGGCTAACTCGGTTCAGTTTGACATCGCTCTCAATATCGGGGACTCGCCGGACTTTGTCGACATCAACTTGACCTACAGCACTGGCGTCATTTCGGCGCTCCAGGCAAAGGGCCTTGCCTCGACCTTTGCGCTGGCCATCGACAGCGTTCTGGATTCCATGTCCAAGCCCATCAAGGCGGTCGGAGTCCTCACTCCCGAGGACAACCAGCAGATCCTTAGCTGGAACAGCACTGCCATCACGGCCGCTGTCCCCGCGCAATGTGACCAGCTCATCAGCCTCCATCTTGCCACCAAGGGAGGCATGCCTGCTGTTTCCGGCTGGGACTTGTCCCTGACCTACTCCGAGTTGGATACCCTTGCCAGCACCGTGGCGCGTCATCTCGTCTCGGAGTACTCTGTTGGTCCCAACACCATCGTTCCTTTCTGCTTTGAGAAGAGTGCCTGGACGATTGTCACTATGCTCGGCATCATGAAGGCTGGAGCGGCCTTTGTTCCTTTGGACGCCAAGCACCCCATCGACCGCTTGGTGAGCATTGTCAAGCGGGTCCAGGCACCCCTGGTTATCTGCTCAGAGCAGCATGAGAACATTGGTCTTGACATCGGCGGGAACCTCACCATGCCTTACCTACTCGTCGGGTCCCGCAGCATCAGCACGATACAGGCATCCAGCCGGTCCAGCCTCCCCCCAGTCTCTCGCCGGAGCCCCTCAGACTTGGCATACTGCCTATTCACCAGCGGCAGCACTGGAGAGCCCAAGGGTGTGCTCATCCAGCACGAGGCGCTTTGCAGTGGCGCGACCATGCATGGCAGAGCCTTCAACTACACTGCCCAGGCACGCACTTTGCAGTTCGCCTCGTACGGATTTGACGCCTCCATCACCGAAATCCTCACCACGCTCGTCATGGGCGGCTGTGTCTGCGTTCCCTCCGAAGAGCAGCGCATGGACAAAGACAAGCTTATGGACTACATCAACGCCCAGAACGTCAACCACGCTCTCCTTACCCCCTCGGTTCTCGCACTCATGGACCCTGCCCGGGTGCCGTCCATTACCACCCTCCTACTTGGCGGTGAGGCTGCCGGATACCAACTCATCGACAAGTGGCGTGCGCCCACACGCCGCGTCCTCATCGCCTACGGCCCCACGGAGTGCACCGTCATCTGCGCCGGGCACGACGTGACCGATCCTGCTACCCTCCGCCCTGGCAAGAGCTCCATCGGCAACAGCGTGGGCAGCGTCGCCTGGATCGGCGATGCCCGCGACCACAACAAATTGGTCCCCATCGGCGCTATCGGAGAGCTCCTCGTCGAAGGTCCGATTTTGGCTCGCGGCTATCTCGACGATGAAGCCAAGACCAAGGCGGCGTTTGTCAAGCCAGCCTGGGCGGGCGGATACCGTCGCATGTATCGCACCGGCGATCTTGTCCGCTACCAGGAGGATGGTACCATGGAGTACCTCGGCCGTCGTGACAACCAGGTCAAGCTTCGTGGTCAGCGTCTCGAGTTGGGCGAGATTGAGGAGCATTTGATCAAGCACCCCGAGGTTCAGCAGGGCTCAGTTCTCTTGATCAAAGAGGGCGTGTGCGCAAACAAGCTTGTGGCTGTGATGACGCTCAAGGCGTCGTCTGCCTTTAAGGTGGCCGGCCGGCTGTCGTTGGCGTCGGACCCTGTCGATGGACTCGACGTCTTGGCTAGTGACTACGTCTCCTCCACCACCACCGCCGTTAGTCAGGATATTGCCAGTGTGCTGCCGTCCTTCATGGTTCCTTCGTGCTGGATCGTCGCTAGCCAACTGCCTCTGATGGCTTCCGGCAAGACCGACCGCCGCTTCCTGACCAACTGCGTCAACAACATGGGCCAGGAGGTGTACCAGCTTTGCACTGGCCTGGGCTTAGAGGCCTCTGCCGCCGACGAGGAGGACCTGACAGCCGTGGAGAAGACCCTGCGCCAGGTTTGGAGTGCGGTTCTCAATGTCCCGGAGCAATCCATCAACCCCTCCGCCGGCTCGTTTGTCAAGATGGGTGGTGACTCCATCAGCGCCATGGAAGTTGTTGCCCAGGCTCGTGGCAAGGGTATCCCGCTTCTCATCGAGCAGCTCCTCAAAGCCAAGTCCGTCAAGAAGCTAGCTGCCAATTTCGACAACCTCGATTTGGCCCCGGCACAACCTTCCACAACCGGGGAGACCTCCATGGTGGCGACGACCAGCAGCGCCCAGGACGAAGAGGAAGCGGAAGACGACAACATCACCATGTTTGGCCTATCCCCCATCCAGCGCATGTTCACCCGCCTCTCGCCTGGCGAGAACCACTTCAACCAGAGCTTCCTTCTCAAGGTCTCAACCGACAAGGCACGCCTCTCCGAGGATCAGGTTGGGCAAGCTCTGAATGTCGTGGTTAAGCGCCACGCCATGCTTAGGGCTCGCTTCCAGAAGCTGGGGCGCACCTTCAAGCAGTGGATCGAGCCCGTGGTGGAGGACTCGTACATCTTCCGCTCTTGGGACATGCCGGCTTCCGTTGAGTTCTCGGCTGAGGCCGTCGAGCAGATTCGCGAGACTCAGCAGTCGCTGGATCTCGAGAACGGTCCGGTCTTTGCCGGCGACTTACTCAACATTGGTGATGAGCAGTACCTCTTCCTGACTGCCCACCATCTCGTCATCGACCTTGTCTCGTGGCGCGTCGTCATCAAGGATCTCGAGGATTTCCTTGTCGGAGGGGCCATCTCGGCTTATCGCAGCTTGTCGTTCGAGAAGTGGTGCGGACTGCTCAACACCCACCGCAAGACCTTGACCGGAACCGCGACAGTCCCCTTCGAGGTCGCCAGCCCAGACTACAAGTACTGGGGCATGGCTGGCAAGCCCAACTACGCCAAGGACTTTGAACACCACCAATTTGTGCTCCCAAGGAACACTTCGGAGTTGCTTTTGGGACCTTGCAATGACCCCCATGGGACCGAGTCTCTTGACCTGTTCTTCGCCGCAGCCATGCACTCTTTTGCCGCAACCTTCCAAGACCGAGACATCCCGCCAATTTACAACGAGGGCCACGGCCGTGAGCCCTGGGATCCCTCTGTCGACCTCTCCCGCACTGTCGGTTGGTTCACCACCATTGCTCCCGTCTGGGTCGACAGCCGCCGTTGCAACAAGGACATTTCGGAATATGTCAAGCAAGTCAAGGATGTGCGCCGCAACACGCCCCACAAGGGCTTCTCGTACTTCAGCTCGCTTGATCTGGAACGCAAGCCATTCAGCATCGAGGTGTCTTTCAATTACTTCGGGTCTTTCCAGCAACTCGAACGCAAGGATGCTCTGCTCAAGCAAGTCCACTTCCGCAACCTCGAGATCGACTCCTTCGAAGTCAGCGAGAAGCACAAGAAGTTCTCCCTCATTGATATCAACGCCGAATCGGAGAACAACCAACTGGTCTTCACCTTCAATTTCAACAAGACCATGAGTCGCCGTGATGATGTCGAGCGCTGGATCGGCAACTATCAGAAGAGCCTTGAGCACATGGCTCGGGTTCTTGGGTCCCGTGACGCCGACTCCCTTAGTATCGACGGGTTTGAGGTCTCAGAAGGCTTGGGCTTGCAGCTCCCGCAGGATCCCAGCCTGAAGGCGCTCGGGATCGTAGACAGCAACGTGGAGGACATCTACCCCTGCACGCCCTCTCAGCAGGGCATGCTGCTCAGCCAGAGCAAGGACGCCGATATGTACTGGTTCCGATCCGTGTACGAGATTGAGACCAACACCACCACCCCCATCACCCTCAACAAGATGCGGCAGGCCTGGAAGGCCGTCGTCCGTCGCCATCCCGTCTTGCGAACCATCTTTGTGGAACAGGACTCAACTGATGGCCTTTACGACCAGCTCGTCCTCAGGGACTATGAGCCGGATGTCGTTGAGGATGAAGTCGGCGCTTCCATGAGCGATGCTGACCTGGCCGAGGCCCTGAAGATCCAGGTGATCCCCGAGGACATGCTCTGCCGCCGCGCACCCCAACACCAGCTCCGCCTTGTCCGCCAAGCTGGCACCGGCAGAGTCTTCTGCAGCTTCCTTCTCAGCCACGCAATTGCCGACGGTGGCTCCATGGCTATCATCCTCCGGGATTTCAGCACCGCTTGCCAGGCCCTGCCCCTCGACGCCGCAAAGCCCCTGCTCAAGAACTACACCGACTACATCCAGTCCCGGGACGCCGCCGCGGACATCAACTTCTGGAAAACGTCGCTCGAGAGCGTCGATCCCTGCTTCCTACCCACCGAGGAGCAGCCGTTCGCGGAGAAGGTGCTCCACAAGGCGGAGGTGCCCGTCGACAGGATCAACTACGCCAAGATGCAGAGCGCCGCCCGCGAGCTCGGTGTCTCCCTCTTCAGCTTGCTCCAGGTGACCTGGGCATTGACCCTTCGCGAGTATGTCAACTCCGACCGCGATGAGGCCTGCTTCGGCATTGTCACCTCGGGCCGCGACCTGCCGGTCAAGGAGATTGGCGATATTGTTGGCCCGCTAGTCAACATCCTAGTTTCGAGAATCGCTCTGCCCCAGGATCAGACTGTCGCGCAGATTGCGGAGGCCGTTCACGACAACTTCATCGACAGCCTGGCGCATCAGACGTCATCTCTTGCGGAGATTACGCATGAGCTGAGCTCGGGTACTCTCTTCAACACGGGCATGACCCTGCAGAAGGCCATGCCTGGTGGGGAGGATGCCTCGGCCGTGTCATTCCGGCCGATGGGTGGCCAGGATCCTACTGAGGTAAGTTTGGAGTGCATCATAGATCAGTTGTGGGTTGCTAACAAGACAAAGTTTGATCTGGTTGTGCAGGCCCTTGATAATGGGCAAGCTTTGAGGCTGCACATGAGCTACTGGTGCGACAAGATCTCCGACAACCGCGCCAGCAGCATGGCCACCACTTTCGCCTCCATCCTGTCCCAGGTTGTTCAGAACCCAGACATCCAGACTGTGGACCTCCACATGACTTCCGACAAGGATGTCCAACAACTGTGGAACTGGAACGCGTCGCTCCCGCCCGCCCTTGACCTGCGCATTGAGGATATGATTGCTCAGCGCACGGCCGAGAACCCAGACCAGGAAGCCCTTTGGTCTACCCAGGATGTCCTGACCTACGGGCAGCTCGATCTCCTGTCGAGCAGAATTTCTCAGGGCTTCCTCGCGGACGTCGAGCGCGAAGAGGTTGTGCCGCTCTGCTTCGAGAAGTCCGTCTGGATTGTCGTGGCCATGCTTGCCGTTCTCAAGTCAGGGGCCACGGTTGTGCTTATGGATCCTTCTCATCCGCTTGAGCGCCTCCGATCCATCACCAACACCGTGAAGGCTAAGCGGATCCTGGCTTCTCCTTCTCAGGCTGACATGTGCCTCAACCGTCTCGGCCTGCCTACCGTCGCCATCTCCGGAGACATGTTCAACCGCCGATCTGGTGTCCCCGGCTCCGCACCGAGGTCCTTCATGACAAAGCGGACCATGAAGTCGAGCTCTGATGCGGCTTATGTCGTCTTCACCAGTGGTTCCACTGGCACTCCCAAGGGTTCTGTCACCGAGCACCGGTCTTTCTGCACTGCGACACAGGGTTATCACCAGGCCATCGGTCAACTGCCTGGCGAGAGGGTCCTGCAGTTCGCTTCCTACAGCTTCGACGCCAGCTTTCTGGAGATTCTTGGTTCACTCATGGTTGGTGCCACCGTCTGTGTCCCGACCGAGGACGAGAGGTCCGACCAGCTCGTCTCTTTCATCAACCGGTCTGCGACCACTTTCGCGGTCATCACGCCCACCGTCGCCTCTCTTCTGGAACCCAAAGCCGTTCCCACCCTTGCTTGCCTCGCGCTTTGCGGCGAGCCCATGACCACCTCGCACATTGCTACTTGGTCCAACAAGATTCGTCTTGTCAACGCTTTCGGGCCAAGCGAGTGCTGTGTCGGCAGCGCCGCCAACTCTTTCGTTACGGAGCAGTCCAGCCCCAAGTGCATCGGCAAGGCAGTTTCCTGCTGTTACTGGGTGGTTCACCCGCGGAACCACAACCGTCTGGCCCGCATCGGTAGCGTTGGCGAGCTCCTCATCGAGGGCCACATTCTCGCCCGGCACTACCTCAATGAGCCGGTCAAGACCAAGGACGCCTTCATCACCAACCCCGAGTGGGCCACGCCGGGCCGCGCCACCAGACTTTACAAGACTGGCGACTTGGTCTACCAGAACCCCGACGGTACGTTCCAGTACGTCGGAAGGAAAGACACTCAGGCCAAGATCCACGGCCAGAGGCTCGAGTTCGGCGATATCGAGCAGGCCTTTAGGGAAGTGGTTTCCGGCACGGAGAACGTCGTTGCCGAGATTGCACAGGAAGGCCACCTCGTAGTCTTCTTTTCAGCCAAGAACACCAACCTCGACAATTTCGACGTCTCCGCAACCAAAGCGAAGTTGGCCGAGAAGATCCCCGCCTACATGGTGCCGTCGGTCATCATGCCCCTGGAGCAGATCCCGCTCATGCCTTCCGGCAAGGTTGACCGCAAGAAACTGAAGACTCTCGGAGCCAACATGCCCGTCCAGCAGGAGAACAGAGCTGGCCGCCTGCCCACGAGCGAGATGGAAATCGCCCTCGCAGCCCTCTGGAAGGACGTCATGAAGTCAGCCCCCGCTCGCATCATGGCCGACGATAGCTTCTTCCACGTCGGCGGAGATTCTTACACAGCCATGAAGCTAGTCACCGCAGCCCGTGCCAGTGGCATTTCCCTGAACGTCGCCGCCATCATGAAGACACCCAAGCTCTCTGACATGGCAAAGAAAGCGACGCACATGGCCGCTGCCAACCTCACCCCCCGTCGATGCCGAGGCCACTGCCCCGTTCAGCATGATCCAGTGGACCTCGGAAGTTGAGGATGAGGTCACCCGGCAGTGTGACGTCTCGGCCGAAACCATCGAGGATGTTTACCCCTGCACACCTCTGCAAGAAGGCCTCTTTGTACTCTCGGTCAGGCAGGCTGGAGCATATGTTGCTCGCCACTGCTACCAGCTTCCGCGCAGCCTGGACCTCGCCCAGTACAAGAGCGCTTGGAACACCGTCTACGAGGCCAACGCCATCCTCCGAACTCACATCGTGCAACTCGAGAACGCCGGCGGCAACAGGAAGCGCGGGGGTCTCTACCAAGCCGTCATCAACAAGCCCCTTGTCTGGCAACGCGCGAGCTCACTCGACGAGTTCGCAACAACCCGCCCCGTTTCCCTCGGCGGGCCCCTGGCCGAGTTCGCCATCGTGGAGAACCCGTCGACCCGGTACCTCGTACTTACAATGCACCATGCGGCCTACGACGCCGCCTCCTTGGGCATGCTCCTCGCGGACGTCGAGAGCGTCTACACGGGCAACTCCCTCCCCACCAAACCGCCCTTCCGCGAGTTCATCCACCAACTCCAAACCACCCCCGCCGAACAAACCCGCACCTTCTGGTCGCACTACCTCGACGGCGCCCAACCGCCCACCTTCCCCGCCATCCCAAGCGGCTACGTGCCTTCGGCCGACAGCACCTTCGAATCCGACCTCACCCTCCCCAGCACCCCCTCCAAAACCTTCACCACCGCCACCCTGATCCGCGTCGCCTGGGCCATGGTTCTCGCCCAGCACGCCTCGCAAACCGACATCGTTTTCGGCGAGACCCTGTCCGGGCGCAACGGCACCGACGACGCCAACACCAACCACTTGAGCGCGGCGGAGATGCAGGGCCCCATGATCACGACCCTTCCCGTGCGCTGCACGCTCGAGGCGGGGAACGACGTGGAGAACGTGCTGGCGCGCATGCAGGCGGCGCTGGTGGACATGATCCCGCACCAGCACGCGGGGATCCAGACGATCCGGCTGGCGAGCAAGAGCGCGGCGGCCGCGTGTAACTTTGCGTGCTCGGTGACGATTGCGCCGGAGTCGTCCGCGCCGCTGAGCTTGGGGTTGGGGATCGTGCCCGTGGAGGTGGGCCCGCCGCCTGCGATGAGCTATCCGCTGGCGGTGCAGTTTATTCTGGCCGATGGGGGACGGTTGAAGGTGTCGGTTTATCACGACAGGAGGTTGGTGGATAGGGGGCAGGTGCAGAAGATGGTGGGGAAGTTTGAGAATGTGCTGGAACAGTTGTGTTCTGGGGAAAAGACGACGGTGGGGGAGATTGAGGTGGATGTGGTGGTGTCTGGTGGCTTCACGCCCGCTGGTGTCGATGGCGGGTTGAGGCATGATGTGTTGGGGGTGTTGAATGAGGAGATTGAGGATCTGTTGGACGAGATCTCGTCGCAGGAGTTGAGCAAGCCGAGCACGGCGACGTCGTGCTCGGAGGTGATGGTGGCGGCGGGAGACTTGGAGCAGAGTATGAAGGAGTTGTGGGCGGATATCCTGGGGATGCAGGTGGATGAGATTTCGGCTACCGACAATTTCTTCCATCTCGGCGGCGACTCGATTGCCTCGATGCGGCTTGCTACAGCTGCCGAGCGGAAACAGATCAAGGTCAATGTCTCCGACATCTTCCAGCATCCCACTCTGGAGGAGCTGTGCGAGTTCGCGCAGGCTCAGGCGAACGTTGCCACTCAGGAGGACGACACTATCGTACAGCCCGTGTTCCAGGACGAGTATCAAGCGTTCGGGGTGATCGATCACCTCGGGCTGGAGCAAGAGGAGGTGGTGGAGACTGTGTGCAGGCAACTCTCGGTCTTCCCTGGCGATGTCGAGGATGTCTACCCAGCAACTGACTACCAGGCTTGGGCCATTAGCCACGGTCTGATGAGGAGCAGAGGCAACACCAACTACTTCATCTTCCGACTCCACGGCCACCTCGACACATTCCGCCTGGAGCAGGCTTGCAGGAAGATGGTTGCCTCCAACCCCATCCTGCGCACTCTCTTCACGACAATGCGCGGTCAGGTCATGCAGGTTGTCCTGCGCTCGTACCAGATTGAGTTCCTGCGCTATGGCAGTGAGCATTCGGCGGACGACAACTTCATCAACTGGCTTGTTGAGCAGGACACTCAGCGATCGGCTTACCTCTCACAGTCAATCGTCCGCTTCAAGCTGGTGCTGCACGCCGATGGGCACTACGTCCTGATCATGCGCATGTCTCACGCCCAGTACGATGGCATGTGCATGCCGCTGCTCATCCAGGATCTCGAGAAGTGCTACAACGGGCAGGAACCCATGGAACGCCCTTCATTTGGCAAGTTTATCCAGGGCGCTGCCGTTCGGGAAGAGCAGGCTGTTGACTTCTGGGGTAACCTGCTCGAGGGGTCGTCCATGACCGAGATTGTCGAGCACTCGGGCCCATCTCACAAGCACAACGTTGACACGATCCGGACTCGGAACATCGCTCCGATCCCCGTCAACGTGGCGGGCATGTCCCAGGCCACCCTCGTCAAGGCCGCCTGGGCGCTCGTGCTCGCCAAGATGTCCGGCCAGCGAGACATTGTGTTCGGCAACCTCATCTTTGGCCGCAACATGCCCGTTGCTGGCATCGAAGACATTGCCGGCCCTTGCATCAACATCATCCCCGTGCGGGTCGGCGTCAACGCCATGGACAGCATTCACGACCTCCTCGCGCTGGTCCAGGAGCAGCAGATGGCTGCGATGCCACACGAAGGACTCGGTTTCCGTCGCCTGGTCAAGAACTGCACTGACTGGCCGGACTGGACCCGCTTCAGCTCCGTTGTCCAACACCAGCAGCTCGGCCGCGATGGTACGGAGGGCCAGGAGTTCAAGCTGGCGGATAATCTCAAGTGCGAGATGGGTGTTCTCGGCCCTGCCTACGATTCTTCGGATTTGTGGGTTCAGACGACGCCGCACAAGGACTCCTTCAAGGTCGAGATTGGCTCTTGCAGCTCGGTGGTGCAACCCGCCGTCGCCGAGATGCTGCTTGACAAGCTCTGTGCCACTCTCAGCATCTTCGCCTCAATCTCCGCGGGAAGCAGCCCGCACCTGTGGGAGTTGCTGGCTCGGGATGGTGCCCCCCTGATTCCGATCAAGTCATCGATCGTCGAGCAGGTATGGGGCAAGGTCCTTCCCGACGCCGACGCCATCTCCTGGGATACACCGTACTTCGACATCTGGGGTGACGAGATCGCCCCGGCGCGCTTCCTCGAGGAGTACGCCGAGCACGGCCTGCACTTCGACATGGAGGACATCCTGGAGAACCCAACCAAGCAAGCACAAATGATGCTCACCTCGCGCCACCAATCCGACAAGAACCGCGGCCGCAGCCCACGCCCGGCACCGGCGCCAATCCCCACCCGGCCGCGTGCCATCACCCACGACACACTCCAGAGCGCCACCGCCACCACCAACGCGCGCGGCTTCTGGATCCTGGACAACAGCTCCAAAAAGACCAGCCGCGCCAGCAGCAGCCGAGGCAGCCCGATCCCCGGCTCGCCCATGATCTCCTCCCCGCTGGTCGCCTCGCCGCGCATGATGGGCACCGTCCCACCGCGGCGCAAAAACACCATGGGCTTCGCGCCGCCCCTGAGCCGGCGCACCACCGGCCCCTACCCCTCGGCCTACACGCCCACGAGCGCCAACTCCAACTACAGTCTGAGCAGCTCAACCGCGTCATCGACGGCGGGCGGGCCCGTGTCGGGAAGGGGCGCGGTACAAGCCTATGGACGTGATCAAGGGGTGGTGGGATCGACGTGGGCGGAGCGCAACAAGTCGTTCGCGAGCATCAGCCCGCCGCCCACGCCGGGTTCGAGCAACGGGTCGACGGCGTCGACGAGCCCGCGCAGTGCGCTGCGGCCGTTTAAGTTGCCCGAGTATGCGCAGGCTGCTGCGGCGGCGGGGGGTGCCGAGGCGGAGAGGCCGAAATTGAGGAGGAAAAAGGTGAACTCGTTTCCGGTCGGGTTTGGGCAGGGGAGGTGGTGAGTGAGATGTGAGGTGGATGGTCATGACGGGGAGGAAGATATGGGGGGACAACGTGATGCAAAACAAAAAAAAAAAGAAGAAAAAGAAAAGGAAAAAGAAAAAAGAAAGAAAGAAAAAGAGGGAAAAGAATTGAGCGGCACGGAGTTGGGGGTTAGTTTTCTATTTTGGTTGGGTTTGGTTCGCGTTTTTTGTTTGGCAGTCTTATTTCAAGTCTTGATGCTTTCTGGTGTTGAGGCGACGGGTATGGGAGGGTTCGGTGGGGCGAGGTGCCATTGAATATTGGCGTTATGGACTTCGAGTGTTTGTTCTTTGGAGTAAGGAGTGCGGCTGCTTCGTCTTGTCAGGCTTCAAATCCACGTTATTTTATCCACTCGTTGAAGACCGCGCCATATTTCCAGTTCCCCAAAGTATGTCCCAAAGCAAACGCGAAAATGGAGTTTCTCACGGCACTCAAAACAACAGCCGTCCACGAACCAAGGCAGCACCGGATGCCAAGACCACCAACTGCACTAGCAGGGGTTGACCCGGTCCTTGCTGTGCCGTTGATCACCAGGCGAGGCTGGGGCCGAAGACAGAACTTCATGTGTCCCACTCTCTCCCTCCCGTTTCTCACCGAATTGGCAACCCTTTTCACCACCCGTTATTATGTCTCAGTATCCGGAGCAGTGCACATCACGTATTGAGACATCACTGCCACCCGTTTGGAAGCGGAGTTATACGGCACACCATTCAGAAGATGATGACTCTTCTTCCGACGGACCCGAACCCCTCATTCACCATCCCCGTCACCGTCACCGTCACCGTCATCGTGCCCGAGAGAGACACTCCGAAACCCCAAACCGCCATGATGTTGATTGCAGCCGTACGAGAGTCATCTCTCGACCGCCCCCGCCTTTGCCACCCAGGGCCCGCCAGCGAGAATCGCATATCTCATATCCAGCCGCGCCGATTCATGCAGGCGTGAAAATCGTTAGAGCAAGGGTCGCAAGAGCCAAGGTGAGCTGCCCATGTCCAAGTAGTCATTATACATATTTGCCTGACACCTTGAACACGGACAGTCACCCGAGGTTGGGACCCATGAGGAACGTTTCGAGCTCAGCGAGGATGCCGTGATTAAGGAAAGTTCCACAAGTATCGACTATGATTACGATATCGACCGCAGTAGTGAGTCCCAAAGCTCGGTTGAACTCTACAAAAGGCCGGTCTACAGCGAGGCCACGTACAGCGATTCCGACGATGAGTATCACTGTGACATCTTTTATTCTTTCGGTGATTCGATCAACAGTGGGGGCCGCCGGGGTTCTCAACTGGACGGCGCGAGCATCTCCGACATTGAGTCCACCGTGATCCCGGATGAGGGAAACGAAGACAGCCCCGACCTCGCGGAGCGTGGTGCCGCTGCCTATCATATTCTTGAATCACAGTACGCCGGTGACGGGTACGAGGCGGGTCATCACTCGGTCCAGTTGACGGCCGTCTTAAGCGAGCGGGCCCCTGTATCGCAGTCCTTGTATCGGTGGATGTAAGAGACTCATCCCGTCCCCTACCTGCCTATTACCGCTCACTTCCTTAATAGTCATTTCTCCCGGCCATCCATGGACATCGACGATTTCGCGGTATATCTCTATTCCAGCTATTCACTCTCCATGCGGTTGACTGACGTCCGTTGGCAGATGCAAGTTGCCACCATTCCAGGCCTCTCCAACAGAGATAAGAACGAACTTCAAAAAGTTATCATGGGTGTAAAAAGGGACCATGCCAAGACTGTGCAGGCATCGGATGGGAAATACGCTCGCTACTTGGAGCCGAAGCTTCGCCACGAACCCCTGATGCAGGATGGTAAACCCGTTGGGTCTCGAGCAGTGACGTGGGTTTCACTGCCATACTTCTCCTTGGAGCCTTATTCCGGACTCCTGGACACGGCCAACAGCCCCAAGTCCCTTGCCACCCCAACCTTGCTTCAGGCGAGGTACTCACGGACAACACGCGTCAGGGACATGGAGCAGGCTGTGTGCCAACAAGGCGGGGCTCCGAAGGGGCACTGTTTTCACGTTTCCCAGCTCTGGTGTCTTGTGCTTGACAACTGTACGCGCAACTCCACCACCAACCCCCCGATCGGGCGAGGATTCCACTAACCAGCTACCTACCTTCTTTAATAGCGTTGCTCCTCACATACGGGCGCATTACAGAGGAGGCCCTCTGTGGGGGGGTTATTAGCAAGACAGTACTACCCTTGCACAACCCCCCTGACCCGATGCCGAGCAAGGCATTGTCAGTCCGATATCGAGGTTCCGTAATCTGGTCCATTCCCGTCAAGGAGTGCGAAACATGGTTTGTAGGTCGCTACGCCGTGCTATCATGCGACGGTATCAATATGCTGAGCATCATGTAGGGTTTTATATCCCACTTTCGCAATTACCACCCATGGCGACTTCGGTTCTTTTACCAAAGCACCGCAATCAAGCCTCAGAGCTGGCCCAAGTTTTACCGCCTCGCCGTTCGACCCGACAGGAAGCTGGTTTTGGATGTTCACGTTGGGTGAGTCAAGACTCTCAGCAATACTGGTAGTTACAACAATCTTAACGACGAACTGCAGGGGTCCTTTCGCACCACCACCAACCCACGCTTCGGTGCTCCTATCGGAGAAAGACGAGGGCGCTCCTGGAGCCCCATTGAACAAATCACTTTCTGCGACGCTCTCACCAAATCATGACAACCAAACCCCGAGTGATTCGGCAATGTCCCCCGTGCCGACGGGAACTCAGTTTTCATGCGGGATCTTTGCTTATTCGGAGTGCTTCGACAACATCGATCCGAGTCTAGCTAACCCACCGGCCCCAGCAATATCCTCTTCGTCATCGTCGCCAAAGCCCCCTCCATCCTTCAGAAATGTTGCCGTGATCAAGTATTTCGCGGACATGGAGCGGCACATTGATACTCGGACCATCCCAGAGGACCGACGTGCCTACCGGGATACCGCCAAGGTTCAACGTGCGGATGTTTACAAGTTCCTCGTCACCAAGAAGGCAACCCTGGCTTCCGCGACCACAACTTCGAATAGCAAACGAGATTTTGAAAAGCGTGTCAGTGTGTTTAACTCCGCTGACATTGTGTTCAACTTCTTCTTCCCTGCGGGTGTACGGGTTTCGACGATCCGGAAGTTTTGGGGCGCCGTCATGGCTATCGTCGATGTAAGTTGCCCGGCATTGGGCGTTCTAAAAACCTGTCTTGACCAACAAAAATGACGCTAAAACATCACAGACGGAGTCGCCAATGTTCGAATCCCGCATGAGGAACGGGAGATACCGCTCCCGTCCGTCGTCTCAACTGGGAGAGCTCGCAGCAGCCTTGAGGAGCATAACAACCGACATCCTGGCTTTCAATGAAACCATTGCTAAGATTGAGGAAGCCGATCGGGCACATATCAGAACACCCTCAGCCTTGATTAACGGATGGATACACATTATCCTCGCCCTCGCAACGTTCCCATCGAACTCGACCCGGTCTCTACAACTGGCACGCAGAGCAGAGTCCGACATCAGCAGTGGTGTGAATGAAGTTATCGAGGCCCGCTCCGAAAGACTACGCCTTAAAAACTTGGTGGTTCTCCCCTTTGACTTGTTGAGCCTCATCAGCATGAAGCTATCAAGGGATGTCACGCCAGGCCTACCCGATATCAGCTCCACATACGGCTCCTACCTGAACACTATTGTAAGGACCTTGTTATTAGCGCTTCACGTGTGGACCGCGGCTCATTCATTGTAGGAATCCGACATTGTCACGAAGCACTCGGACCGGAGAATCGAGCACAAGCTGGGCCTGTTGCAGCAGGAGCTGTCCATCATTGACTGGACGGTGGAGTTGCAGCGAAACATCCTCAGCAAGATGGTGACCACCAGAGAGAGCGTCACCAGGAGTGTCGACGCCCAGTTCTGTGACGAGAAGGAGACGGTCCGTCGACCGACATTTCCATGGTTGGCTCACCGCCTGACACCCCGGCACCCTACGATGGCGGCCATGGCCGAGGGCATTCTCGAATCGAACCAGCCCTGTGGATTCAGTTATATGCTGCTTGGCGAGGGCCTTCGGGAGCTTGCCGTGAAGCGAAACGAGTTAAAGCTGATGGGTGATCTGGTGGCCCATCTAGCGGAGACGGTGTGTTTTCCCCTCGTTGTTTTCCCCGCCTCCGCCCTGCTTTTCTTCCCACTTTTCCTCCCCTTCTCGATCCCCTCCCCTCCCCAACCCACCTGATCAACCCCCCAGTGCCACTAACCCATTTACTTCCCAACAACAGAACCGCAACCAAATCGACTACACCAAAGACCGCCAAGAGCGCGCCATCTACGCCTTCACCATCGTCACCGTCATCTTCCTCCCCCTCTCCGCCGTCGCCTCCATCTTCGGCATGAACTCGTCTGATGTGCGGGACATGGACCTTGGTCAGTGGGCCTACTGGGCCACCGCCGTACCCGTGACGGCGCTCGTTGTGTTTTTGGGGCTGTTGTTCACCGGTGAGCTGGGGACGGTGGCGCGTTGGATGGGGGATATATTTGGGGGCGGTGGGGTTGGTGGCCGGGGTGCGAGGAAGGGGAGGTGGTTGGGGAATGGGGAGGATGGGTGGCTGTGGGAGAGGGGCGATGGGACGGTGGAGGTTGTTCAGGAGGGGTTTCGGGAGGATGATGAATGGGAGCGTGTCGGGAGGAGGGAGAAGGCGGCTAGAAAAGTTCGGGGGGGGAGGAGAAGAAGGAGGTAAACCGTAAATACTCAGGAGGGAGGTTGTTGGCGATTGGATATCAGGGTTTTGCTGATTGCAGTTGGAAACCATGATGAACTACTATAGTAAGGTTCGACTTGGCCGCTGCCCGTTCTCGAGGCTCTCCAGCTTCTTACGCCTAAACCCCTGGGCCTCAATTCTCACCCTAACCCTGACATCCGCATCCAAGACGGAATCTGTATGCCTCCAGGGAACGTGAAGAGGGGAAGCCGAGTGGTATTGTTCGTAACGAGAATAAACCTCTACTGGGAATTAACAACCGGCCTTTGTCCGGCAACCCAAGTTCGCCATCGATAACACCCGACTTCAGTATCGTCGCACAGCACGAGGCAAGTTCACAAGGCGCAGTTAACGTGAGGGTTGCCAAATTCTTACTTCAGCCAGAGCTCGGCAATCAAAGAAACCCGGTTAAAGCGACGGCGAGTGAGCACGTCAAGCTGCATGGTTGCGTGTCTGACTGCCGGCACAGCCACCCCAAAACACGACCTCACCACTCACCGGACGCGCGACAAGCCACTGCGTTCCAATCAAGATGTCCGGGCTTCACAGCCCAATTGGGGCCTTTTGGGGGCCAAATTGATACTCGCGCCTCCCACCACTCCAGAGAAGTTGATGGGGGGTCCCATGATGCCGACCCGATCGATGTGCCTCTCCGCCGTTGGGCCCCAAGGCATTTTCTTCTACTTTGACGCGGGAACCACGCGCCGGGAAGCGAGGTGGCTGAGTAAATTATCGAAAGCTTGGCGGTGTTGCTCGGTTCGCCTTCCCCCGTGTCATGTCCTTGTGCATGGGCGCGTGAAGATGGCATTCCAGTGATATTTGTTGCGAGCACTGTTTATACGACGAAGAGGAGTGCGTCGACAGCTTCGCAGGTGGCGTGGGTGTGGGTGGTTGGCCGAGGCTGACTATGACCGCTGCTCTCACGCTCGAAAATGCACCTCGTCAAGCATGAAGAACCGAGCATCTTGGCTGGGGGCCACATGTACGCTCCAGCCTCGGACACAAGGCCCGTACGTCCTTGCAGAAGGCGAGGGAAGTATTTGACAAGGGCCCTTCCCGGAAAGAGTCTTCTTTGGGTGTCCCTAGAAATCTGTTTGTTGTCTCCAGTCAATCCAAATCTCGGGGGAAATCTGTTTGTTGTCTCCAGTCAGTCCAAATCTCGGGTGCTTGCTCGTTTCTACGAAATCCATAGTTATCCCATCACCATCCACCCCCGAACTCCACGCGACCGCCTCCCCATCCCCCAAAATGGAACAAGGTAAAACCCCTCCACCCCATATCTCCCCCAGGGGCATGTGGGCGTCCAAACTCGCCCTCCGCGTCATCCAGTTCGCACTCGCCATCGCCATAATTGGCTGCGTCGGCTCCTTCCTCGCTAGCGGAATCTCGAGCATCTTTACCCTCATTGTCATTATTCCCCAGGTCCGGACCGCCCCCTCTTATCCTTCAACCCCCCCAATGATAACCTCACTGACGTCTGCCAATACCAGGCCGCCGTCTCCACGATCTGGTCCTTCGCCGAGGGCATTTGCATTATCACCCGCGCCGGTCGCCGCGGCATCCACCCCGGCGCCAACGTTGCGGTAGATCTGCTATTGTGGCTGGGCCTCGTGGTCGGCACCGTGCTGTTGTGGCTGGGTGGTGCCGCTGCCCCGGTGACTTTCCGCTACTACTATTCCGGGGATGGTTACGACCAGGACCGTTATGACACCCTTACGGAGCTGACGAGGCTGGCGGGTTTGGGGCGGGCGTTGCTCGGGTTGGGGGCGACGTTGACGTGGGTGCTTTCCCTTCCTGTTGTGTACAGAGGGTCGTGGTCGGGGCTAACTTGGTGCGGTTGTGATTAGGATCCTGCATTTTACGACATTTGTTATTGCTTGCGTTGAGACGAGCAATCGGAACCGCGCGGAGAAAGTGGTGTTTGTAACCCAGTACACTCAGGGCCCCCAGTACGGTTACAATGGTCAAGCCATGGGGTATGCTCCGGCACCGCCCGCTCCGGTCTACGAGCACGCTGCTGGGAAGGACAAGGGACAAGTCGATGACGAAACGAACTGAAATCTATGACGGGTGGATGATGCGCTTCACTACTGGCTTCGTATTTCACTTAAGGTAATGATGAGGGATTCATGGTTTTACTTTCTGGTGCAGAACAGCGCAGGACGGAGCGCCAGACTCCAGAGGCAGAACCATATATGTACCGGCGTATGAGACTCGCCGAAAGAAGTTATTTACATGAATCGGCTATCCACCCCCAACCCCGCTAGTCTCGTCACCCAAGTCCTACGCACCTAACCCTCAGTTCAGGCACTGCGAGTACCACTGGTTCGACGCCTTGCATGTCCCCTGGGAGCAACAGCTCGGTCCTGCCCACCCATCACCACCACACTGTCCCCACAGGGGCGAGCAGTCACCACCACCGCCGTTACCGCCAGTCGGCTCAGGGGTCAACGAAGTCGTGGTGGGGGTACCACCACCCCCACCGGATCCCTCGCCGATGGGGGTGACATCGATCTTGTCCAGGTCTGCCGACACAACCGACCAGCCATCGTTCCTCGCGCCACTGCCCGTCAGATACGCCGAGGCGGAGGTATCCCCACGCAAGATCCACTTCACCCAGTTCGCCCCGATAGTGCCAAACTTGCCACCGTTGTAGTCCGTATACGTCCCACCGTGACCAACGTTCAAGTTACCCTTCCACTTGGGTACGCCCGCCTGCATCGCATTGTAGTCGCGCTCGCCGTTCGGGTACGCGATATCACTAGGCCCCCCCAGGAAGAAAAACACCGGCTTGCGGAAGTCCCCGGCGGAGGAGTAGTTGGTCAGCAGGCCCGAGTTCCAGATCCCGACACTCTGGACGCGGGGATCCCAGATCTGGGCGTACGCCTCGACGCCGCCGCAGCTCCAGCCGGCGGCGGTGATGCGCGAGGCGTCGATGTTGGCCCAGTCACCGGACCCGGCGTTGCGGGTAATGAAATCGATGGACTGCTTCATCATGTCGGCCGTGGTGCTACCGCCGCCGCCCGGGGTGCCGCTCGCGATGACCAGGACGCCGTGGGAGGCAAGTTGGGTGAGGAAGGGGGCTTGGCCTGTCGCGTCGGCGGAGCAGCCGCCGTTGCCCCAGAGGAGGACGGGGAGCTTGGCGTCGGAGGGGATCGTCTTGGGCGCGTAGAAGGTGTGCCCGCCGAAGGCATTGCTTGTGTAGTAGCCCTGGAAAGGGTATTGTCAGTTGGGTTCGATACATGGGTGCATATGCTATTCCGGGTGAGTGCATACCGCTGGAGCAAATGGACCAGTGCCAACACTGTTCTGGCGCTCTTCGATCACGACAGGGCTGGCGGATAGTTGACCCGCCAGGATCAAAGCAGGCAATAAAGTCTTCATCGTTGCGTTGCTGTGGGTAAAAGTGCCCTAAAACACGGCGTTTAAACGCGGAGTGGAGTTGTGGGAAATGTGAGATCCAGCTCCGTAGTCAGGTAAGTACCCACGAAGCCTTCTTATACTCCTGGTACGACTCCACGTGCTCCAGTAACGGAATAACCACCTTACCATGTCGTCTTGGTTCTCTTATCCGAGTCGAGCGCCTATCCCTACCTCGATCGGGAAGACCTTGCGGCGCTTGGGACCCAAAGATCTGGGGCGAATCGATTCCCCACAGATCGTAACGCTGCATCTCGGTAGCCGGGTACCCGGTACAGTCCGGGCATCCATTTTTTGCCTCTCTGGATAAGCTTAGAGAAAAGAGCAAACCAATCAGGACTTCATTGCCGCCCCTGAAGTCCCACCGCCGGCATTGGCAGTGGCCGCTAACCCGAAGCAGTTCCGGTCTTTCAAGATCAAAATACTCCGGTTGGGGCGCCTATTCGACCGGACGCATGTGATTGACAGTGGCCAGAGGAACCGGGTATAAAGAGAAGGGGACTTAGGCTATTATCGGACCTTTGGTGTGCAGTGTAACTTGTGGTTCCATCGCGTGCATCTCGATTCAACTTGGCCGTTCCACCGCCTTGTCTCAAAGCTCCGGTCTCGATTAGGAATCCCGGTGCTTTTTTTCCATGATTCAAGATTGCTTCTGACGGCTGATTTAATATGTCAATGATGGAATCAGAGTGAGCCTGAACCATGTTGGGGGCTGGGGAAATTATACTGCTTAACCCAGGCAGCGAGGGACGCCATGGGGAACGGTTGGCTGCTCTGGGTCGATTTAGAAGGATTTATTCTAAACAATCTGCAGGAGGTCTGCCAAGATGACAAGGTATGTACATACCATAGGTAGCATATGTACCAAGGTACCTACTTGAACTTCTACCCATCACCTTCAACGAGCAGGACAACGAATCATCATCCTACACAAAGCACCTGGAAAAGGTCTAGGCACCAAAACTGTTGGACTTCCATAATTAACTCATCATCATAGTCCAGAACGGACCGTCCGCCAGACTTCCGTCACAGAAAACTGTGCGTGCTCGCAAATCTCTAACTGAGTTGAGCCCGATCCAAGTTGAATGGATGAGAGGTTGGGTTTAAGGCTGGCTGGAAGAAGCTTGCGAGAATCGGATCGTTTTGAGTGTGGACACATTCCCATCATCACGCGCGCAGGGTTCCAACAGCTTCGATTCTCTAATGCTGCGAGAAAATACTGGCTCTTCTTCTGAGGGCTCCAGCGTCTTGAGTGCCATGGCTGTCACAGCTGGATACTGCGCCATCAGTCGGAGCAGGTCAACAGCGTGCGGTTTGTCCATGGGAATATCGGCGTCCAGTCCATCGGGATGGTTCTCGACATGGTTGACAAGGTCCTCTCTGGCGAGACCTGCTCTGCTTATGGAACTCTGAGAGCCTAGGATCGAAGAATGACCATGTTTGCTAGATGCGTCCCGTTCCCAAGGACCAAAACGCAACTGGTTGTCGGCCGGGCGCAGTTGACGTTCGAGGAACAGAGCACCATGTTTTGTCCAATCAGATTATTCCATGCTTTGGACTTGTGCCGCAAGCCCGCGTCCCAGACAGCGACCGTGACTCATGGTATGGATGACCATCATATGATTAGATCTACCTCTGCCTGGTGCCACACTGTCGCCCTCTCCGTCGCCCGACCCTTACCACCGTTGTCCCATGGGTACCCTCGCCATGGCGCATATCAGGTCGAGCTACGGCAGAATACCATCATGTCGCCTCGAGTCGATGAACATAGACTGCCTGGTCACCATACTCTCCGCGAGTCACTTACTAGTCGACCTCGCCGCCTTCATCCGTGCCTCTCCAACCGTGCTTAATTCTTTCCTTTCGGCAAAGGTCTCGATACTTTGCGACGTAATAACAAACGAACTGGGACCGGCCATTAGAGATATCTTCATCATGTCCCTTACCGACGGCATCGACATGTTAGCAGCGGGAACCCTTGAACAAGCGTTCGACATCGCCATCGGCGCCTACCGTCAGGCTCTCATAGCAGACAAGGCGCCCTGGGTCCAGGGCTTGGACGTCGACACAGCCGTCCACATGGCAAGACTCACCCGGCCAGTGGTCTACTTCGTCGATCTATACATCAATATCCGGATACAATACTTCCGGCACAAGCGCGGCCCGCCATGCGGCACATGGAGCGCCAGCCAAGCGGAGCGCTGCCGCGTCGCCCAGGCGCTGATACGGTACCAGATAATCGCCAGCCTGCACCACCCAGCCTTCCATCAAGCAACGAAGGCCGATCATTTCTTCATCAACATGCTCGGGCTCTTTCAAAGCTGGGAGCTAGAACAGGTGTCCGAAATCAGCCATTTCGTCTTCTCAACCTCGGACTGCTTCCGCCGGGAGCTAGCCAAAGACGACCCCCGCGCCCGAATCAGCGGCTTCTACGACCACTTCCGTGCGGGCTACGACGCAAACTACCTCCCGAAGCTGCCAGAATTCTACGCCAAGCTGACCGAGGCCCAGCGCTCCGACGGCGAGCTCCCGGCTAGGCTGATGCTGAATCCCAGGGCCACCACGGGAAAGTTGCTCGGCGCCGGGGTACACATCCCCTGGCTCAACTCGAGCTGCCGATGGGTGTGGCAGAGAGCGCGGCCCCCCCCCGAGAGCCGCGCTGGAGCTGCTGAGGGGGCTGGCTCGGGGCCCGGTGGTGCGGATCGGCTTCGATGGTGACTCGCCTACCGACCCGCCGTGGGCCTGGATCGATGCCTGGAACGGGGAGAGGGTGGTACGGTGGGGCCATGACTTGGTGCCGGAAAGGGCCTCGGACGGTAATTGGGGAGAGCACAGATATGTCAGGGAGTTGGCGTACTCGTGGAGGTGGCTGGGCATGGTGTTTTGGGATAGGGATCGGGCCGAGGCGCTCTTGACGGCCAAGGTCCTCGAGGGCTGCGGCACGGGCTGGCTTGCCGAGTACTGGCAGAGGGCTGGGCACGGTGAGAGCTATGTTATCGGGGTGGAGTGATAGTTTCGAGTCCGACGCATTGATGCTAAGTAACCGGGTGATCGGTGGTTGTCCATTGTGGGGACAATGTCGAAAGTGAGAAACCGCTCGCATTTTAAACTGGCAGCTCGGTGACGTTATGACCCGGCGTTGAGTTGTGATTCGTGCTCATCACTCGTGTTTCCGCGCTCCCAATCCATCACCACATGAATCACACATTCTTGACCCCGAGGGTCACGGAGCATATGTGACCAGAACCAAATTTAACCAATCTTTACATCATCGTGTCTTCCGATCTTTGATACTATTCTCGCGGCTTTAGGAATAGCTCAGCACGCATTGTGTAACTCGAAGTCTGCATTGACGCCCGCGCTCTAACATTGCGCGAATAATCATTCGGCACGTGGAGGGATGCAGGACATACGCAACCATCACGAAAAGAGGGGTTCGTATCTTGGGTCAGTATGTTTCCACAAACACAATCTCGCGTCGAACCCTCAAGTGATACTCATCGACTCGTTATACCCAGTCGGTTTGCGAAATGGAGCAACCGCGATCGACGGTGGCGTTTGAAGTGAGGAACCAGCAAGGGATTCAACTAGGGGTGAACAACGGTTCAATTACTTTCAATACGGTCTCGCCCGAAGCCACCCCTTCGGCCACTCCACGGCCAGACAACAATTGGTGTACGTGAGAGTGGCACCTGATCATTCTACCAAAGTCGCTCTAACATTACGCCGTCACAGTTCTCATCCCGTACGCGGAGAACAAAGACTTTGTTGGCCGGACAGAACTCCTCCGCAATTTGCAGGAGCTTCTATTCAAACCCAACTCACCGAGGCGGGTCGCGCTCTTCGGTCTTGGTGGCATCGGGTGTGCTCAGTCGGCCGAGTGCCATATAACAAATAAGTACTGAAACGAGTTGTTAAAATCTTACAGAAAAACGCAAATAGCCATCCAATATGCATACTAGGTTCAGCACGAACTCGGCGATGTATCAGTCTTCTGGGTCCACGCAACCAGCGCCGAGCGGTTTCACCATGCCTACGGTGAGATTGCGCAAGAATGTCAGATCCTGGGTCGCTATGATGCTGGAACAGACATGCTAGAGCTGGTAAAACACTGGCTGGAAAAGACCCAACGCGGCGGGTGGCTAATGACCATCGACAACGCGGATGATACGGAGCTCTTCTTCCGCCAACGAGACGAATCCCAAGGGACCAAACAAGGGAGAAATCAGCCCCCCCGCCGTAGCAACACCAGACCACGGTGGCCACCAAGGGAACCTCGGACGGTACCTACCTTCCCGATCGCTCGCACGGCACAATCCTTGTGACGACCAGGAACAAACAAGGCGGATCGAGATTGCTCAAGGGAGGGCCCCTTCTGGCGGTCCGGGAGATGACCGAAGATGACATAGAGACGACCGAGTTACTTTGCCAGCATGCACAATTCCGCAATGCCACGCGCAGCGAGTTATCGGGACTCGCGTCCCGCCTAGAGTACTTGCCCCTTGCCTTTGTCCAGGTATCAGTAATACCTAGGTACCTCTATCGAATAAACCCGAAGGCCGCGTACTCGGCCTCGTATTTGCGGTTTACTCATGACTCCTAGATCCCGCTCGCGAGGCGCCGGCAAAGGTGGTGTAGTATTGACATAACAACCAAAGACAGTAGGTACTAAATCGGTCACACAACTACTAATTCATCTCGCGGCTATACAACCCGGGTCGCAATATCATTGAGACACGTCTATAATCTGTACAATAGCGCTAACAACGGGTCATGCGAAATGTGAACACCTATTTTAGCGCCACCCCCGAGCAGCTGGATGGCGTGGCTCGGTACGTCCCTAACTCTCAACGCACCGCATTTCACTCAGGGAAGACTATACAACGCGAAACCCAACACGTTTAGCCATTACTTTAATTCCTATTTAGTAATCCTTGATGAACTAGACAACGCTTCGCTCATGGGTTGCAGCCGTGGACGTCAGAGTCCTGAACAGTCGTGCAGTCGATGCCCGTTACCCTCAAAGCATACTTGAAGCCAGCGTGCTTTCCGGAAACCATGCGTCCGATAAGATCACCCCCAGCGCTATTGGCGTGTTCACTCACACACGCGACGTGCGCATTCCGTCCGCCTTGGGTGGCCGAGTTGAACGGGTACTCGTCGCAAGTGGCCTTGTCGCCCGCCCCGGGTTCCCCTGCCGGGACTGTCCGGCCTAGTGAGTGCAGCAAACATTCAAAGTCAGCCTCTCATTATGTATCACCAGAGTCAAAGGCTATGAGTAGGCACGTACCTGTGCAGCATTTACGCCCGCTCCTACAGTCTGATAGTTCCCGGTTGGGAGAGCCCGGGCCGTAATACGTTAGGATTTGCTGATTCGGCGTCGTCTCCGGAATCTGCAGTGCTATCTGGCGTCGTAATCCTGTTTCGCCGATCAGCAGCTGGCTACGGTTAAGCCTTGACATGCCCTAGACCTACCGAGGCAAACGTTCTCAACCAGCTAGGTAGACAGACGCACAGCGTTAGTTCTTGGCTTCATAACCACTCAAGCCTAAATACCCAGGTAGGTACGCAGACAATACTTACATCGGAGATAATGCTGTTAGGTGTGTATCCGAACTCAAGAACTGGCACATTGCAGTATCCAGGAGTGGTACTACACGTCGAAGACTCGGGGCAGCCTGGAAAGCGGAATCAGGTACTTTGGTCAGCGGTATGCGTGGATTTGGGGATGTTGACGTTGGCTCTTGAAGAGGCACACTTACACCACCCGTCGCAGCAGACTTCATGCTCGCCACAGCATGTATCCTTGTCCGGAGATGATCCTGGGCAGCACTGGCTAATTTTGGGATTCGTCGAATCGCAGCAAGCGCCCCCCGTACCACAGCACGACGCCCAGACGGGACACTTGAACCCAGCGCCGCAGCACTGCTCGTCCAGCTCCTTGCACATGGTCGGGTCGTTGGGACACAAGGTCGTGCCCGAGGGGCAGCACAAATTGCCGGGAGAGCAGACGGGTTTGTTCGAGGGGCAAGTCCCTCCGTTACCGCAGCATGTCTCGCCGGGTTTCCTGCAGGTACGGCTGTCGTTGGGGCACTGGGTTGAGCCCGTAGCGCAGCAACCGTTGGGCTGACAGACGGGCTTGTTCGAGGCGCAGCAGCCTCCGTTGACAGAGATACACTATTAGAGAATCAAGTACCGCGCGGTCAGCATCCGAAGCATGGCCAGGTCAGGGCACAGTTTGCCCTGCAAGTGTAGTTTCAGGTACATACGCAAACCGGGGACCCAACTGGGCAACATTTGCCAGCACAGGGGACTAGTGTATGCCGTTAGCTTTTCTAGAGCCCCGAAGGGACGGCTGAGGAGTGTCAAGTCGTTTAGCAGCTTACACGGATGGGTCGGGGGACAGGTTTGCCTATCGAACAAAGCGAGGTCGCGGCGGCCTAGGATCTCGTCGGTAGCGATGCCACCAAGCGGACTTCCGACGGCTGCTTGTACGGGAGACGAGTCAGACGATGACGAGCCTGACGCCACGCGGTGAGCTGCCGCGAAGGCCTCGGGGTTTTTAATCCGACCGGGAACTGAGATGGTGTCCCCGCTCCAGTGTAGGTCGGCGTGGCAGAGGCGAACGATGCCAAGGAGGACCGTTGTGAGCAACACCATGGTCACTGGTGTTTGCCAATTGTTTGGGTGATGTGTAACAATGAACTTCAATGAAGTGTACGCCTTTGTCTCAGCACCCGACAAGATTAAGATGAGGACTCAAGGAAACACATGGGTAGAAGAACTGCACAGCCGAGTTTGATTGAATCCAATCTTTATCAAGGCAAGTCATTCCTCCGACAATTCCCCCTCCCTTTGGTTCACCGCCGTGCCTTCGGAGGCCAAGCCAGTTAAACGTCTTGATGTTGCGGCTGAAAATGCATTGCAACGTTCCAACGGCCTTCACAGTCTCAGAAAAACCAATGAGGTTCTTGTCAGACCAAGAAACTCCGCCCAAAAGTCCAAGGCACCGTCAGCATGGACTGAGGTTGTCCCGCGAGAAAGTTAAGGTGGTTCACCGTTACGCAACAGGGGAGCTGGTAACCAATAACATTCGCAAGGTATCAATAGCGCATCCTCTCGTTGTAACCCGCCCCCTCTTCTACAGTAATCCTTGAGGTTGAGCTCGCACTTGGAAGTCGGGGTTGACGTCTTCGGGCCGACCATGCACACAAATGTTGTATTGTCATCGCCTTATATACCTAATCTGGTCTTTGCCACTGAACAATACACCACAGCACCCAATCATCCTGCATCACCGTTTCCCGTCTCTCGCAACAAGAGCCCCCCCTGTAACGGCCTGGGCCCTGTAAAGGCCTCGGCTACCCTTAGCTCACAAGTGCCAAGCTACTCGGATGAAGCTATTCCCAGATCATGCCCCCTGCCACGACCGCATCCACATCGGCCCTTTTAGCGCCCCTGTGAAGAAGGGTAGGAAGACAAGAAAGGAAAAAAGAAAAACGACCAGACTCCTCAAACACGGAAATTCATGTCCTAGCAACGTCCGGAGCAGCGTCAGCATGCCCAATCTGACTCCCCAGAATCTCAGCCCTCCACTGCGCCCGAGTCTTGGTCGCATGCCTCTGGATGAACTCCCTCGCCATCTCAGCAAACGCGACCTGATCGTGATGAAAGTCAAGCGTCACGACAATATTCCTATCCCCAAAAGTTAGCTCCACCCCTTCAAACCAACCCCCAGACAACTCCACAGCAATGCACTTACACAGGATCGCTATAATCCGGCTCCATCAACAACCCATACACCGTCGCAATCACCATCGCATTTGTCGTATCAACCGTCCAATTCCGATCCAATATACTATGACAAATCCTGCCGTGGCGATTCACATTTGGATGATAGATCGGGGTGACAAACCGCGCCTTGGGCGCGAACGACGGGTAGCTGTCCTCCTCCATGTGCAGGTAAACAACAAACGTCCCACCGGCATACACGCTGCCTGGCGGGCCCTGCAGCACGACCTTCCAGAAGGACATGTCGCGCTCGCTGACGTAGACGTCGGCGTGCGGGTGCGGGTCGGCTACGATGCGCTGGATCTCGGTCAGGATGCGGTGCGTGCGCAGGTAGACTGCCGCTGCTGCGGCGGGGGTGGTGCCGGTGGTGGTGCTGGTGGTGGTGCCGGTGGTGGTGTTGGTGGGGTTGCGGGTTTCGGCCAGCAGGCGCCGCGGGACGGCTTTGAGCTCGACGAAGTCGTCTTTGAGGCTCGGGTGCTCGATGCGCTTGGGGAAGATGTCTTGGGTGACGACCTCGGCGGTGGCGGACGAGCGCGCGTGCCTGAATCGTTCGCCGGCGCGTGGCCAGGGTCTCGGGGTGTTTTGCCGTGATGCGGAGATCTCGGCCAGGGGGCGCTCGAGCTGCGAGAGCACGGGCTCCATCTCGCAGATGGCCATGGCCTGCTCCAGGGATCGCGGGTGGAACTTGTACCCGTTGGTGAGGTAGGATACGGTGCGCAGATCCGAGTTCTCGTCCTGGCCTAGGCAGAAGGAGTCGACTACGATTTCGTCGTCCGCCAGGTGCTTCCAGAGATTCGACCCTGTGTTGGTCTTTGAACTGGTGTCAACGCCGTCGGAGATGCACAAGATCCTCTTCTTGGCATCCGGGTAGGCGGCAGAGTACTCCTGGATCTGATCTCGAGCCAGCGCAAGGGCGTTCCATAATGCTGTGTCTCCTGTGTGTTTCAGTTCCTGGACGGTGTTTCGAAAGTTCTCGATCACGGGCGAGAGCCGCTGGGCGACCTGAGCGGTGTTGTCGAACTTGATGAGACCGAGATGCGTTGAGTAACCGTAAGCAAGAATGCGGTTGACGAATTGGTCGAACATTTGCTTGAGGATACTCAGGCGGGAACTATAGGCCCTGTCTTTGCCTTTTCGAGAAGGGCCGCAGACGTATAACTTCAAAACCATGGGTCCTTGTGACTTAGGGGACGACGTGGTGTTTTCCTCTGTGCCCCCACTGCTACCTCCCGAACCGTCGTGTATGGGTTTTGCATATAGCGGTTCCGGTCCCAGCACTCCGGTGGCGTACTGTGCCTTGAGCAACCCGGAAAGCTGTTCCCAGTGACGCGTAGCTGTGCCATTCATCTTCCCGTCTCCCGTGTACCTCAGCGAATGCCAAACGACGTCTATCCCCGTCCAAGCATTACCGCTTGGGAAAGTGCCGACTTCGCGAACATGCCGGAATGTTTTGAACAGAACACTGCCAACCGTGGCTTTTGTATCCCTCCTCACCCAATACGAAAACGCGGCTGAACCGTGAGAGCGGTAAACCTTGACGAGACAAAGGTCTGATCCATCCCCAGAAGCCGTTTGGGCATGCCCCGTTTCGGGTAACCGGATCGTGATGCGGAACCCATCGGTCGGGATCAAGATGGAAAGACGTTCGGCACCGGGCCGGAAAATTAAGCCATCGTGGACGAGAGAGAAGTTTGGGTACTGACCTCGCAGCCCCCGAAATGCCAGTTCATACAGGGCCGACTTCGAAGTAGCTGGCGGCACCAACCGCGTAAACTGAGCGAGGGGGGATACAAAGTGGACTCGAACCAAGGTGACACTTCTTCGCGCAAATGGACGTCTTGAGGGAGTGGCAGGAAGGACCTCTGCGCCTTCAGCCCAGGTATTGGCCCGCAGCAACATCGGCCTGTCGATGGTCAGCTGGGTTGAGGAGAGCCGAAGTCCGGTAAGGGGGGATGTCTCGGCAATGCGCAGCCACTTGCGAATCGCGGCAGTCTCGTAGGTATGTCCGTCCTGAGTGGACGCCGGCTCCCGGAAAAGCTCTTGAGTCATTGGACAGCGGAGATCATGTGGTACCGTAAGGCCCAGGGACGTGGAAGCGAATTGGGGCGTTCCCGGTCCGTTTGATGGAAGGGCCGGGATCGCATCCCCGCTGCTCCATCGCCAGCCGTTGGGCTGCCCAGATTCGGTGATCCCACAGCCGCGGTATATCAGAAACTCGGAAAGTGCGGCTTCGTGGGCGAGAAATCCGGCGATTTGGTTGCGGAGAATGTTTATCGTGTCTTCCAATTGCCTGCCCTCACCAGTTCGGTCTCTCCATACGCGTTGTCGAACGCCCTCTAGCTTCTCCATTTTGTGCATAAGCTTCGTGATGTTCAGCTCAATGACTCGCTTGATGAGCTGACTCGATAGAGATCGTTCTGTCCCCTGGCGGCCGGTTCTAACTGTATGCACCATATCACCGAACGATTCATGCGCTTGCAAGGTTTCCTTCATATCCTCAAGGCTGCCGATGTATATCTCGTTTTCACGAATCTCGGCAAGCAAACCATCTGCCTCTGATCGCCCTCCATCATCTTCATCGTCATCGTGGGATGTTGTGGTGTCAACAAAACCTGCCGATTCAGACATGCTTGAGCTGCAGTCCACGCAGATCATGAGAATTTCGTCCGGTTTGTCGGATCTGCGCTGTGCGGCATAAAACTCGCCATCGAAGATAGCGGTACCGTCCGCGACACGGGTAGCAATGATGGGCTCTAGCAGTTGCGCAACGATGGAGATGTCGATCTCACACTCGCCGCCTTTGGTTGGTCGGAATATGATGAAGTCTCGGCCCGGGTCACCGCATGGCCTCCTCCCACGATAGACGGCGAGAAAGCCGTCCCGGTCAAGAGTCAAGACGGGGTTCGGTGCGGAGCCCAACGATGCCGGAGCCACCACCTGAAGCTTTGCCTTGAAAGCATTGGCAGCATGTTGTAAGATGTTGGTGAGTTCGCCCGCGGGAAAGATCTTGGCTTCGTCAAAGTTGTCGGTGTAGCGGCCACTCGAGTACGCAATCTCCATGTCGAACATGGTGTTGGTCAAAAGCGTACCCCCGCCAAGAATAACGGCCCTCTTGGTTCGGCCGTCGAGGACCGTCTGATTCAGAGATTGGTTCAGTTCGCCCTCAGGGAACCGAATGATGCCGGCCTTCAAGGCGTCGAAACATCCTTGCTCCATCATACCGACATTGGTGTCGACTGGGGACGCGATGGGTTCCATGGTCTCGCTATTTGTTAGGTTGACGGACTTCATGGAACAGACGTAGGGAAGGATGGATCCGCTGGGGTCGTCGCGGACTGCGAGTTCTTCGGCTTTGGCCAAGAGAGTGCTGAAGAAAAGCCGAGATCCCTCGAGGGTATTTTCCCTGTTTCTTGCAAGGACCGAGGTCGCCATCATATCCACCATGACCTCGTAGCAGGCGTGGATGAGAGCCGCACACTCTTCCTCGGCCGCTACGCTGCCTTCGAGGAGGATGTGCAAGGCCCGCACCGCGGGTGGAAATCTGGTCAAAACGTGGAGGAGATGCAACGCGCTATCATGGTACTCTTCGGCCCTTCCCGCTTTCTCATAGCGGCTGATCAAATGCACAGCCATTCGGAGACTGGACAGAAACATGGCCATGCCTCGCTCGGTTTGCTTTGTTGGCAATTCCCAGTGAGCACCATTAACGTAGATGGCGTCTTGGCCGCGCTTGCTGCTCAGAGCTCCAGCGGGGGCCGATGAAAACTGCCGGGGAACAGCATAAATGGTTAGAACCCCGTCGATGGCTAGCTCGGTGAGGCAAAGTTCCTCGAGTGTGAGGTCAACATCCTGGGTCAAGATCGGACATTCAGCGGTATGGAGGTCCAGGACGGCGGCCGTGGTTGGCGACGCCGGGTCTGCATTCTGGTCGTCTGCGATCTCGTATCTTCGGTGACGTTTGGCTGAGCAGATGGTAACAATCGCTGGGGTCATGAGAGGCCGTGGAGCGCCCTCACCATCCTGGCTCTGCACTTGACTTGAAAGGGGTAAAAGGGTGTCCCCACCTGCCGAGGGTACGGCGGCAAAGAATCGCAGGTTCTTCCCATCGACGTGGGATCCAGAGCGTGCGCTATAGTGCGCCCGAACTGCCCTGATAACCGCGTCCTCGCCGGTATGTGCACAATCCATAGGCTCAACGACATTCCTCGAGTGAATGACTAAAATACGGTTCGCGGCGGGTGTCTGGGGCGGAGTCCTGAAAAGGGTTCCCTGGTGGATAGCGCGGGCCAAAGAGCAGTTGCACTCGTGATGGAGTTTGTCGCGATCCGGTTCGACAACTGTCGGCAGGCTCAGATGCTGCGCTACCCCCTCGTACAATCGGCGAAGGGTTGTTTGGGGGGAAAATGTGACGGGCATCACCGAAACCTCCTTCGTATTCTTATGGAGTCGAGCCAAGTGGGGAGTCACAACACGGACCTTGATGGAACCGCCGGCGCCTTCCGCCACGATGTCCGCATCTTGGTGGTTTCGTTGCGTGCCGCGAGTCTCTCGGGCTGCTGGGGGGTTTTCAGACTCGCCGGTCTGGTTCTTGGGGGGGACCACTGCAGAGTTTGCCACGCCTGCCTCAAGCGCGAAGACAACCTCGGCGGTTTGGTCCGGGAGCACAAGGCCAACCGGATCATCTTCGCTGAGCAGCGGTCCCGTCCTGGAATCCAAACGGAGTCGTAGCTGGGTGGCGGCAACCGGAATGCCCGCTCTGTTGAGACGACGGCCAACTTCATCCCGGAGGTTGGCGATGGTGCTTTCTGGATCGCACAATACCAGAATTTGCTCCTCGTGGCCGCTGGCCGCGATAAAGTTGACCCTGTACCGGCCGGTCGACTGCCGAGTATTCGCGACTCCGTTCTTCTGTACGGTTGGGTGATGAGCTACGTCCACCGAGTTCCCACTGGGAGAGGGAGGAATCGGGGAGAATTGAAAAGTTGACTCACCTGCGTGGACATGGTTGCGAACGTGCAGAAGGTTCTGGGAGGGGCTTTCTACAACCACGCACGCAACCTGATCGAAGAGTTGCCCAAAGGTTTTATCGCAACAAGCTTGCTTCTTGCTGGTTAAGTGATGACCGTGATGGTGGGTCGGATTTGTGAGAGAATCTTGATGGGATTCTGATCGCAGAAGTTGAAGTTGAAGGAGGGAGGAAGGAGGGAAAAGTCTGCTCACTTTTTTGTGCCGCTTGGGTTCAAAAGCGGGGGATTGCAGTGGTTGCCCGAGCTGAGAGAGTTAAGACGGTCTAATTCACTGCCACCAGTCTGCCTTGCGAGCCTCGAGCGAGGCTTGCCAAAAGAAATGCATTCCGTCACTTCTGGCATACTGCGCATGTGTGTAAGACCCTAATTGGCTAGTTTAATGAGCGGCTCGGTAACTGTTTCCAGGTAGCTCAGGTAGGGTACCTGTCATTACTGGCGGAAATCTGAAATGGAGGGCCTCATCGTCGAATAATCTGCCCGAATCTCTACTGTAAACGGTTACCGACAGAGCTGAGCCTCGTTCGAGGAGTCCGCATAACTGCACACCTGAGAGGTAAACATCGTTAGTGTGAATGTGATCGATCCCCATTGGAAAGATGGTAACCTGTTCCGTTTCACCTTAAAAAGTGTTCAAGACTAGAAGTAAAGAATATCTCATGATTTCACTCCTCGAACCTCCGGGTGGAGTGATCACCTCATACCGTGTTGATGACAATGTAACTCCGACACTCATTGTTCTCTTGTGGTTTGGGAAAAATTAGCGGTTGTCGCAATCTGTTCGACACTATCTACCTAGGTACCTACCTACCTAGGTAGGCACCGGGTTAAAATCCGCCAGTCATCAACAGCAGCACGGGAGCGGATGGCAAGTTGTTATTAATTAAGTTGAGCTAACCCCATTTTCTCTAGACCGCTTTGTTTTCAGACAACGGCATCTGACAAATGCAGGCTAGGAATGGTGAGTGTACGTAACTTAGTGTTGGCAAATACAGTCGGTGGTGGGTTTGCCGAACTTTGTTGTGGCTGGCACAAGCAACCGTCGGTCCTCAATATCCGAGTGCTCCAGTCGCGTTGCAGGTTAGGTAGGTACCTAGGTAGGTACCTAATTAGCGTCGATCGTTCAAGAAGAGAAATAGGGGGCCACCATATGGATGGGTTTACTTCTTTTCAAGTTGCCTGCCCCACCTGTCTCAATACGTTTCTTAGCCGCCCCCGTGATAAGCCCGGCTTTCTGTCAATAAACAAGTAACTTCGGAAGAATGGTTTGGAGTTGTTTGATTATTACTATTTCTTTCTCAAGAGCCGATCATGGCTCGAGCGATCCTCTCATGGCCGATATGAGTGGGACCTATCCGATTGTTAGACGAAACACCCTGGGCAACTCCGTTGGTCACGGATTCACTTCATTTTCATGTTACCAGTCCCAGATCGGAAGGCAAGGATATCATTGAGTGAGCTAGCTAGCCGTGGTGCGTGCAATGACCGCGGGCAAAGTTGAATTTGCCCTCCGAGTCAAGGTTTCGACTCCCAACCCAATCCCTAACATCCGTCCTCCAGTATTAGAAACACAGGCACCCATCTCAACAAGTACAATCATCCCCCAATCTGAACCCTCCAGTCTCACAGGCGGTAGTTGGTGTTGAAACGCTTAGGCCTCGACATCGTCGACCTCAACGCCGAGCTCACGGAGGCCATCAAGGTCGATGACATCGCCGGGGTTGGCAATGGCGCCGCAGGTGACCTCGCAGGCACCGACGCAGGCAAGGTAGGCCCAGCCGAGCTTGGGGCAGCCGCGGACGCAGGGGTTGAGGCAGGCGAGCTGTTTAGGTGTGGTTAGTTTCAGGTGTCTGAGGATTGCGGGATTCAAGAGTCATACCCATTCGCCGGACTAGGTAAATCCCAAGTTAGCTCGCTATTCTGCTGCTCTGTCTCATTCTCGCTCAGGAGGATAGAGAGTACTTACGCGAACCTCAACGGGGGCCGGGGCGCTGGGGGCAGCGGCGGCGAGGGAAGCAAGGGAGACGATGGCGACGGAGAACTTCATTTTGAAGGTTGGAGTGGTTAAAGACTGAGTCTTGTGGGTTTGGTAGTTGGTTGAGGGAGTGTTGAGTTGAGGTGCGAGTGCTGTGATGATGAGCAGAAGTTTTGTCGAGAAGGCCGCGGCGTCCCGTCCTATTTATGCTCGATTCTCAAGACACAAAGACTCAATCGCCAAGCTAGGTATCATCCCATTTCTATCTCGGTCACCGACCCCTGGCTGACGGTGGTGTGCCTGAAAGGTCGAGTTACACAGGTCAGAGTCTCGCTCTTGGCTGTGTTGTGCTCCTTGTTGCAGGTGACAACATCGGAACCTCTCAAGTTGCTCTGACATTTTGTCGGTGTTTGTCGGTGTTGGTTCCTGGACGTGCCCAGCCTCCGAGTTACACCGAAGTTGCTTAAAAGGGGGGAGTGTGGGGAAATCCGGGGATGTCAATGGTTGAGGCGAAGTTCCAAGATCTGCAATGTAGATTAATTCTACATTCGATGGTATGGTGCTTCACTCCCAGCGCCACGTTCCTGCCTGAGCTGCCCCAAAACCAGTCCGCTTCAGCCGTAAGCAATGCAAATAAATGCAAACAGGGCGAGAGTCACTGTCAGCCGAGGCTGTACAGCGGCCAGTCATTATTCCGACATCAAGATCGACAATGCATTCAGCTGGATGTAGGATTCCCTGAGCGGGCTGCTTTTGTGCCACAATATAATTATCCCACCGCTTGCACCACATCACCTGTCCACTCCCCTCCCGCCCTCACGTCTGTGAGTCGTATTCTCCGCGGCGATTCGTCGGCCTTTTACCATGTCTCCTCATCGGGCACTGTTCCTATGCGCCTTGCTTTTTGGCGAGGCTCTCCTCGCAGCTTCGGCTTCCCCGTGGACCTTGACGGCCATCCACAAGCGAGCACCTCCTGAGCACAATGAGTGGGACCGGGGGCCAAGGGCCGACCCGGACCTGATCGTTCCTGTCCAAATCGACCTGGCCGAGAGGTCAACCGAGGAGGCCGTCGACGCCCTCGTCTCATTGTCCGACCCGTCAAGCTCGACGTTCGGTCGCTACTGGTCCGCCTTAGACGTCACTCGGGCCTTCGCCCTCCCCAGAGACGAGATCAAGGCCGTCCTCGACTGGGTTGAGGAAGAAGCCAACCTACCCCGCGCTCAGATTCGTCTTTCTCCGTGCCTCTGCAGAGTCGATTTCAACATCACCGTCCGTGCCTTGGAGGCATGGCTTGACACCGAATACTTCACCTACACGCACAAGGCCAGCGGCGAGACCAGCGTGGCATGCCTAGAGTACCAGGTCCCAGAGAACCTCCTGGAGTCCATCGACTTCATCATCCCAACCGTGTTCCCTGTCCAAGACCCGGCCGTGCCCTCACTGCTGAAGATTGACGACCATGTCGGTCCCCCTATCCCCGTCAGCAACTTTGGTCGCCACGCCAGGTTGTCAAAGAGGCAGCGGCAGATGGACTGCAACCAGTTCAACACAGCCCAATGCATCCGAGAGTGGTATCAGATTCCCTCCCGCAACGCCACCTACCCCACCCACCCCAACAACAGCTTTGGCATCTACCAGCCCGCTGCCGTCGCCTGGCTCGCCAAAGACCTCGACCAGTACTTTGACACCTTTGAGCCCCAACTCACTGGAGCCCGGCCTGTGATGCAACGGATCGATGGCGGCCACCTCGACAGCGAGACATTCAAGAGCATCTACCATCATGTCGAGCCCAACCTCGACTTCCAGTATGCCATGGCTCTCACGTGGCCGCAGCCCGTCATGAACATCCAAGTCGGCGACAAATACGTCGCGGGCAACCTCAACAACATGCTCGCGGCATACGACGACTACTACTGTGACCAACTCGACCCGGAGCTCGATCCCCAGTGGCCCAACCCCCTCGCCCCCGATGATGGATACCACCAGCTCGACTGCGGCACCCACACCCCGCCCAAGGTGATCTCCGTCTCGTACGCCTGGGCCGAAGCCGGCTTCCCCCAGGACTACCTCCGCCGACAGTGCGACGAGTACCTCAAGCTCGGCCTCATGGGCATCACCATCATCGCGGGCACGGGCGACGAGGGCACAGCAGGTCGCCACACAGCGTGCGACGATCCCGCCACGGACGGGCCCGACCGCCCCTTCCACGTCTCCTTCCCGGCCTCATGCCCCTGGGTCACCGCCGTGGGCGGCACCATGAAGAACCTCAACTCGACCACCAACTCCACCGCACCCCAACGGGAAACCGTCTACGTGAAGCCGAACACCAGTTCCACGGGCGGGTTCAGCAGCGTCTTCCCGGCGCCGGACTACCAGACCGGCGTCACCACCTCGTACCTCGAGTTGGAGAAGCGTCAGCTGCACTGCCGCAACATCACCGATCGCTTTGATCCCCAGGGGCGCGGCGTGCCGGACATCTCGGCGCTTGCCACCGACTACCTGATCGCGCTGAACGGGGAGTTCAGGCGGGTCCATGGGACGTCGGCGGCTACGCCTATTGTGGCGTCCATGATTGCCATGGTGAACAATGAGAGGCTGTTAGCGGGGAAGGGGCCGGTGGGGTTCATCAACCCGGTCTTGTATCAGCACCCTGATGTGTTTGATGATGTGGCGCATGGAGAGAATACTGGGTGTGAACCTCGCCATGGGTTCCGTGCCATTGAGGGGTGGGATGCGGCGACTGGGTTGGGGTCGCCGAACTATGAGCTGCTGTTGGAGTTGTTCATGTCACTTCCTTGATGCTCTTTTTTTTTGGCATGTTCTTGGCATGGATGGCCAACAGAAATACGAGGTAAAAATAAACATGGAGATTCTGGGGTTTCTTTGGATGGTTAGGGTCCCGCCGGGTTGGGGGCTTGCGATCGTGATAACACAGGGTTGTACCATTGATAATATGGATGGAAAGAGTATCCGTCGTTTTCTTTAAATGGAAATAAAAACCCCACTCTGGAGCGTGGAATGCGACAAGAGCTGAACGGGAGGGGTGAAGACGGGTTGCCTGGCATCGCAGCGTCGTGATGGTTTCGTTTGTGGAGCCTGCAGCTTCTCGGTTGTCGTGTGTCGGGGTCCAAACCGAATGAAGAATTAGGTTGGAACTCGGGCGTGGGCGATGTCGAGGCGATGCACGAGGTTGGTACCATGACCCATCCGTAAACGGTATGCAGTTATCGCGTTGGGCTCACTCACAGCCAAGGCGAAGGAAGGAACGCGAGACCTCTGCGCGAGGCAAGAAACACCTGCATACCCAAGTAGGAAGGAACAACAACGTACCTGAGGCGCAAAGCCAGAAAAGTGGACTTCCAGATCAACATTATTTCGATGTCGCGACAGTTTCCTCCCTTCAATTTAACCAGCTCCTCCGCAACCCAATGCAACATCAAAAGGATGGCAGACACAGAGGTCCGCTGGCTCAATGGCAGAGCGTCTGACTACGAACAAGTAAATCAGGAGGTTCCAGGTTCGACCCCTGGGTGGATCGAGAAAATGGGTCACCTGACCCAAATTATCTTTTTGGGCTGCCTTTTTGCGCGGTTCCAGCCGGGAGGGGTCAAAGTACGCTGTACAGAAGAGGTTAACGGGTATGGAATCGAAACTACAAGTGTTTGAGAATTTCTTTTTATTTATTCTAGGGCGTCTGTAAGAAAGAGAACCGTTCTCTCCCATTGCTCAGGAACACGGACAGAATTGGCAACCATTGCGAGGCTTGGCAAGAGCTGGGAGAAGAGAAGTTGGAAGTTAGGGTTAGGGTACACGGAGAACAGTTTGCCGCCGTCGACGGTGTTGATTTGGACCAGCGACCACAATGTATCTTCACTCCATCGCATCAACGGGCAAACTAGCTAACCATGACTACCTCGCTCGTGACTTGAACGGTCGCCTGCTTCTCATCGTCCTCTGGTTTGCCACCGAGTAGAACGACCTCCGTCACCGCGCTGTCCTTTTTTCCCTTCGTTTCCTGCACCTTCTTCTCTCCAATTTCGACTTTCCACTTGAATTCCCCATCTCCTTCCCTCCCAAAATTCGTCTCAAAGGACACCCCATCATGCAACCCTACAACGGGGAACAAGCGTCCCTCAACCCCCTTCAACACACTCTCCAACCGTACTCCATTCCGAGTGAACCAGATCTCTCCTTTGGCCAAATCGACCCCAGCCCCAACCGTATCCCCAACCCGATACTTCAACTCATCAATTGTAACCTCCACAAAATCTTCCCTATCCTCCACCGACGAATACACCCCCCCCGTATCCGAATGATATCCCCACGATCTCGCCGTCGACGGACTGTCACTCGCCGCCCACCAACCCGGAAACTCCAACGCCGCACCACCCAGCGTACAAAACCCCACCGCCATCTCAGGCCACTCCTTCCCCCCCTCCACAGCCCCCACCTCCCCGAACAAAGAAACCTCAAAATAATACCTCTCCAACCCCGCCGGCAGCGGCCGATCCGCCGACACACAAACCCGCTTCCCACTCGTATGCACCACCCTCCTCCCCCCCTCTGCCACACTCCCCGCCCCCAACGGCGTCGTCCCCGGAAACCCCGTCTCCCACCGCCCCGGCAACAGGTTCGCCCACGCCGCCTGCCGCTTCAGGAACCCCTCGGCCTCCCCGCGCCCAAACTGCCGCGCCAGCGCCAGCGGCGTCCACCCGTACCGGTCGGGCCTGTTCAGATCGGCGTGCAGCCGCCACAGGCGCTCCAGCAGGGACACGCTGCCGTTGGCGGCGCACACGGCGACGAGGTCGGCGTCGGCGGCGGCGGCGGCCGGGGCGGCGTCGATGAGCTGGGTGAGGATGTCTTCGTAGGCGGTGGTTTTGGTGTTGATGGCCCATTGTTGGTGGGCGAGGGCGAGGGGGGTGTGGGAGTGGGTGTCGGGGAGGGAGGGGTTGGCGCCGGCGGTGAGGAGGAGGTGGACGCAGGTGGCGTGGCCGTTGGCGGCGGCGCGGTGGAGGGGGGTCATGCCTTTTTTGGTGTCGGGTGTGTCGAGGAGGAGGGCGGGGTTGGGGGTCGGTGGGGGGGAGGGGGTGTCGGTCGTTGTTGTTGTTGTTGTTGTTGTTGTTTCTGCCGCCCCCAGCTCGAGGAGCCGCGTGACTACCGTCGTGAAGCCGTGGTCGGCCGCTTGGCGCAGCACGGTGCGCCCTGAGCGGGTGGTGATGTTGATCTCGGAGAGGGGAAGGTTGAGCGCGAGGAGGGCATCGAGGATCAGCAGGGCGGATTCTTGGTCCTTGCTGAGGCACGCGCAAAAGAGCGGCGTCCAGCCCTGCTTGTCGTGGAGGTTGGCCTGTTTGGTGTACTTGAGGAGGACGCGGACGCTGTTAGCAAAGCCCTTCCGCGCGGCCGTGTGCAGGGCGACGCGGTTGAGCTTGTCTGTGATGTCCGGGTCCGCGCCCCGCCCGAGTAGTGCGTCCACGCACTTGCTGTAGTTGAAAAAGGCGGCTTCGTGCACGGCAGTGGTGCCGTGGAAATCTGTGTCGTCAATCTCAAGCTTGTCCGACTTCAGCAGGATCTTGAGATTCTCGAGCTGACCGTTGGTAGAGATCATCTGTAAAGGCCGGGCGGAAGCCGCGTTCTCCGAATTGGTGTCGGCGTTGTGCTTGATAAAAGCGTCCAGCAGCTGCTCGGGCACATCTCGTCTCATCAGCAGGACATGAAGAGGCGGCATCAGCCAGTCGTCCCCGGGATGGACTGCATTGATGTCCGCCCCCTGCGCCAGCAAGAGGTCGAGGATGGCGGGATCTTCTCCCCTGTTGGCAAAATACTGCAGTGCACTGTAACTGACTCTCGTGCAGGGGACCTTCACATCAGCACCATGGTCCAGGAGCATCTGGACACCCTCCAGCGTGATGTCGCCGCGGATCAGCCAGAGATGGAACGCACTGCGCTCCACCCCGTTCTCGGCGTTGACGTCAGCTCCTTCATTCAACAACATCTTCACCGTATCAAGCGTTGTCTCGGAACACGCAGCTGCTTGGAGAGGGCTGTACCCTTCCGAGAGCTCGTCCAACTTCTCTCCGCGATCGAGGAGGTGCCTCGTCCAGGTGGTCAGGCCCAGATACGCGGCAACGTGCAACGCCTTGTGCGGCCCACCGGCGACACGAAAGAGGTCATATTCATCCTCCTTCTCGGGGTACTTTCCCTGCCAAGCGGCAAATACCTCGGGGGTGTCGAACACGAACTTGTCCAACTCTTTCATCAGGGCTGCCCAGTCTTCGTTGTTCTCTCGTTCCTCGGCGGGCCAGAAGGCCTCCGCCTTGGCCAAATGCCAGGGCCAGTACTGAATTTCGTACCGAACACGTGTGGGACCTTCGTCCTCACTTCCCTGGCCAGACGCGTTGGCGTCCTCTGGGTCCTCATCGAGGTAGTGAGGTTTGATGACGTCCTCGTCATCGACGGAGTCTTCCGTGGCGTAGCCATCCTGGGCTTCTTGAAGGTAATCGTCCACAGTCGTCACATGCTCTTTCTCGCCGTCCGCCTCGTCTTCCGCCTCTACATCCATGGGCTCCGGGTCCCCGTTCTCACCCGTTGATGTGACACCTGCCGCGCTCGCGTCTTCAGTATCGGCATCACCTTGCTCCTCCGGCTGCTCGCCGGCGGTTCTCAAACCCGCCCTTTGCTGAAACAGGGGGTTGTTCAAGTGCCGCAAGCAAGTCAGCGCCATCTGAAGATTCCCTTGCTTGGGGTCGATGTACAGCTGCGTGGCTGGTGACTCGGCAGACCCGCATCGCGCACAAACGTGCTCGTGCTCTTCCACCTCGGGTTGGACGTCCTCACTATTCTTCAAAAAGTAGTCACAAACGGCGACCGTGTCGGACTCAAACACCCAAACCCTGCCATCGTTCTCCGGGATCAGTCGCAAGAACGGGTCGGTTGCCGCTCGGAGCTGCTCCAGCTCCAGACGGGATGCCACAGGGAACTCGGCCTCCACACCGTCTTCAAGTCCCACCTCAGCGGGAAAGTCATACGTTCCCTGGAAAGCATCCATGATCTCTCTGGCATGGGGGTATCCGGGGAATTCGGGAGCAAGAAGTGTCCAGGTAAGAGCCGTGCGAAGGAGATCCAAATAATTTGGGCTCATCTTGCTCAGTGCTTTCTTGTACACGTCGCTGATCCCGTCTGGGAGAGTCTCGAGCCGCTTCGACAAAGGTCGCTGGAAGGGCTCGAGCATGAACGGGATGGCGGTATCCCGAACGTAGAGGAATCGGGAGCCGGCCTTCTCCAGGATGGCTACCTTCGCCGCTTCTTGTTCGGCTGCCGACAAGCCCGGAACATCCTTGAGTGCATCCGTGAGAACCAACTCGATGTCACCCCCGTTGTGAAGCTGGACGTCGATGCATGCGTCCGGAGCCAGGTCGTTGAAGAACTTGGATGACGAACCGCACCCGACGAGAAGGCGCATTCCAAGCCCTGCCTTTTCGGCCATGGCTGTCATGAGGTTACGTACTTTCCGCAGAAGCTCATCCTGGTCTTTGTCCTCTAGCGTGTTTCCGTCGAGGCCGTCCAGAACAAGAACCAACTTCTTGTTGAGGAGAGCAGCAAGCCGCGTGAAACCATCGGCAAACTCCGGCAGGCCATCGCTCTCGGATCGCATGTGAGCCGGCAGGCCGCTGACTTTGGCTTTCGCCTTCTTAAAGATGCCGTTGCAGGTCTCCAACAGGCCCACATTGTCTTCGCCCTGCACGGCGAAATCGTAAAGTTGGGATAGCAAGGTCCGGCAGATACTATCTGCCGTGTACGATTGGTTGCTGCCGAGCCCGGCACTAGTCGTTGAGCCGCTGCATGCAACGTACAAGAGGGCCTCGTCGGGATCAGGCGTGCGGTTGATGCGGTTGGCGATGGATGCCACGACATATGACTTGCCAGATCCTAAGGCAGGTTAGAACGGTGATCCTGGGTAGACCAACAGGCAAGGGGTGGGGGGGCTAACCTTCTGACCCGGTAATGCAGAGCATGGCGTTGTCTGCTGCGCCCACCCACTGCTCGTAGAGCCTATCCTCAAACACCCACTCGCAAGTGCCGGGGTACACCGCGTCGATGGTGTCTCCGAGAAGCCGGAAAGAACCTTTTAGTGGATCCAAGGCCTCTTGGTAGGTCTGGAAGTCTTGCACAGCATAGTCCCACTGGGTCTTGCGCTTGGTCGACGCCCGAATGTCATCCAGCCCCTTCAGCAAGACGTCAAATCTCGCCATAGCGTCCTCGTGCAACTTCCTCTGGGTGTCCTGGAAGTCCTGGATGTGCCGCACTGTCCCTTCGATGCCGGCCAAGACGGTGGACACGCTGTCCAGTTGTGTGAGCGTCTTGTCCTGGAAGGCACCGTGGCTCTCCTCGAGGACCTTCTTCTTCTGGGCGGCAACGGTGTTCAGCTTATCTTCAAAGTTGGCCTTCGAAAGGCCGAAGAAATCTTTGAAGGAGTGCTTAATACGTGTGAGGGAACCTGCGGTCAGGTGACGCTTGATGGCAAAACAGAAGTCAAGCACGGCAGCGTAGGCGCCGATGACGTCCTGGAACAACTTCTCGACCAGAGGGCTCGGCTTCCACTGCGGCTTGGACCTCTCATCGTATAGCCGATCATAGTGGCGCACGATGATCATGATCTCGCTAACATCGCTCAGGCCGGTGCCAAAGAAGGTGTAGAGATCGTAATTGCTGTGGATAGCCGTCAAGGTGAGCTTAATGGCATACCAGGCCATGCCGACGCTCTCGGGGGCGTTCTTGGTGAGGAAGTCGCCCGCGGCCACGAAGTTCTCGATGTTGCCCATGATGTTGGCGATCCACGACTCGGGGATCTCAACGTCGCCGGCCTTGCGACCTCCCCACTTCTTGCCCGCATCGCCCTGCAGGGCTTCGGCGGCACGCTTCGTCTCCTCAGGGGTCGCCCTCTCGCGGAGAAACTCCCTCAGCAACTCGGCGTCCTTGGTGCTTGTATAGCGCTCGGCCGAGTCTTTGCGGAAGCGGTCTAACGCCTCGTCATAAAGACTGCGTTTGTCCTTTTCCTTATCCATACTGCTATCTCTAACCGCCAAGCACTCAAATAGACAGACAAAAGCAAACAGAAACCACGGGCTAAGTGCCCCGCAAGACGATGAGGGATGTTGCTGACTCCATAGCGGCCCGACCGTCTAAGCACATAGCCTTATACCTCTTCTCCAGACGGTACCTTAGTACCCCGGTATCTGACGTGAGAGTTCTCCACCCATCCAAAGCCAAGGCGCGGAGACGCGCGAATCGCGGAGCTTGATACAGAGGAGGTCCGGGGGGATCGCCCGAGTTTGGTGGGACTCGGCAGTGGTTCGTCGTGGGTCTTCGTCGTCGAGCTGACATGCAGCGTCAAGTCCTTCAGCTGCAGACGCCATTGGTCTAGGAAACCCGAAGATGGCTGCCTAATGGTTTGAATTACTGATCACCGTTCTCTCGCTCCTTATCACGAGGCCCCAAGGCAGCGAAGGTGTGAAAAGATGGGCAAACGCGGCAGTAGAGAATAATAATATTAGACAAGGGGAGGTGTGAGGTCTGGTCCCTGTAAAAGGTGAGTCAAGACGATGATAGGTACCTATTAACAAAAAATGAAGAAAAGAGGAAAGTGGAACTCGCTGTCTGTTCCCACCCTCTAGTTCGAAACCTTAAACAGGGGCCCTGGTCCAAAAGTTGAAAACCCCTACGTCAACAGCCCAGCAACCGTTTAAAATAGAAGAAAATGCGATATTCAGAATCATTCAAGAAGACTCTCCCGGTCCGGGTCTTTTTTCTGTTCAGAAGTGCACCGTCTTGCCGTTGAGTTGGAAATTTTGACAGGGACCCCGGTCTTCCAGTCACGCGCGAGCGAACAAACCAGGGGTGGACTGTATTTCTGAATACACACATGTACGGACACGGGCCTCATTCACCTATTGGATGTAATTGATGGCATTAATCTTCGTGAACACCTGCCCCCTACGCGTCTACTCGAATCGCGATTATGGTTAATATGGGACAGTCCCATTCGAAATCAGGGATGTTTGGGTGCGGATAAACAATGGAATCTGATGTTACTCAGGCACTCAAAGATTATTCTAGCATATACTTCCGGGTAATATTAGCCATCGCAAGAAAGTGTTGTTTCTGCTCTCCTTGGTGGGAGGGGTGGCGAGAAGCCTTCAGCATGTAGCATGACGCCAAAAGCCGAATCCATACCCATGTAGCACCTGTTTTTCGCTATCAGAGTGTTAAAACCACATTAACAGTATTAGGTCGTACACACCTCGTATTCTGGACCATGGTTCACCAAACTCTATTTCAACATCCGTCACTTGATGTGAAAAAGAAACGCCGGATATGTCCTCTTTTGTTTAAGTTAGGTACCTATCATAGGGGACATTTAGGGCATGACAATGGCGGCCACCGCGAAATCACTCTTACTATGATCGTCTGCATTTGCGCAGGATAACTCCTAGCACTCGCTGAATAACTTGAAGGCAGGATGGCGAGGGAATCGCAACAGACTTCAGGTAAAGGATGGTCTTGGCCCGCCACTCTGGCTGCGGCCGAACCCTGAACAAAAATGAACTGCAGAATGGTTCTTGAGTCCCCTATCTTTTAACATATTAGAGCTGATGCAATCGCCGCTGAAGCTCTCAACGCAAGTACCCCGTAAAGTACTTCGTAACAGTGGATAATGGCAGGGCTGGTACTTGTCTGCCTGAAGGTAAGGCCGTCGACCATGATGCAAGTTTGTCAAGCACAGCCGAAATTCAGGGGTTTTATTAAGCAGGCGCGGAGGGGAAGGTTTGCGCTTGTGCGGTAAGCTCGCGGCAGATTAGGCGAATGCGAGAGCGGCCACCAGCCGCCAGTCAGAGAGCTTGGAAGAGTCCGAGTCCGAAGTCCGACTGCTGTGATGTAATTATGAAACTCAGCCGCAATGGTCGTCATAGGCGGCGGAAGCCAGTCGACAAGCTGGCCGCCCCTTTGTGCGACATTATAAATCATGCGTTCCGAACCTTATTTTGATCGCACAGTGTCACACACGCGAAGTTTCTGACAGCATGGGGGGCCCCAACGTTCATTCCCCGATGCACGGTGACGGCAAGGAAGACGACGCAACCGGCCCGGGAGGCGACACGTTTGTTCAGGGAGGACGTTCAACCGGATTCCTCATTGTTGGACTGTTACGATTGCTAGGCACTTCTATTCTCGCGGTTCTCTTCTACGTTATCATTCGTCTACACCAAGACCGTACCTTAACTTCGGGACAGAAGTCGATTTTTGATGCCCTCGTGGTGGCTCTTAGCTTAACGCTTGGGCTCAACAGCGCAGCGTCACTGAGACACATTGCGCTATATGCTAGGCGCTGGTTTGTCGACAAACGCCGTGTCCAAGTTAAAGAGGTGAGTGTCGAGGACGTCACTTGGATGGATGGCAGACAAAAGGCTGACATGGCTTAGATCGAAGTACACAGCTTCGTCGCGCTGCTTGGACTCTTAATTCGGACGCCGGCTCCCATCCTCAAGTTTGCATGTGCTATATGGTTATTGCTAAATCTTGTAAGCCAACGTCTATTGCGGCCCACCCTCCCTGACACACCATTCTAACCAACTCTTAGGCAACCCAAGTTGGTATCGCCGCAGTCAGCCTTACCTTCAAAGCTGAGCCCGGGATCGAGGAGATCTATCCAGACTCCGCTATCGGTGATGTTGCCATCCCAGATATGACCCGTTTCGCCCGGGTTGGCAGGTTTAATGACGGCGCACGCCCGCAGTCACTAGCTGCTCACATCCTCGGTGATACCGGCACCACTTACGAGTACTCGACACTGCCAACCGAGGTGATGACCGACGCGCCCGTCGCGCGGTATCCTTATGCTTTCTGGGATGCCGAGAGCCACTGGGAGTTCGTCTTCGCAAACTCGGCACCCGTCCCGGGGTCACAAGACTCGAACTTTCTCTCATTATACTCGGATCAGCACGTCCGATCATCAGCAACATGCCGGACACCCCCTCACACGTTCAACCTCAACGCCAGCATCATCGAGGTACAACACACCGACGGCGACAAAAAGACAGTGCTGTTCCCAGCCTCAGGGGTAAACGACGAAGCAATCACCTATCTCACCACGCCCGTCCTCCGCGATTCGGGGGCCAACAGCACCGGCACCTGCGGCCCCGGCTGCAGCACCGTCTACGCAGTAGAACCACACGCCGGACTTCCCGTCGCCGACGCCGAATTCGTCCACCCCAAGTCCCCCTTCTTCTACTACGAATGCAACATCACCGTGCAACCGACGCAGCCCAACGCAGGCCCGTTCTCCTTCTCCCCCACCACCGCGGCCGTCGCCGCCCAGGCCATCGCCCTCTCCGGGCAGAGAGCGCCCTCGTCAGACCCCGCGCGTGCCGGGCTGAACCAGTTCGCGTCGTACACCCTGGGGCTGGAGTTTGGCCAGGCGCAGAACAACAGTGCGCCCGCCATGGCGCGCATGCTCTCGCGCTTTGCGATCGGGACGGTGGCGGCTGCGGCGCGTACGAATCCCAAGGTTTTGGTGCGGGGGAGACCGCCGCGGCAGGGGGTGCGGTTGGTTCTGGATAAGCCGGTCGTGTTTGCGGCGATTTTGATTGCGACGGCGGCGGTGCAGTTGGTGTTGTTGGGGGCGGTGATGGTTCTTGTGCGAGGGGTAAGGAAGGACGGGAGGAGGGATCAAGGTAGTAGGGGTGATGTCGAGTACGTTACGATCTGACGATGAATGAGTTGTAAGAATAGTGTACGTAGTGCCTAGTACTAAAAGATTATATGCAATATCTAACCCAGTTGCATTTCAAGACTGCCCTGGGAACTATAAGAGTAGAAAGTGTACGAAATCACCGACACAGGGATAGGTTGGAGATGTGTATCACAGGATAGCCTTCGGACTGCACATGCCTCCATGCAACTACCTGAACCAACGCCGCCGATGGTGATAGCACGTTGGGGGGGTTGGTCTAAAAAATGGAAGGAAACTATCAGGTTATGACCACAAACTGCGATTTGAAGGCTTTTCTTTGGTGGTGATAAAGCAGAGCTGTAAAGCAGCTTCCCCTTCAGAACGGGCCAACGGCGAAGACCGGCCTGTGGTGGGTACGACGTCCGTACGTAACTGGGTCCGAACGTAGATCACCCCAGAACTGGAAATCAGTGTACACGTGTAGCTTGCACTACCTACACAGTATACGAGCAACGGTGCCGATCGCTTTCCTCTAACGCGAGGTGACGTTGCGGGGAGGACGAAGCTGGAGGGATCTCTTAATACCGTGATTCTGACGACTGCTAAACTTACCACTACGCACATCCATTCAGCTACACCTGCTATTGACAGCGTCCATCCCGCGAGTTGCCATGTCATCCCGTGGGAAAGGTCCGCACGCCGAAGGGGGCGCGAACGGTCTCCCCGCAGTCTCGCCACACGAGTCGTCGAGCTCCGCCACGTTCAATGCGCCAATCGATACCAAGGCCGAGGGTAGGTTGGTCATGAAGCTCGACTTGATCATATTTCCTGTCTTCTTCACCATTTACTTGATGGCATTTTTGGACCGCATCAACATCAGCAATGCCTCGATCCAGGGACTGACTCAGGAGCTACACCTCGACGAGGGCAGCCGCTTCAATGTCGCTCTTTTCGTATGCCCTCCACCTTCTCCTCATCCGTCATGACTGCTCCCTTGGGAGCGCTGAAGATGAGCCGTCTGGCTGAACTGACCGGGCGCCAGGCCTACTACGCGTCGTACATCCTCCTCGAGGTACCCTCCAACATGATCATCAAGAAGGTCCGGCCCTCGCTCTACATTTCATCGTTGATGTTTTCCTGGGGCATCATCAACATGTGCATGGGCTTTGTCCACTCATACGCCGCCCTCGTCGCACTGCGCGTCCTCCTCGGCGTCTTCGAGGCTGGCGTCTTGCCGGGCATTGTTTACGTCACCTCCATGTACTACAAGCGCCACGAGTACCAGAAACGCATGTCTTTCTTTTTCTGCAGCACGGTAGTTGCGGGCGCCTTTGGTGGCTTGCTCGCCTACGCGATTGCCAACCTCGGCACCCCACAGATGGCCGCATGGCGATGGATCTTCATCATCGAGGGCGCCATCACGTCGTTCCTCGCTATCATCGCCTCCTTTCTCATCATCGACTGGCCGGAGCAGACGCGCTACCTTAACGCCGAGGAGAAGGAGCTCCTCCGCAAGCGCATGGCCTCCGACGTGGGTGACGTGTGCCGCATGGACACGCTCAACAGGTTCGCCTTCAACCGTATCGTCCGCGACTACAAGATCTGGCTCGCCGCCTTCATGTACATGGGCGTATCAGTTGCCGGCCTGTCGGGCACATTCTTCCTGCCTACAATTCTACTCGAGTTTCAGTGGGAGGCCCAAGAAGCGCAGGTCCGCACCATCCCCGTCTACGTCTTCGCCGGTGGCATGATGATCATCGGCGCGTGGGCCTCGGACCGCCTTAAGCACCGCTTCAGCTTCATTCTCGGCGGCGCCTCTCTGTCCACCATCGGCTACGCCATGCTCCTGGCCCAGGAGGGAAAGTCGCGCAACTACAAGTTCGCTGGCGTCTTCCTCGTCTTTGGCGGCGCCTACATGATCACACCGATGTGCCTTGCCTGGCTGCAGAACAACCTCTCGGGCCACTGGAAGCGCTCGTTCGGCGCCTCGGCGCAGGTCATGATCGGGAACATTGCCGGCATCATCGGCGCTTTCATCTTCATCAAGACGGAGGCGCCGACTTACAAGACCGGCTACGGCGTCGCCCTCGGCATGATGTGGTTGGGTGCCCTTTGCGCCACCGCCATGGCCGGTCTCATGTGGAGGGAGAATCGCAAGAGGGAGCGTGGCGAGCGGGACGACAGGCTCGCTTTAGCTAAGGAAGACGTGACCAACATGGGCGATTGGCACCCCAGCTTTAGATTTACTCTGTAGAGAACTCTTTTATGCTCTTAGCGGGAAGGGCTGTACTGCAAGTCCACCCCGCGCCGAAATGGATACAGAGGTCACAAGATATAGACAAGCGAGCCGTCTAGACGTTCCTGCTGTATGCCTAGTACCTAGGTAGGTAAGTAGGCCGAGTAACCCGCCCCCCCTAGAGATAGTTCTAATAATTGTCGTAAGGACGGCCCCTAATCTGTCGCAATCGGTGTAGTTGAGATGATATGGTACCGCAATGCATGCTTAGGTAAGGTAGGTAGTTACGCCCTTGCGCCGTCCGTCCGCGTGCGCCGTTTTATCTTTTCGTGAAGGCCAGGCTGGGGCTCTGAGCCTGCTGCCGAGCACTGGCCTTGCTTTGTGTGTGTTGAACCTCGTCGTCCGACCTTGGCTACAATACATTGGTGGTAGCAGGACTTTACCGATGAATAACGATGTTAACTACCTAAGGTTTAGGATCTTTTTCGTGGCAGGAGTACGTGGCGTTTAGCGCCCGAGGTCCCCGGGTCGCATCCGTTGCCACGACTGTCACGTACATAGCATATGTGGTCATAATTGGAATCTGAAACGAGCAACTCATTATACAATATCAATAGGTAGCTTTCTCTCCCGCTGTATGGATTACCGACCCGCAACGGCTACCATTTACCCTCTTTCCATACACGCGCCAAGAACTCCTCCGCAGACGTGAACTTGTAGTCCGGCAGAAGTCGGTTCCACTCGTCGCCGCAATCAAAAGATTGTGTCCCGATCATCAACAACATGCCAGCGGTAATCATCTTCGCTGCCGCTTCCTTGTCTTCAGGTGCAATCGAAGGATGCCCGGCTACGGGAAGCCATGAGCTCGTGCAATTCCCGCTTCGCAGGTCCTCCATCTTCAGTTTTTCAACGTCAAAGGGTCCTCCTGTGCGGCAACTATAGGTAAGTACCTACCACGAAGAAAGTAATGGTTAAAGAGTGAATAGGCTGCTTACCACGTATCTTCTCTCCAAGAACAACGAGTTCGCGAACGGACAATCTGGAGCCCCGCATACCACCCTCAACAGGCCATTCGCCCTCGAACTCGACAGCGCGGGCAACTACATTTGCGACATCCTGAGCCGTCGTCAAGACTATGTGGTCATCTTCGCCGCCGTCTCGGATGAGTGCTCTTCGATTCTGAAAGTCGAAGACCATCTCAATCGGTGTGATGTGCTTGTAGGTTTGATGTGGAAAAGTGAGGTAGTTGCTGAAGAGCCCGGGTTGGAAGAGACAGTATTCAAGAACCTTTCCATCTTTGTTGATGTCCTCGAGGTAACGGCGTGTCTTGGCCTTGTAGGCGTACCCGGCCATGTTCTCGTACCCGCCCTTCGTAACCCACTCGCTGGGTGCGAAACGTTTCACGCCAGCCTTGATGGACGCATCGATGAGGGCTTTCTGAGCTCGCTCGGCTTCAGCCTGATCGTTAGATGGAGAGAAGAACGAGATGACGACGTTGACGCCTTGCAAGATGCTTGTAAGTTCGTCCACGGAGTAGTTTGTCTTGGTCCAGGTTACGGCGGAGTCGCTCTTCTCGGCTGGCGCATCCTGAATAGGTAGTGAACGAGGTTAGCTGTGGCATTAGATTGGCAATCTTTGGTACCTACTCGACGCGACAGGATGATGATATCATGCTTCTTGGTAGCGACGAGAACATCAATGACCTCCTGTCCAAGACCTACAAACGATCAGTCATGTGTTTTGCCGCTGGACACTCGATACCTACTTCCGCCGCCACCTGCAATTGCGATCTTGACCATGTTGTTCTAGTTCTGGGTTTATGTGTGGTGGTTGGTTGAAGACGATGATAGAACGAATTGATTTGATTGTTGTGAAGGCCTAGGGGAGTAAAGGGTCATGTCTTATATATTGGCCCTTTGACCGGGCGTTCGGCCGAAAACAAAGTCAGTGGTTGCCGGAAGCTGACTTTGTAAGCAAAGGGAATCGGTAAGTGCGGGCGAGATCGCAATTGCATCTCTAAGTAATTTGTAATTAGGTAGTCAGTGGTTGCCGGAAGCTGACTTTGTAAGTCGCACCCCCCACTTGTCGCCACCCCCCACTTTTCGCCATTTTCAGTCAGACAGCAACCACCAACTTATGGAATTCCTACTATCTTCGACTATTTGTGGCTACAACAATACAACTATTACCATCACTGGAATCCCTATCTTCTGAACTATCCACCTGGTTTACTTCTACCGACCCGGCTGCAATCTGTGCCTTGCGAACGGCTGTAACGTTCGCAAACAGTTCGTTTGGGTTGGTATCTACCCTCTTCCGTTTCTTTGGCTTGACAGCTTCTAACTGTGCACGTAGGGCTTCGTTTTCGGCCTCCCGGATAGCCAAATTACTATCTAGTTGATCGAAGGCCTTTTCAATCTTCTGAAATAGTTGTTGTTAGGTGCGGGAGGCCCCGGTTTGTCGGTTGAAATCCACCACCTATCGATGTAGGTTAACTGTCTTCCCTAGGGTAGCCTACAGCCCTAAATCTAGTGGTTGAAGTACCTCCTAGGTTCTATTTAGCCCTGGAATCTAGGTCCCTGGTATTATTTCGGTACTTATGTCACGGATATGGTCGCATGCAGACGGCCCGGCGGGGCACGCTGGCAGTGCCCCGAGCCAATCAGCAAGGAATGGCCTTCTCCAATGAGAGCTGGATCGTGAGCTCTGGCCGCGATCCAGGAGTGACCAATCAGGAGTGGATCATTGGATCGAGAAGCGATCTAATGATCCAGGACGGATCGCAGGATCATGAGAATATTCTTCGATCCAGGTACAGAGGTACCTGAGGATGTAGATAGTATATAGTCACTCGTTCTGGAGAGCTCTGGGAGTTCTCCAGTTAGCAATCACAACTACAGTTCGCTACAAGCTCGAGAGCCTACTGTTGAGACAAGTCTTTGTTGTGCACCCTTTGGCTGCACCGAACCTAAGCACCCTTGAGAGAATACCTTCGACCGATACTGAACCCTAACAGGACGGGTCCAGAGACAGGTTCGTCACATGCATATACCAATAATGCCAACTACTATCGCACTAGGGGTGGGCAGCCCGCTTCGCGGGCTGGTTGATTCAGGTCGGTTTTTAAGCACGTGATTGCATTTACCAATATTTTATATACCCCTAACCCTCGAAATACCTCCTGGATTTCTAAGCTTGTAACTCCCGACTTAACTTCCGAATTTACAACTAAATTCCGAGGTTGCAACTGGTATTTATACTATATAGATATGCTAGTTTCTATTTGGTATGCCAGGCTCGACCTGTGGCTTCTACTGGGTGCTCTAGCTTCTAACCTATACCCTGGGTTTAACCTGTGCCCTGGGTTTGACCTGTGCCCTGGGTTCGAACTGTGCCCTGTGCCCTGGCTTCCAACCTGTGCCCTGGGTTCGAACTGTGCCCTGTGCCTTGGCTTCTAGGTACTGGGTGCCCTGGGTACCCTGTACCCTGGCTTCCACTGGGTGCCCTGGGTTCCAACCTGTGGCCTGGCTTCGACCTGTGCCCTGTGCCCTGGGTTCTAACCTGTGGCCTGGCTTCCACTGGGTGCCCTGGGTTCCAACCTGTGGCCTGGCTTCCACTGGGTGCCCTGGCTTCCAACCTGTGGCCTGGCTTCCACTGGGTGCCCTGGGTTCCAACCTGTGCCCTGGCTTCCACTGGGTGCCCTGTGGCCTAGCTTCCAACCTGTGGCCTGGCTTCGACCTGTGCCCTGTGCCCTAGGTTCCAACCTGTGGCCTGGCTTCCACTGGGTGCCCTGGGTTCCAACCTGTAGCCTGGCTTCCACTGGGTGCCCTGGGTTCCAACCTGTGCCCTGTGGCCTGGCTTCCAACCTGTGCCCTGGCTTCGACCTGTGCCCTGTGCCCTAGGTTCCAACCTGTGGCCTGGCTTCCACTGGGTGCCCTGGGTTCCAACCTGTGGCCTGGCTTCCACTGGGTGCCCTGGGTTCCAACCTGTGCCCTGGCTTCCACTGGGTGCCCTGGGTTCCAACCTGTGCCCTGTGCCCTGGCTTCCAACCTGTGCCCTGGCTTCCAATCTGTGCCCTGGGTTCGAACTGTGCCCTGTGCCCTGGCTTCCACTGGGTGCCCTGGCTTCTAACCTGTGCCCTGGCTTCGAACGGTGCCCTGTGCCCTGGCTTCCAACCTGTGCCCCGGGTTTGAACTGTGGCCTGGGTTTGACCTGTGCCCTGGCTTTGAACTGTGCCCTGTGCCCTGGCTTCCACTGGGTGCCCTGGGTTCGAACTGTGCCCTGTGCCCTGGCTTCCAACCTGTGCCCTGGCTTCTAGGTTCGAATTCTACCCTGTGCCGTGGATCGCAACCGGTTTCCCGGCTTGTAATGTAAGTAGTGGTTAGGTTTGGTAGGTAGTTATTGACTGGATTAGAAGTAAGAAAAGAATAGAAAAAAACTGGAAAATTAAAATCAGATTAGGGGTAAATTTGCGGCCTTGTAGCCAAGACTTTTTGGTCCAATAATAAAATAGCAACAGCATGTACCCTGCAATTGTTAAGGAGTACCGCAAAAGTAAGCTTGCACGCTATCAAATTGCTAGTGCGGACCCCTGGAACGCACCGCAAAACGACAACGTACTACCCGCACAAAAAGTCCGTTCTCTTGTATGGTATATAGAGAATCGCTGGCATTAGCAGTCAGCTTGCGCTTCTCGCTACAAAAGCGGTGCTGCAACGACTCGACGTTCACATTCGTGGCACATCCCGTGACATCGACAAGCTTCCGGGCGATCTGAAATCCTCCTCTCGCGTTTCACTGGTGCAGAGTGGACCACATGACCGCGAGGCCCTGCGGAACTTGGTGCGTGGTTGCGACGTAGCGGTATGCCGCTATTATGCGAGTAGCGAGGTCATGCTACCTAGAGGCGCAAAAGTTGTTGATCGACCTATGTGAAGAAGGGGGTGTCACCCGATACATTGCCAGCGAATACACTGTGACTACAGCAAACTCGATCGGGGCGATTTGGTAGTCAAGAATTTCGCAGAGGACGTCGAGGCATACCTGGACACAAAGGCCACCGTCCGGAGTGTGCATATCCTCATTGGTATCTCATGGAGACCTTCCTCGACCTCTTTGGTGTCTGGAATCCGGAAGAAAACGAGGTCAACTATTGGGGTACTGGAAACGACAAATGGGATCTTACCTCGTATCAGACAGCAGTCGAATACATCGCTGCTGTGGCTCTTGATCCGAATGCGACCGGCTTTCTCAGATGTACGATGTCTCGTTGTCGTGTCGATTTCACAATCCTTACAGCGTATACAGTCCGAGGTGACCACAAAAGCGCCATGGAAATCGCTATTAATGATGTCGAATCTGTATACGGGACAGGGCCTGCCCTGAAATCCAATGGGCCTTTAACCGACATAGCCGAGAAGTTGGATCGCATCGGCAACGCTGAAAACACCCAAACGTAAATCACAATCCTTGGGAACAGCCCAGAGCGGAAGCTAACATCGTGACTGGCGTAAAGGGCTGCTGGTTATTTTGTGCTGAGCGGGAAGATTGCTTTGGGCGAACACATAGACAACAGGAAGTATAGGTACCTTATGTCGTGAAACCGGAACCGTTGTCTGAGGTGCTGCGGCGACACTCGAAATAAGGTTCAAGAGAAGATTGGCAGCAAATGTCAGACAGAGCAGAAGCTAATAACTGTTGAACGTATTTTCTTTCCTTCCGATGTTTTATTTATCATGTTGTCCTTAGAATGGAACCGGGCATACAGCAACAACCCATTGGCAATGGACGAGGCTCTTGCGGACCACCATGGTTCGCGAGTTGGTGTTACACATGCATAAGGCAGATCGCCATTTTGGGCTAGTCGGTGCTGCCTGACGCGACCCTCATGCATTGAATATCAGCATAAGATCAGGCTGGGTACCTACCTATCCAACCTTTCCATCTGGTTCTCCCATCCTCCCTTCCATCGTTTCTCTCCGTTGCGCTGTTACTTACAGGCATCATGGCGGCTCCCGAACGTCGGTTGGGGCTCGATATCGAACGATCAGCGTGCTTGCCCGAGGAAACTGCAGTACCGCCCCCTCCCGCACTTCCTTCACACACTCAAGACCCCCTCTACAAGTCAGGCACCGTGTGCTTTGTCTGCCTTGATAGTCCCCGAGATGGACAATATGTCGTTAAAGTGAAATGTCTCAAACCAAAGCGGAAGAGAAAAATAATCCAATGGACCCTTGAGACTACCCACAGCGAATCGCTTTCCGAGACATCTTCAGACACCCCTTCGCACTCGTCGGAGAGCCGCACAGTCCGTATGAGGAAGGAGACAGCTATTTACGAGCGTCGTCAACCGTGGGACACTGTTCTCGAGGACGACAGAAAAGTATATATCAGAATGCTCGAAGCATGCTTCCAGCATTTAGGGAAATGGAGGAAGTGGTTACCCTTCTACGGCGTTGTGAGCGTCACTGAGGTCATGGCAAGTTCAAAAGAAAATTACTTTGCTTGAGGAGATTCCAGGAACTAACCCGACCGCTGTTAATAGTTTCAGTTCGATGGCAGGATCAGCCGTGGTGGTCGTTTCTCTGGTCTAATGATACCCGTAGATATCGACAAGATCATCAAGGACTGCGAACAGGCCATCGAGATGGAGCCGATGCCCGGCGATCACAACGGCTGGGATTCCTGTTATAACGGTCACCATGCCACGGACTGCAAAAACAAAATGGAATGGGACCAAAAATGTCTTACGGTGTCAGCAGAGAAGGCCAACGAACGTCTGCGGCGGATACCATTGCACTATTTATTTACCCTTTGCGCCCGGAACCCCACGGATGCTAACGGTTTGGATACCTTGTCTGGGATGACGCAGGGCAGCTGCATCTACTCGACATTGTAAGGCCCCTTGGACACACTTGCCTGCCTAGAGTACTGACATTGTGGCGACAGCGGGAAGGACAAAGTAAAAATACCATCAGTGAACAAACCCTGGAAAGGCAGAACCCCAATCAGGGCCCTTCATTTCGTTTTCGGTTGGCAGATGGATCGGATCAAACTAGAGCTTCCATATTCGGTTTCGGTTGGTCTTTTCGGTATTGGCATTGTCTGGCTTGCTGTTCTTCTTTTCAGGGGCGCTGGGTTCGACTGGAGCATTGCCCTGGCCTTTGGACAGGTGGTTGCGGCATCTGTTACCATTTTGATAACATCTTTGTGGTATTAGGTACTGCCTTCTGAGGGAACCTCTTCTCTTGAACGGGGACATTTTATTCCTTCGAATCCCGTCCAACTTTCCTAGTTTTACTGCTTCGCGGTCGAGGACCATTTGGAAACGATAAGGGCAACGAGGCTGGATTGTGAGTGCCATTAATGCAGGACATCATGAAAAGCATACGGATTGGAGTACACCTAACCACCATCTCGAAGTTTCTCCAGCACGACTTTCCCGCCGTTTTCAAACCAATCCAGCCGCTAGCATCCATGATCACCATTTTCGAGCGACGGAGTGACAACCTAGGAACCTAAGTATTAATTTGCAAGTAAGCCCAACATGTATTTCCCTGTTTAATATTGGTTCCAATGTCGTTCTTTTTAAGCTCTCATTCCCACTCTTGTATTCCGTGGATTTATTTGCCATGGTTTAAGGGTCGAGCTGACAACAACGATCTTTCGTGTTCTGTCACTCGCATAAGACGTGCGGTCTCAGCCCCGCTCCAGCCACCAAATCACGGCTGCAGGACGGCGGCCATTCCCATTCGGACACAGTTCCAATGCTGCGCCATTCCCCGTTACGATCAGCTAGCTACAAGTAGCTCAGGCCTTTTCCTGTCACGCCTTCATTCCACGGTGCCCAACCCACAGCCCATACGCCACGCGCGGTTCCCAAAACTGCCGCGATGGACCCCCTGACTATCCTGTCGATAGCGGCATCGACCGTTCAATTTTTGGATTTTGGGTCGCGGATTCTGACAGTCATACTCGATTCGCGACATGGGGGTTCGTCGGCTGCGCGGGTTGGGGTGAACGAGCTCTTTGACGACTCGCAGGGCTTGATGGCACGCGGCAGGGCTATTGAAGACAAGGCCGAACTTTTGATGAGCTTGAAGCGGCCTCTCTCAATTACGGAAGCGGCGCTCTTGAAAGAATCCCGTCGTTGTGTGGAAGCCAGCCAGGAAATCTCCGCGACGGTCGGGAAACACGTCCAAGATCACACGAAGCAGTCGATCTCGGATACGATTGGGGAAGCGTTCAACTTGGTTTGGAACGAAAAGTCCATCAAAGATAGTAAGAACAAGTTGGGCGAGGCCAGACAGAAACTGATGTTCGCAATGGTTTCAGACTTGTGGTAAGAACTCCGCCCCTTGATATCACGATACCGACAGTATGAGTTGGGGGTTTCTAATGAAACGACATTCAGGGAACGCTCAGTGCCGAGCAAAGTGCCGGCAGCCGAGACCACGAGGCACCAGGCCCTTATCAAGCAAGTACAATCCCAGGATCAAGCAGAAGTCGACCTCCCAACAGAAACTCAGTCATTGTTCATATATCACCAAAAGAAGGCCGGACAGAATTTAACCAAAACTACATCCGTGACCGTGGAGTCTAACGCCCATGACCCCGAGTACGCCGACAGTCTGCTCAGAAGCCTTCACTTTGCTGCCTTGGACAACCGACTGCAGGCGATTCCTAAAGCATATAAAAATACCTTCGAGTGGGTGTTACAAGAACCCCCCCAATCCGAGGACGCCGAGCCTCAGCCTTTGTGGAGCAGTTTCTCGGACTGGCTTAGACAAGATACCGAAAACATATATTGGATTACTGGCAAACCCGGCTCCGGCAAGTCGACTTTGATGAAACACCTAGTTGCCGAGCCCGCAACCTTCTCACATCTCAAACAGTGGTCCGGCGACAACAAAGTTCTGACGGCTATGTTCTACTCGTGGGATGCTGGGAGCGACCTCCAAAAATCACAGATCGGGCTTTTGCGAACGCTGTTGTACCAAATTGTTAACCAGGTCCCCGAAATCGCGCCGCGGCTGTTCCCAGGTCGATGGGCTATGCAAAAGATCTTTGGGCCGGCCTCGCTGGAACATCTACCTCTATGGACTTGGGATGAGCTATTCGATAGTGTTGGTAGTCTGGCTACGCTTCCACAGCGAGACTTCAACCTCGTCATCTTCGTGGACGGACTGGACGAGTTTACCGGCGATCACTCGAAACTCATCGATCTGGTCAGACAGCTCCACAGCCAGCCGGGGATCAAAGTATGTGTGAGCAGCCGCCCGTGGAACGATTTCCGGGATGCGTTTGTGTCCTGTCCGCAATTACGGATGGAGGTACTCACAGAGAGCGACCTGAAGACCTTCGTGGAGGGCGTCTCACATGCAAACGTCGCCTTCTTGGAGCTCAAGGACGCCTACCCGGTCGAAGCGGAAGAGTTGCTGGCCAAAGTTGTGGAACGGGCTTGCGGCGTCTTCCTCTGGGTCTCGCTCGTCATGAAGACACTACTAGACTCGCTCACCGACGGCACCACGCTCGCCCATCTCGAGCACCTTGTAGACAGCCTCCCCAAAGACTTGTCGAAGCTCTACGAGAGACTCTGGAGGCGAGTCAAGGGCAGCTACCAACGCGCCGGCTCTCGGCTCTTGCTCTTATTCCGCGCGTACACCAGCGCCCCGATCCTCGTCCTCGACGCCAAGAAAATCGCCATGCCCGCCGGGATGCATGCGGAGATGCTCTGGCTCGCCGACCGCAACCCGCCCGACAGCCACCGACGCATCATCCAAGTCCTCCGCCGCAAGCTCAACAGCCGCACCATGGGCCTTCTCGAACTGACGCGCGACGACCACGTCAACTACCTCCACCGCACAACCAAAGAATGGCTGGACACCTTCTGGGCCGAGATGGAGACGCACGCGCAAGCGCACTTCGACCCCCACCTCGGCCTGCTCCGCGCCATCTCCCGCGTCGCGTCCGACGGCTCCAACCTGGCGCAGAACCGCCTCGGCGCGCAGTCGGGCTCGTGGCAGTCGTACTGCAACATGTGGGGCTGGCTGCTGGAAGCCTTCTACCACGCGGGCCGCGTGCTGCACGACCCGCACGACCGCCTAGTCGAGGAGCTTGACCGCGTCGAGGACGCTTTCCGCGGGATGCGTTTTATTACGACTACTATGGTGCCCCATGTGTCCCACTGGGCGCGGGCCAGGCGGGGGTCCGCGGACCAGTGTGGGTTCGCCGGTCTGGCGGCGGAGTTTGGCGTGGTTCGGTATGTGCAGGCCAAGGTGGAGGAGTCGTCGGACTATGGTTCCATAAAGGGTGGCGAGGAGGATTTGGTGTCGTGTCTTTTGCTTGGGCCGGGCGCGCGGGGGTTGCCGAAGAGGGAGTACAAGGCGTTGGGGGATACGCCGCTGAGGCAGCGGTTGGATTGTATTGACAAGTTTGTGTTTGAACATATGGCGTTCAACCACGAGGGGCGGTACCGTGTGGCTAAGGAGCTTCTTGATTCGTGTTGTGATAGAAAGGGTAAGCTCCCTGCCACGCTGCGGACAAGGCTGGCGCCGCTGGCGGAGCGGGTCGCGGTACGGAATGATCGAGGATGGCCGCATATGGAGTCAAGTCAGGTCCCCGTCAAGACAACTGACAGTGAGATGGCGTACGGCGACGCGGTTATGGAGTTGCTGGATGGTTATGGTATTGGGGAAAGGAGAGGTGGCGTCAGGGAGTCTTTTAAAGCGTGGTTACAGTGGAAGCTGGAGAGCTAGATGGTGCTTGAGCTGAAGCATTTACAAATAGATACCTTACCTGTACACTAATAGGTCAGGTTCCTGGCAAAGTACAGTAGGCACTTAATATTGTATCCAACCTGGCCGGCATAAGATACCCGCCGTCGGCGCCACTCATCTCCTTCACTGCTAAGTTAGGAGTCAGCAGTTGCTGCGGCCAAGGACTGCATGGCGCTTGTTCCGTTGTGTTTCTCGATCCACTCCATGATCCCTGGCTTCAGAGAAACTGTGTTGCGGAGAAGTTCCCCGCCTATCCTGGACCGGGACAAGAATGGCTTACCACGGGCCACGGTGCATGGGGTGAGGGTCTTGTGTGCCCATTGCCCAATGGTATCTTTCCTACCACCAGTGCTTGGTCGCTTGATCCCTATACTTGGACAAGCAGTTTTCCATTCGTCTCCTCCACCACGTAGTAGTACACACCCATACATCCTCCAACATGTCGACCACAGCCATCAGTCCTACGGCTGCCGCCCTCAAGGCGCGTACTTTGCAGGAGTTCGTCAGCCACACCAAGCACCTCACAGGGGGCGCGTTTGGGTTCCCCCGTCGTCACGTCGCCGACATCGAGTACCTTTCTCCGCAGCAGACATGGTGGACGGCGCACAGGGCAGCACAACGCTACGTGATCGCCGGCTTCCCCTCGACAGAACGCACGACTGTGGGGCTCCGGAACCTGTCCACCATCAATACCGTCATCTCGTTTGTGGCCATCGTCCGCCTCGGGGTATCCTGTCCGAGAGACCGGGTGAAAGCTCCGCGGATTGCTTCATGGACCCAGAGCTGTGGTCTCAGATCAGCGAGACGGACACTGCCATCCTCCCTCACTCGTCCGGCTCGACTGGCATCCCCAAGCTCATTTCCAAGACGCACCTGGCGGTGATGACCAGGCTACGGTCCATTCCCGCATTTTGCCACGACAAGTCCTTCTTTATGGGCTCTTGGCTTTACTAAGTTCTCCGTCGGCGTCTTTGGAATGCTCTTCGCTTTGATGAAACCCGGCGGGTCAACCTGCTGGGCCAACGAGAGGCTGCGGCTCGACGCTGACGTTTATCGGGACGTGCTCGTTGCAACGCGGCCTCAGTTGGCCCGGTGCCACCCAGGCGATCTCATACGATGCATGGCAACCCCGGAAGGCCTCGCTGTCCTCAAGCAATGCATCATGGTCACCGTGACCGGCGAGGGTGATGGCGGAACGCCTGGGCAACCGGCTGGTCCAGGAAGGCGTCCATCTCAGCGACGAATACAGCATGTCGGAGCTGGCATTTGCGCTGAGCTCGGGCGTGCGCCAGCACGGAGACTCAGAATGGGGGTACATGGCGGCCGATGTGGAGACGGCGCCGCATCCGTAGTTCCGGTCGGGAGAGCATAGCGAAGGGGCCGCCGCGTCGGAGGACGGTACCAGGCAGCTCTACGAGCTCGTTGTCCTGCCCAGCCACCCCACGCAGGACAAGGGGCGGGCCAACTCGCCGGACGGATCGTTCTACACCGGGAACGTGTTCGTCAAACACCCCACCAAAGAGCGCTACAAGTGCATTGGCCGCATGTCGGACGATGTTTTGATCGTGCCGCAGAACGACAGAGTCGGCCTGTACTCTCTCACGTACGAACACAGGGTGCTGGCGGGCAGCCGCGACGTGCTTCAGGAGGCGGTGCTCTTTGGCAACGAGCGTACGAGGGCGGGCGTGCTGCTGTTTACCCAGCCCGGGTGTGCCGTCTCGTCTGAAGAAGTCGTTGAGCGCGTGTGGGCGACAGTACAGCGCGATATCAACCAGGTTCTGCCCGTCGGGTTGGACACGGACATGCTGGTCGTTGTGCGGGATGCCGTCGTGCCTTGGACCGCCAAGGGCAACTTTGTCCGTCAAGAGGCGTATCGCAAGTACGAACGGGAGATTAACCAAGCGTATGGTGTGGACTGAGTCCTGAGTTCTCGTAATTCATGTTTGAGAGCTGCTATTGCGCACATGACCTGGGTTGAGTGTTCAGCACACCGCACATAGGTACGTGGTGCTAGTTATCCCCTGACTGGTGTAGGGGATGACCTACCCGTGAGAATTCGTCCCCAGATCCCCCAACCCCGTATTTGGCCGTGAGCGCTTTGCTCCTCGTGGTGTGTCAAAACCCGCAGTTTCAGACAGCCCCTGGAGGCTAATCTCGTCTTACGGAATCTCCGTTTTCGTTTGTATTACACGCTACAATACGAGCCTGAATTAGGACACGAAGTCGACACCGAATCTTTTAACAAGCCACAATAACAAAACGCTCTAAGACGTACCTGACGCGCGAGGTCCCATCCTCGCGGTTAATGATCCAGAGAGGAGTTCCTCGATTGTGTTGTAATCGAGAACCCGCCATCGCACTCCCCGGGTTTAGCGGCCGTCTTCATCGGGTATGGCGCACCGTCAACGAGAGCCCCTCATCTCCGGCGTCCCTTTCTTATACGAGTTAGTGTAAATAACGATTCCTGGAATAGGTACCTTACACAGTCGAGTCCGAAAACCCCGCTCCTTCAAATTTCCTACCTTTCCCCAAAAGAAAACGCGACCAAAACGAGTCCTAAGTGCACTCGCACCACGCAACCCCATCTTCAATCCCGGTCACTTCGCATTCAAGATTCAAGCCAGCGCACCCACTACCCCCGATTCGAAATGGCGGAACCACGCGGCAATAACAGCGACTCCGGCTTCGCCAATCGAGAGGAGGACTGGCCCGAGCCAGATGTTCATATCCCCATAGCCCTCTACGACAAAGCGCGAGACCACCAGGACCAGCTCACCGAACCGGAGCGTCAGCTTTTTCTCAGCCGTGGTGATATTGTGGCTAAGGCCCTTGGCTCTCCCGATTCCTTGACCGACGAAGAGATTCACCAGGCTTGCGGGTGGCCATCCCCGGATGTAGTGCGCGCCAACATCCAGGACGCAAGCGGCGGCAGCCTGAGCACACCAGCCGAGCTATATGCAAAGATTAAGGGGGCTCTCGAAAACGGCCAGTTCGATACCGCCGTCAGCGATGAAGAGGCCTGCCTGATCGTTCACAGCTTCCGCGCTCTAGACGACTACTGGTCCAAAGGAGGGTTGTCAGAATCCCATGACATCCCGGGCCACGGACACGCCCTTACGCTATTAACACGCCGGCTGGGGTCGGATATTACTCTCTTTAAAACTTGCGGACACCGCTCGTTTGAGCCCCAGTGCCTCCCCGGCTCCCGTCCACAACTATCGCCTGCTGATGCAATAGCGGCACAAGACCGGGCAGACCGGCTAGAAGCTATCCGCAAGCTCACCAACGCTATAGCTTCTGCAGAAGACCAGGCCCAGCGGGGTGTTATATCTGTACAAGAGTATTTCACCCGCGTAGACAGCATCCGGGCGGATATACTCGCCATCGATACCAGCGACCTCATCCCCGAATATATACCCCCATCCGACGAAGCCTTTCAGCTTCTCCCCCCCAACGTCCCGTTCCCATCGCTATACGACCGTATCGGCTCGGGCCCCTGGCCCGCCTCGCATCGCTCCATCGGCGGGTTCAATGTCTTCCACCGGGATACGGGTTTCTCGGGCTCAGACTCCGCGAGCCTCGCTGCACAGCTCTGGGCACCGCTGACCGAGGACCAGAAGGAGGCCTACCGTGCGCGGGCCGAGGTGAAGCGCCGCGAGGCCTGGGCCGAGTACGAAACCAGACTGGCCCGGCAGGACGCCAACCCAAACGGCGGGTTTCGCTTGTCGGGGTTCCAGGTGTTTCGTAACGAGCAAATTGCCGGTAATGATGGGGTGGGCTTTGGGGAGGTGCTAGCCCGGTGGGAGGCGCTGACTCGCGAGCAACGGGAGCCGTACGAACAACGGGCTAAAAACAGGATGGCAACATAGCGTAGCGGCATAGCGTACTGGTTAACCATTGGTGCATTGGGAGATTTCTTTTTCTTTTTTTCTTTTCTTTTTTAATTTATTGCCTTCAAAACCCGCCTCGGCGTCCACTTCAGGTTCTTCTTTCCAAATCACGGTTTTTCAAACCTCCCACCCCGACATGGACACGTTGCAACACCGTTCGAGAAAGCGAGAAACCGAGATCAAATAAAAGAAGCTGGGTACTTCACTTCCGCGGGGGGGTTAGGTAATAATTAAAGACGGTGAAGCCGAAATCGACCGCTGGTTTGTCGCGATGGCCCCCTGGTACCGCACGATGCAGTGAGGTCCCGCGCCTGGATGCAGAAGGCACACCAACCCTCGTCCATGCCACACTCGTTGAATGCTTTGTGCCAGACCCCGTCGAGGCCCGCGAGCTTCTCCTGCAGCCACAGGTGCGTGTGGTTGCGGACGCGGCTAAAATGCGCAACCATAAACTCGCGCCACCCGGTCTCCCACTGCCCTAGGATCGGCCCGCGGCTGTTGGCGTCGCCGGGTTGGTTGTAGGCGGTGTCGTACTGGAGGGCGAAATCACGCAGCTGCGCCATCACGTTCAAGTAGACCTGCTTGTGGCGGGCCTTGACGTTTGCGTCGTTGTAGTAGTCGAAGACGGCCATCACGAGTTGGATCCCGCCCAGCGCGCGCTCTAGGCTCTCCGGGGTGGGGGAGATGCAGTGGGTGTCCCACGTGGAGTCGCCTATGGGGCTCAGGAGCTTGTAGACGCGCGCTTTCATGCCGTTGAGCTTCGAGTCGCACACGACCAGCCCAGTGGTGTGTTGCATGGAGCCCGGCAGGGCCAGGCACGCGTCGGCGGGCGAGATGGCGTAGAGGGCTGGTCTCGGACTGGCGCCGGGAGACCCCGGCGATCGGGACACCAGCCCCATAAAGGAAATCCGGGAAAATGTATTCCATGGGTCCGCCGCCGTCTACGTCCCCCTGGACGTCGTTACTAGACTCCCACTCATATTCAGGGTTGCACCGGTATACGGAGGGCTTCTGGCCTTTGGCGGCCGCATCGTGGATGAGTTTTGCGAGCTTCAGGCTAAACTGGACGGTATCGATTTAGAGCGAGGCCGAGGGAGCGGTACTAAAGGCGTTGCCATCGGGCAGCTACTGTATAGTCCAGGCAGGGATATGGTCCATGCCAAGCGAGTCAACAGCGCGATCCCAAATATCCATATACTTCTGGCGTACCTCCAGCTTCATACTCCCCAGCATGTTGGCGGTACCCTCGGCGGTGATCCTATAGTCGGATGCCCACTACGGGGATCCCCAGCCGCGGGCCTAGATCGTGAACAGCGTGTCCTCCTTGTACTGGACCCAGTTGCATTGGTCCGGGTTCGCGAGCACCTTGAGCAGGGCCTGATAGTAGGCCTCCTCGGCTTCGATCTTGTTGTTGGCCGGGGTGAGGAAACGTGGCTCGCAGCAGATGGCGTGGCCGCCGCCCTTGCAGTTGTCCAAGTCGTCCGGCTTCTCCATGCCCAGGCGGATGGTGCCGGCCGGGCAGGTCGCCTCGCAGAAGTTGGCATCCTTGCGCTGGGCCGGGACAATCTCGCAGCTGCGCCATTGCGTGTCCATCTCGGGCTCGTCGCAGCACAGTGGGCGGAACTGGTCGATGTGACCACCGTACTTGGAGTTGCGGCAATGGGTGCCGCCACTGCCCCAGTGCGTCGCAAAGAGTTGCATGGGGCGGTCCGGGTCCGCGATGCTGCACGCGGCACCGTACCCGACGTCGGGGTAAGCGTCGGCGGCGCCGGCGGCATCGCAGTGGCCAGGGGCGGTGCCATACCACTTGCAGACATCGTAGCCGCGCATCGAGTCGAGCGACTTGAGGCCCTCGCCTTCCAGCTTGGTCTCGCAGCAGGCCACCTGGGCCTTGCCGTTGTTGCAGGCGGCCTTGGTCGAGCCGACCTCACGCTGGCGCCACGCCGGTCCCACGATCTCCTCGCTGCCGGCAGGACAGCCGCCGTGTTTGCCGCACTTGCCGTTGTAAAAGTCGAACCAGCCGCACTTGGGCATCGTCTTTCCCCACGGGCAGCAGAAGTGGCGCAGCCGGCCGCCATGACAGTGCGTGCTGTCTTGCATGAGCTCGTTATGGCTCGCATCCGTATCGAGCCGCGGCACGGCGAGGTATCCGGAGCCACACCCGGCGCCGCAGTTGGACCAGAAGCACTGGCTGCGCACTATATTGGCCGAGGGCTCGAAAATCGGGAACGTGAGGAACGAGGTGTCGACAGTGTTGGGCGACTGGTAATTTGTGGCTCGCTGGAGCTGTTTCGAGTATCGTGTGTTGTAGACCACCGTGCCGTCCCGCTTCTGCGCGCCACTTCCCCCGGCGGCGGCGGCTCCTGCGGCGGCTCCCCACTCCGTGTAGTCCTGGCTGACGGCCCACACCATGACGCCGCCGAGACACAGCTTGCGCGCGGCATCGGTCTTGAGCTTGAACGTATCCTCGTCGTCGTACGTGATCCATTTGCGCCCAACGACGGCTACCTTGACCATGGCCTCCTCGTCCAGCGTGGGTGTCACGGCGGCGGCCCGGATCTCGTCTGTCAGCTCGGCGTTGGTGAGCGTGCCGCCGATCTCGTCCCTGCTGCAGGGGCCGGCCTCGCCGACGCCGTCGAATAGGCACTGGGCTTCGGTGCACCCCCGGTCCGTCGCCACAAAGGTGCGCGAGTAGAAGGCCAGCCCCAGCACCACCTTCTCCGGGTTGATGTCGTTGCGCCAGAACAGGTCCAGGTACTCGGTGATCTCGGTCATGTTGGTGTGCGAGTTGAGGAAGGCCCCGAGCCATTGGTTGCCCTTGTCCCGGAGGCCGTGCAGGTCGTAGGACATGACGTTGAAGAAATCAACCCACTCCTCGAGCTCGATGATGTCAAAGTGCTGGAGGTGCCTGAAGGATACGGGCAGCGTGACCGTGAGCCCATTGCGGCCCCCGCTCCCGGCGTCGAGGGCGGCCCGCAGGTTCTGCAGGAAGCGCGGGAAGTTGGCGTAGTCGGCCGCGTTGCCGCCACGGTCTGTGTCTACGGGGTACTCCCTGACCAACACTCTCAGTTAGAAATTTCCTTATACATTATCGGGTGCAATCCCCAGGTCTTTGGTGGACATGATGGTAATGGACTTTGACGTACCAATCGAGGTCAACGCCGTCAAAGTTGTACGTGTTCATGAAGCTGATAAGCGACGCAGAAAAGAGTTTCTGCTTGGCTTCGTCGCCCGCAAGCTGGGAGAAGGTGTGGAAGGTGGCGCCTGGGTCGTTGAAGGTCCAGCCACCGATCGCGATGTAGACCTTGAGCGCCGGGTCGCGGCTCTTGAGGTCCGTCAGGCGCGAGTAGAGCGGTATGTCCTCAGCCTGGGCCGGCACGACCTCTGTCCAACACACCGAGTTAGGAATCTGCTACTTGGGTATGGTCCGAGTCCCCCGATATTTGGGGGAGCAAACAACTTGCCCCCCGGACAGCTAGAAAGGGGGTTATAAACAGCTCGAATCTAACGTACCGAACGAGACGGGGTCGATGCTGGCAAAAGCAAAGTTGAGGTGCGTGTACACACCCGCGGGCACGTCCTCGGGCATGAAGGTGTGGCAGATTCGGCGGGCGGCCCAGCCCTCGTAGTAGCCGACGACGCGCTTCATGGGCTTGGTGCTGTCGACGGGGCACGACGGGCGCTTGACCTTCTTGCCTGCGCAGAACTCGGCCGTGGCGCCGCAGTACCCCCACTTGGAGCAGCACACGTTCAGGGGGCACTTCTGGAGCTCGACGTAGTCCGCCCCAAACGTGCCCGGGTCACACTGCGACTTGGCATCGCAGCCTGCTACGCAGACCTCGGGGGAGCAGTAGTCCTTGCCGAAGCCGCAGAAGCCAAACTTGGAGCAGCACGTCCCGTCCGCACACGGGTTCTGGGCGTCGCATCCCAACCGGAAGTCGCACGTGCTTAGGCAGCCTTCGCCGCAGTGTTCCTCGCTAGTGCCGCAGAAGCCGAACTGGGAGCAGCACCCCGTGGCGCACTTGTTGGTGGCGCTGCACTCCCGGGCCGCTGCCGGCAGGACCACCAAGAAGATGGCGAGGAGAGAGATGAAAAGGAGTGTTCCGGAACGTATCATCACTGCCTCCTGTGCCGAGCTGAGGTGCTCGCGGACCTTGGACGAAAAAGAGTGACGAGACGTATGAAGTAGGGGCCGGGCGTTGGTTGATAACCTACAATACCTTAACTTATAACCATGTGATACCAGATCACCCCTGGTCCAACTTCACTCAGAGACCAAAGGGGGCAAGAGCCATGTCGAAGACCCCTGTCAGTGTCCGCATCGAGATTCCGCATATCCGCGTCGACTCCATCTGGACCCTGAAGTTCAGCTTCCGGAGATGAGCTGCTCGGCCATCGTTGTTCCAGCCCTGCCAGACCCTGGTAAAGTCCGCCCTCGACCCGCTGCCCAGCTCCGGCTCGAGCTAGCGCGATCCGTGCCGTCGATAGTGCCGTCGATAGTGACAACGCATGTTTCACGCAACTCAATAACAATGCTACTGTGAATCTGATATATGTTCAATTGTGTTTCTTCGGGATGGCGTATCGTTCGTCGCGAAAAGGATTGAGCCGAACCTTCGGCGCGGGAAGAAAACGGGCTAGCCGGTTGATTTCTGAGCAAATTACACCCATGTTCTTGTCCAGCGGCGACCGAGGAGTTCGACAAAGCTGAATCCCAGTTGACATGAACTTGGCGAAGCAGCTCGTGTGAAATATTACCAGTATTTTACACTTCACATTCTCTACGTACGTACCTTATCCCCCCCCCTCAGTTCATTCTCTGTCCCCGGGACCCCCTCGAATAACAAGTTGGGGACTTCTCACGCCCATCATGGCGCTTGCTCGACTAGTACTTTCCCTCGTTGCTAGTTTCCTGCTTGCGGCCCAGCTACTGGAGGCTCATTCGCACCATCATGGCGCCGAACACAAGTCCCACCCGCTTCTTCATGCCAGAGCCAACAATGCATCTACGATCGCCGGCAACGGGACCGCGGCTACAGTCCCCGGGTCGGCCGAGGACATCGTTGCCCGGTTCCAGCGAGCCATGGCCGTTGCCAACCAGGCAATCCTCGAGGCGCCCAGTGAGAACGTCGCCAGGGTCCAGGGCTCGAAGTCGCGCCGGAGCAAGGGAAAAAAGGCGCGGCCGTTGGATTACTCGGGCGAGTTCGACCAGCACGCCAACGGGACCGTCTTCAGGAGAGACAACGGCAACAACCGCACCACGGGTGCTACCTTTACCCGGGAGTCGTACACGGTCCCGTCCGAGGTGGCCGAGGCGGCCCGTATCATGGCTGAGGCAAACTCGTTGCCCCCTGTTGACTATGACGCCCTCCTCGCTGATGTCCGCGCTCGCATGTCCAGGCGCAAGGCGCACCTGAATGACACGAACGCGATGCCGCAAAAGCTACAGAGCCCCTCGGGTCTCGTTGAATACGTGCCCCCGGCGGAGCTAGCCATCACGGTCCAGAACGGCACCCAGGTAGCAGGCCCCCAGCATCCGGACGACCTTTCATCAGACTACACGGACGCGTCCAGCCCAGACGGCGCCAAGCCACATGTCGGAAACACGAAGCGGGCGGCCGTGGCCACGACATTCTGGATGGAGACCATGACACAGCGCGGCAGTGCTCCCCACGCGCCGGCGGGCTACCAGGTGTGGCGCAACGTCAGGGACTACGGGGCGTACGGCGACGGCGTGCACGACGACACGGCAGCCATCAACCTAGCCATCTCGGATGGCGGCCGGTGCGGGGTGGGATGCGCCGGCAGCACCCAGTTCCCGGCCACCGTCTACTTCCCCGCGGGCACCTACCTGGTCAGCAGCTCCATCATGCAGTTCCACAACACCGAGATGCTCGGCGACCCTTTCAACCCGCCCGTTATCCGGGCCGCCGAGAGCTTCTCGGGCCTGGGCGTCATCACGTCCGACGTCTTCGCCGACGACGACGTAGCCTCATCCACCAACCAAGGCAACGTCTTGCGCAGCGTACGTAACTTTGTCGTGGACATCCGGCCGACGCCGCAGTGGGCCTACGTGTGTGCCATCCACTGGCAGGTGGCGCAGGGTACGTCGCTCGAGAATATCGCCTTCATCTCGACGACGCCGGCCGAGTACGACGCCACGACGCAGCAGGGCATCTACATGGAGAACGGCAGCGGCGGCTTCATGGGCGACCTGGTCTTTGTGGGCGGCAACTTTGGCGCCTACCTGGGGAACCAGCAGTTTACCACGAGCGGCCTGCTCTTTGATAATTGCCGCACGGGGTTGCAGATTCACTGGTACGTCAGAATCCGACCCGTTTCTTTACCCCTTTTGCTCGCCTAAAGAGTTCCAGCTGTTGGAGACTACGCGAGATTAGGAAGAATTCTAACGGGGAGTGTGTTGAACAGGGACTGGGGCTGGACCATGCAAGACACCGAGTTCTACAACTGCGACAAGGGCATCGTCGTCGTCGGCGGCGCGGGCGGGGCCGGCAGCACCGGTCAGGGCGTCGGCTCGCTGTCCCTTGTCGACCTGCACATGACAGGGGTCCCCGTCGTCGTCGAGACGTCTCTCTTCGCCGACAACTCGACAGCCCTTCACATTAGCAACGGGGGGTTCCAGGACTGTGCCACCATCGTGCTCGACAGCCGCAGCGGCACGGTGCTCTACCCGGGCAATGCCGCTGGCCGAACCGACGTCATGTCGTGGGGCTTTGGGAATGTCGCCGACCCAAGCGGCGAGACCGGGTTTGTCAACGGCGCTGATATAATCGCCCCGGAGTATCCACCCTCGCTGCTCGTCTCCGACGACCTCCACCCGCGGCCCAAGCTCTTCCACCGCACGCGGCCCAGCTATGCGGACCCGGGCGACAGCCAGATCTTTGACGTCAAGACGCTCGGCGCCCAGGGCGACGGCACCACCGACGACACGGCCGTACTCAACCGCATCCTCGACGTGGCCGCCAACGTGTCGGGCATCGTCTACTTCCCGCACGGCATCTACGTCATCAGCGACACGCTCGAGGTGCCCGTGGGCTCGCGCATCCTGGGCCAGGCCTGGTCGCAGATCATGGCCACGGGCGCCAATTTCGAGGACATGGCCAACCCGCGGGCCGCCGTGCGCGTGGGCACCGCCGGGTCCGTCGGCGTCATGGAGATTCAGTGCATGTTATTCACGGTGCGGGGACCCACGGCCGGCGCCGTCGTTGTCGAGTGGAACATCCACGAGTCGGCTCAGGGGTCGGCGGGCATGTGGGATTCGCATATTCGCGTCGGCGGTGCCAAGGGCAGCCAACTGCAAAAGGCCGAGTGTCCCCAAACGGCGCAGAACACGGCGGGCTGCGCAGCCGCGTCGCTGATGATGCGCATGACGGAGAAGTCGTCGGGTTACCTCGAGAACGTGTGGATGTGGGTGGCCGATCACGACCTGGACGACGCCGACCAGGCCCCGCTCAACGTGTACGCCGCCCGCGGCATGCTCATCGAGTCGCAGGGTCCGACGTGGCTCTGGGGAACTGCCGCCGAGCACGCCGTGCTCTACCAGTACCAACTCGCCGGCGCCCGCAACGTCGTGATGGGCCTGGTCCAGACCGAGGCGCCCTACTTCCAGCCATCCCCCAGAGCGCCAGCCCCCTTTGAACGGGGCCTCGTATTCAAGGACGATCCGACCTTTAGCGACTGCTCGGCCGACTCGCAGACGTGCGCCATGGCCTGGGCGCTGCGCATCGTCGACTCCTCCGCCGTCCACGTCATCAGTGGCGGCCTGTATACCTGGTTCCGAGGCTACTCACACGACTGTGTCGAGAGCGGCGCCCACGACTGCCAGCTCGGCACCTTCTACGTCGAGCAGAGCTACGACGTTTGGGTATACAACCTCGTCACCATTGGCTCCGTGCAGATGGTCACGCCGCTCAACGGGGAGCCCATCCTGGCTGCCAACAACCGCAACGGATACGCCTCCTCTATCGTGGCCTGGCTCGGCGGCGCGAACCAGACGGCGGGCGAGCGCAACATCACGGGCTACACGCTGCACACGCGCGACGACCTGGCTACGTACGACTTCTCGGAGCAGTGCAAGACGGCGCTGACAGCCACCATCGCCTGTGCCGCCCAGACGATGCACTGGACATCCCCCGCCTACCGCGGATCCTTGGGCAACGCGACGCTGCAGGACGAGGTGTGCGACGTGGGCTGCGGCACCTCGCTCGCCTCGTGGTACCGGCAGGTCTCAGCCAGCTGCGCCGACTTCCGTTGGCCCTTGTCGGGCGCCGTCCTCGAGATGGCTGGTCGCTATATCTGGTACGGCTACAACGAGAGTTGCTCGACTGATAGCGGGACGGGACGGTACTGCAACGATGTTATCGACGGCTTCAGCCAGTCCGAAACGCTCGCCGGTATGCCCGACAGCGAGCTCTGCTCCGATTGTTTCACGGGTCGCATTCGCATGATGCAGCAGAGCACCTACTCGGTCTACAACACAATCCCGTGGTACCAACGGGCCCTCAAAGCGATAAAGGCCCGCTGCTCGCTGGCACTCCCCGACGATGTGCCTCCGCCCCTGATCGAAATTCCAACGCCCAGCCCCTTCTGCGTCTCTGACAAGTACCACACCATCCAGGCAGGTGACGACTGCAACTCGATCGCCCTCGCCAACAGCGTCTCGTCGGCCGGCGTTGTCGATGCCGCCAAGGCAGTTGGGGACGTCGTCGGCGGCTGCAGTGGCCTCCCTGCGGGGCTGGAGATCTGCCTCCCCCTAACGTGCACCACGTATTCGGTCGTGCCCACGGACAGCTGTATGACCATCTCAGCCATAGCCGGCATCCGCGACGTCGCGCTGTACAACCGCTGGATCGACCAGAGCTGCGACAACCTCCATGAGGCGAACTCCACGCTGGGTCACGTCGTGTGTATCTCCCCCGTCGGCGGCGCTTACGTGCCCGGCACGGCGACCAATACATCGGGCATCCCCCACGGCGGCTCGGTCGGAACCAGCCCGATCGCTGTGGCCCCCCCTGCCAACGCCACTCCCGCCCCGGGTACCGTCAGGACCTGCGGCCGCTGGCACGTTGCCGAGGACGGCGACACGTGCGCATACATCACCATGACATACAAGCTTGGCCTCAACTTGTTCGCCAGCATGAACCCCTCCATCGACACCAACGGCGCCGGCGGCTGCTCGCCCTCGATCGTCCCGGGGCATGCGTACTGCGTCTCCCTCGTCCAGGCCCCACCGGCTACCGCCCCAGCCCCTTACATCCCCAAATCTCTAGGCTGCTGGCTCAGTCCCGATAGCTCGTCCCACGTCCTGCGGGGCACAGCCTGGACCAACGACGGCGTAACGCTCGAGACGTGCGCCGAGGGCTGTCTCGCATACGGATCCTATCTCGCCGGCGTCGACAGCAGATCCTCCCCTCCCACGTGTGTCTGCGGCAACAGCGTGCCGGCCAACACGACCCGGCTCTCCGTATCAGCCTGCGCCGCCGCCGACGCGGCGGGTGTCGACGTGTACGGCCTCCACGAGCACGTCAAGGTCAGCGTGCCCTTCCGACCGGTCGGGTGCTTCGCCGACGCGGCCCTCCTCACGGACGCGGGCGGGGGCGGGGCCACTGTGGCGCCCAGCACCACGGCGCCGGCCTCGGTCGCGCGGTGTGCGGCCTTTTGCCTGCCCGACTATCCCTTCTTCGGCCTCTCCGGCGGCAACACCTGCCGCTGCGGCACGGGCCTGGCCGCCGCCGCCGCCGACGGGACGTCTCTGCCTGAGCTCGAGAGCTGTAACCTGCCGTGCAGCGCGCGCCGCGACACCACCTGTGGCGGTGCCGCGGCGACGTACATCTACGCTTCCCAGGTCACCTATTCTTAGTAATGATCGATGGAAATAACAATGCCGAGCTTCTGCCACCACGACCGCCCGCCGCGCCGGCACCGGCCCCAGCGGCACTAGGTATTAGGCGGTCGCTGTCCTCGATTTGCTGGGCAGGCGCGCAGAACAGTACGGTTTATGTATACCACTTGGTTGACTGTCCTGCGGCGAGCGGCTGCAAGTATACGTTGTATAGTTAGCCGCTTGCTGAGGCGCCTGCGTTGTGACCTAGGGACGGAGGATGTATTGGAATCCCAATAGCTTTTACAGGAGCGAACCTTGACATGACGTTGCCGGAAAATGATCCCGGTTTAGTTAACCAACTGTGAACTGTGCAAGAACTTCGTTCAAGATGCCTACTGATAAGAGAGGAAGTTGAGCGGGCACTTGGAAACCCCCAGCATCTATAAATGCCATAATGCCAATAAGACAATGAAACATACGACGCCCAACACTAGCAACATAGGGAACGTCGGACTCTAAGTATAATTAAAGAGAAAGATAAGATGTGGAACAAGTGATCTTATAAGCGGCCGCTGCACAGCCTCAACCGCCCGTTTTCAGTCCCGCCGGCTGAACTTGCTCTCTCTTGATCAGTGTTCTGTGGCTGCTCCGCCACGCTTAGGCACATCAGGCAGTCCCCGAGGTAAATTCGTGGGGGAAATCGCGGGAGGGGCTGGCTGCCTTCGTGTAACAATAAGCCACATAAATCGTACCCCCCGCAATCTCTTGTTGGTCACCAGATCCTCCGCCTTTCCTCACTGCACGGCACAAGCGCAACCATCCAATGCCGTCTGAAGTCTGAGTCGAGCAAAACCGCTCTTGGTCTTGTCTAATTTCCAAGCCGCTTTTTTCAAGTCAATTTGGCCACACTAAATGGAGGCAATCGGTGCTGGGGCAAGTGTGGTTGCCTTCATTGTTCTAGGTCTCAAGAGCGCCAAAATCATCCACGAGATCCTCTCAGACGAAAGCGGGACACATGTCGGCCAAGTGCGAACCGGTATCCAGGACCTCCAGTCAACTTTAGAAAGGCTAGGAAGATGCCGGGCCGTGTCCGACCTCCAAGACCAGGATTTCCAAACCAAGGTCCAATCCTGCGCTGACAACCTCGCAACCTTTGCTGCGAGTTTACAGAATATTACTGTGACGGACGCGAGACCACGGTTTTCTAACCAGTTGAAGAGGCTAAGATCTTTCTTAAGCGAGAAAGAACTGATTCGGATGAACAATATCATCACCAGGGATACAGGAACCTTGAAACTTTACCTTCAAGCCTTGGAGAGCGACACCGTCTTCGAGATACGTGACTCCCTTGCTGCTACCCGACAGGAGTTATCTACCTTCCAGACCATCAAAGACAATCAGTCGACCCTAATCGCCCAGCATGCCACCCTGTCGACCACCGTGCGCGATTCAGTGACGGCGGTCAACGATGATCTCCGTCTTGGTTTTGAGGAGTCGGCCGTTCGGAGCGACGAAATCATGCAAAAGCTGGTTCATTTGTCAGACCAGTCAACAGCTCACAGTGGCGAGGTCATAAGCGGTATGGATCAGCTCGCAGGCTTAGTTGCCAACTTAAAGCGTCTCCTCGAAGAGAAATCTAGCGTCGGCGAAGCCCGCGACAACGTCCAGCTCGATGAGGGTGTGGGGACCTTGGAGAATGCACCCGCAAGAAATGTTCCACCATACGACAAGTTGCTAGAGAGCGTACGATCCGTGTTGGGATCAGTTCGGGACAAAAGGGGGATATTGAGTTCCAACGACTCGGAAGGCATTGCCGATAGCCTTGTCAAGCTTCTCCAGGAGATGATGTCAGACAAAGTTCTCCTTTCGGCAACTACATATCAGCATTGGTGTGATAGACACACCCAGGAGGACCTTGAAGTGATGCGACGAACCTTGCGGTCTCTTCAAGGCATCCTTCTGTCTTCGTCACGAATTGCGGTAAACCCTCGGCCTAGTATGCCACTCTTACCAGCTGTCCTGTTTTGATACACGCTGACTCTCCTACCAAAGACAGGAGGAAAGTATCACCAGGTACCCTAGTCCGAGCGAGCGTGAAAAGGAGGTCGTATCCCACAGACCGCGGTGATGTGTCAGTGATCTCATATGAAAGGAGACTAGGAAAACGTCGAAAGCTATCAGCCCAAGGAATGCAACATTTAATGAACTCTGGGGAGGAGGGGGAGGAGCTGGAGGAGATCACAGAGGTCAAAAGGCTCATATCATTCCACCCAGCATCTAGATGTCCGTCCCAAGCATTCCAACTCGCAACACGGCAACGCCACGAGTACCGGGGGACCTACTACGACATGACACGGATCTCAGTCGCCAATGTTCTGCCCATCGACTCGCCGGTCTTTACCCTGGTTGAACAAGGACGCCTAGCAGAATTCAAGGAGATGTTAATGCGGGGCGAAGCTTCACTTCGAGATCAAGACGAGTTCGGCACTCCCTTGCTGTTCGTGAGTTGCATATCATTACCAGAGACCTTTAGTGGCGAGCACAGCTAACTGGTGTCAAGTATGCCAATACGCAGCCGGATATCTGTCGCTTTCTACTTCAGCACGGCGCAGATGTGGACCACATCGGTCGTATCCGATTTGCTTATCCTCCCGATGACGAGTACATAGGGACAGCCTTGGAGATGGATGCTAACGACGACGAGGAGGAAGCATCCTACCTAAGCCGTATTCTAGAGTGTCGAAAGCTATTGCTAGACGCCGGCTGTGATCCGGAATTGCCGTGCTATCGAAATGGACTGGCCGAGGGTGGCCCGTTATTCACAATACTCCTTTACGGAGTTTTGGTGAGTGCAGCTTCGGGTCTGAAGAGCAAGCATTTGACAGTCAGCAATTCTAGGAAGCGATTAGACTACTGCTGGATAACCCTTTCAGCCTGATCAACACCGAAACAATCATCGACGACAACGGAAACACTATGCTTCTCGCATACTGTAACTTCGGTCGATTTCAGGTCGACGGCCTCTCCTTTCTGCTCAGCCGAGGAGCTAACATCAATGCACGAAATCTAGCAGGTGATTCATGTTTGCACCTATGCTTCAGGGGCGGCGATGAAAATATTGGGCCTTTCTTTCCTCATGATACGAGCGCCGTCAGACGTGTCTGGTCCTCCCTAGCGTTTCTCCTCGAAAGCGGCGCCAATATTCACGCGGTGAATCACCCCGGCGTCTCCGTGTTTGACCTCGCGTATTCCCTCTCGAACAAGACGAGCTTGCCGGGAGATTTGTGGGACGCGGTCCTGGCTGAGTGCGGTCACGACGTTTTGTGCTATCGCGAACATTGGCCCCGGAAACCCAAGTACCATCACGGATACACCAGGCAGATGTTTGAGCAGTTCTGGGAAGGGAGGGAACATCTCTGTCCGTACTACAATGATGAGTTCTCTGGGGAGATCAATAATGACGAGACATCAATCGACAGCGATGGCGAGGAGTTTGGTCACGAGCGCGGCAAGGAATCCCATGTCAGCAACGTTCATGACTTGTTGCAGGGAGATGGGGACACCTCTGATTCTGACTCCGATAGTGAGGGCGGCTGCCCACTTGGCTGACTTGGCAAGCCCTTCTGCTGAAAACTACGGAATTGGCATCATGTAATCTACCTAGGTTAGGGTTGATAAGGTGTCAATCATGTTCAGGCGTTACACAGGATACACGCTGTGGTGACTGGGGGGGGGGGGGGGGAGCGGGCATATTGCGGTACTAGCCGCCGCTTGTAGCTAGCAGCAGTTGGTTTAGATAGGTACCTAGGTTGGACGTCTCACATTGGCTAGGGGCCGTTACCTGCCGTGCAAGCTGCCTGCTGGCCGGACCCCCTTCCTTCAAGCTCAGTCAAGCACAGGACGTCGGGCTATTTTCACGCCAACAGTCCTCGTCTGCGGCAGTCCTGACCGCCGGTGCCTCTTGTAAGAACGAGTAAGGGCCTTAGGACGTAAGCGTGTAACACCGCGCCACTTTTCTCGGTCCTGGTCTCTAACCCTTCCACGCTACACTCTTCACGAGGTTTGCTGCCGTCGACGAGGTTGAGGCTTAGCTTGAAGCCGAGTCTGAGTTGTCCATATGTTTCGACCTGGGCCACGGCGACGGGTATCGAGGTGGCCTTTGAGTGTTAAGAGGTAAATATGCGGCTGCAGCGATGGTTCCTGGACTTCACCGGGAATCACAGGAACGTCGGGTGGCTCTGATTACGGAGGTAGTGCTGGACGTACCTCTTGCGTCACTCGTTTGAGAAGGGGTCATAGTATAGGCGGTTCAGGTACTCGAGAGATAACACGGTGGCCGTAAGACAACAAAAAGAACCACCAAGTTCCATTGAGCCTTGTTGGATCCAACTCGTTCACACCCAAAGTGTAGTACTTCCTCCAAGTGCTATCTTACAGCTTCTGTCGAGGAGTGGCAGTAGAATCCCCAATGCCCATAAGATAAGTGAGCGACTGGACGTATTGATGTAGCGCTCCAGGAAGACTTCGGTGTACTCGCCGGCCTCAAACACAAATTTGTCTCCTAGTACCCCAGTACCTGGTACTTTTCCTTCTACAAGGTCAAAGCGAAGAGCTCTAGGATTGTACTCCCTCAGTTGCTTTACATCCCGTACCCCGCGAATGAGGGATAAAATGAATCCTTGGAGAATCACGACTTCGCCCGATACCGGATCCTCCTCGTAGGCGTCGATGGACGCGTGGTGCTCGATGCCGCGGGTATCCTTCCAATATCCCGCCGCAAGATCTAAACCATTATCCTTTTCGGCAACGGCGCTTGCGTCGAACTCGGCCACGAGGCGCAGTTTGGGGCCCCCGGGGTGCTTGGGATAGCCCGAGTAGGGGCCTCGAGAGCGGCGGCGGCGTGCTCCGGGCCAAACATGTCAGAGACAATTTCGGCCATCGGCCGCCGTAACACGGGCATAGCGTGGAGGTCGAGGAGGTCGTCACCTGTCACGTTGCCCGGGTGGTAGGGCGGCGCGGGCAACGACGGGTCGAGGCTGGAGGGGACGGCGAAGGGTACGTGCATCTCCAGGACACATGGGGTGTCGGCATCGATCTTGAGCGCGCTAGGACGGAGGAGCCTGACGGGTTGGAGGGCCATACTTGTAGACGAAGTGAGTAAGAAGAGTAGAGGTTTTAACATTAGGCAAGAAAGCCTGGGTCTTTTCTTGCTTTGTCTGGAGAGGTTACGAGGAAGTGGGAGTTGCCTGTCTTCCCCTACCTCCTTTATACCCATCCACGTATTGGGGAGATCTCTACGCCCCCCAATTCCGTGCCGAGCCTTAAGAGTTCGCCGGACGGGCATCTATATCACACGACATATTACAAGTTGGGGCCGGCTCCCCTCGATTGGATGGAACCCCTGTCCCTCGTCTCAGGCTCTGGATCGCCGGCCCCGCTCACAGAGGGGAGCACGAAGACATCAGACCTGCAGATTACACAATAGCCCAATTTCGAAGGCCGTCCTTCGTACACAGTACGCGAGCACCAAGTCCTTTTCGACGAAGGGTCACATGGTTAAGGCCGCGGAGACGGTGTCAACACAAAATCTAATCGTACAACTACTCACAAACCCAAGTCGCGCGGCGGTATCCACCAAGAGTTAGACGCTGCCTAGAAAGAAGTACCTAGTTATCTTGTCCCATCGTAGCAACATCTGGCATACAATGGCGGCCAGTATGCTGAGGTCTGGGAAGCTTCTCGGTGCCTAAGAACGAGGGTTGACCGCTTGGCCCTGCTCATACACCGTCACGTCTGTGTATTGCTAACTGCACGCTGCGGTATTGGGGAAAGGAGGGGTGGCGTCAAGGACTCCTTTAAGACGTCGTTACAGTGGAAGCTAGAGGACTCGGTGGCGTTTAAGCTGAAGAACCCATAGATGTATCAATACGTTGAAATCCATTGTCACGGGGGCGTACGCCACCGGCTTTTATATATACCAAACATCCATCAGTATTCCACCGAGGTGGAAAGTACGGGCGTCGGTGTACAACTCTTACTTGCCAACTAGACTCGGTCATGGGAGTCAAGGGATCCACGGCTAGATAAGATAAAGACGAAGGACGTTCTCATGATGGCAAGATAACCGAACAACAAATAAAAGACCCGCAAACCCACAAAACAGAAAGCACAACAACAGGTATCTAGAAATACACTCCGAGACGCCGCCAGCAACCCGCTATACCCAAGCCTATCCCCGCCAGCCCGATCATACCACCCGAGACGGCCTAACGGGGCCAGATACGGAAACTGTATACGTCCTCATCCTGTTAATGGCGTTCTGCTCCTCGGGCGGCACCTGATTGGAGTGGATGACGATAAGGCCAGTCGGCATGTTCTCAAGCCTAACTCTCTCCATCGGCTTCGGGAGGTAACGACGCGGGATCGCGGGCGGTGAGTTTGGAGCAGGCCTTGCAAGGACACTAAAGTCTGCATGAAACACGGAGATCGGTTAGCACAGGAAGGCAAACACATCAAAGGTCGCGAAGGACCGAGGATCAACACGATATTATAGACATACCGAAGTTCAGAATCCGCTGGATGTAGTTAGGGTCCAGTTCCCGAGCCCATTCCACTCGGTTCACATCTATTCTGGACAGGTATATTTTGCCGGCTTGCCGGGGCCCTAGGGGGTCTGATACGTCCTCAACGCACTCGAATAGGCCCCCGCCCAGGAACCTTGATTCCCAGAACCAGCCTGATTCGCCTCCATCTGGGGGTGCGTTGCCAGGATAAGCAACGTTGTCGGGCGTACCCGACCGAGGGTCACCTATGAGGTAACCTACCCACTTGTGTACCAGTTCATGGGCGGTCGCAAAGCCCATTTGGAACGAGCCGGTGTTGAAATTCCTCAGCGCGCTCTGGCGCCATTCCGGGGGGCGCCTCGGATCCTGGGCTACTCGAGCCGCGTATACCATGTTTTCGATGATCTGCAGTATTGTGTCCATCGGGTCAGCGCGGGGACACTTGCCAGGGACACACTGTGAAGAACGCGGGACTTATTCTCACCGTCTTACTCATTTTGATGCGGCCATCCTGTTTAGGGTGGTAGTTATGTATATCTCCGCTCAAAAAGCATACTTGAGCCTGAGCCACACCCCCAGCATTACGTATGTTGTTGGTCAGGTATAAGTTGAAAAAGTCGTTCCGAACGGTCCTCAAGAACCGGCTGACATAATTGGGCATGTTGTGCGTCTCATCAGTGTAGCGAATGGTCTGCCGTCGCCCTCGGTGGTGGTTCACAGTGTTGACCCCGATGTCGGCCATGAGCTGTCGGCCCCTGGATGATTCCAGCATGCTAAGACCAAGGTGGACGGCTAACTTCAGGGTTTTGAACTCGGGGTCCTGCGGATCCAACTCGATGTACTCCGGCGAAGAAGAGTAAGGGCCTGCAATGGAGCCGGCAGGTGTTGTCAAGACGCGCAGACGCCCGATCAAGGGCGCCGAGGACGACCCTCCAGGTCCTGTCCGGGACATGGCTGTATTTTGAAAGACTGGGTTGTAAGGCCGGCTGATGATTTGAGAAGATGGTATTGTTTCCCAGAATGAATAGGGGAAGACGAGGGGCCACAAGATATTCCGACCTCCAAAGCTCGAAGATGAATACGCACTCAAAGAGCCAGCCGTAGGGTAGAGTTTGAAGTGAATGCATGAGACACCAAAGGCTACTCGTGGAAGGACAATGTCTACCCTTAAATAGACGTTTCTGGTGCTTGTGCTCAAACTATCTAGCTTCCTCTACCAGGTGGTAGTCACGACGCAGCCAACGGTCAACGTCTGAATGAGGTCCATTTTTGGCGGCCGTCTCTTTAGCCAGGGGTTGGTCACTGGTATCGGTTGATGAGGTTTGGCCGTGGCAAAAGGCATGGATGTCAACGTCCTAGTCGCGATAAAGTGACAAGAAACGTCAACAAAATTAACCCCTACGCCGCGCTGGTCGGGCAGGTGTGAAACAGTTGACCTACCTAAGGGGAAAGGCCGCAGCAGGGGCGCATATAGAGCCACAACCGCGTGGCTGAAAACCAATATTTGCTTTGACATGCCCGGGTTCCTTGTGTTGGTACATCTACGCGCTTTGCCTTCAACATTAACAGAAGCACTGTACCTAGGTACACCGGGGGGGCGTTTAATTGCCTTTCTATCACAAGTACCGTGTTAACAGTAGCGTAACAGTTACCTGCTACCCCCAACAAACATCATGAGTGTCCGGTACTTTGGTCTGACGAAGGTTGTGGTCAAGAGCCGCCTCCAAACCGCAGCTATTACCTTCCGCTTTCGAGTACCAATCCGGTACCGTAGGTACGTGTACCTGGCTGCCCATGTTGGTTGAAAGCCCGGTTGGTGCCCCGCGCCACGATCTGGGTCCAACATAACGCCCTATCATGCGGTTGGTATGGCGTCTGCATATGGTGAAACCATGGCCAGGGCCGCCACCAACATCGTTCCAAGCCGGTTTGGAGCCGTTTCTATATCCTCGGCAGTGTCAAAAACCTACAATACTTAGCAGGGTGGTGGCCCGCTTTGTAGGCTTGTTGGTGGCGCGCTCCCCTCCCACCACACCATTCCATGAATGATGGGTGTTGGTCCGGGTCGTGGAATGGCGGCCCGAGTGATTCCGGCCTCAACCAATAACCTTACGTTATTGAACGGCAAGGCGCGTTGTACTCAGAGCATCGGTTAAGAGGCGGGGGGGTTCTCGACCGCTCGTTCGCGCACTGCCACTTCTTTTGTTAGGGACTAATCTTCCCGCGAGTTTCGCTTCTCTCACATCGACGACGATAGGTTATTTCGGTCATATTTAGGGCGCCGTACGAGTATCTTGGTTTCTCGCCCCTCTCCATCGCGATGGACGACCCCAACGCCACAGACTGGAAATTGGCTCAGGTTGCGGAGTTGATGACTGAGGCTCGTTCAGTCATAAAAGTCCCCGTGTCTGGTCTCCCAGAGCGCCACCACGATGTGTTTGAACACGCGGTACGAAACGTGCTCTCGACTGAAACAGCTCGAACGACATATGCACAGATCATCGACGGGTTTCCGATTGCGAGCGTTGCCCAAGACAAGCGCTGGTATGATATTGACTATGAGCATCCTGTTTTCAAGAGCAACCATGACCAGCTCTGCCCCGGAGCTTGGGAGAAGATGGAAGAGTTCCATGCTTCCTTTGATATCGACGTCTTGTCCATGGACGAGCGTGTAAGCCGACCTATTGACTTGACCCCTGGCCCGTCATTATATGGGATACGTTGGATACAGACCACTAACAACATCAATACTGTCATTCAGCTCTTACATGCGTATAGCGCAGAGTCAGTCGGCTCCCGAGCCTTTCAGCTGCGGTTGATTGAGATGGTTGCGGTTGCGGTACATCAGCTCGCGGTCATGCTGCACAAGCTAGGAGACTTGAAACAACACGACGAGTGGAAGTCTTGGAAGCCGCCCAATCGATACATTGGGCCAGACTACTCGCCTGATCCAAAGCCTTACCCGACCCTTTTCGTTCATTGCCATTTCAGAGCATACCCACAGTACCCTGACGGCGTGGCGGATATGGTTGGCTACTGGGCCGAAAACCGGATTCTCGGTGGTGTTGTTCTTTTTGACAGGGGAGAATCTGGAAATCAAGTGAGTGGCCCCCGCGATATACATGCCGAATACCATGATGCCGAAACTGACACTGTCTCTAACAGTGCCGCGAGGTCTTTTTCCACTCGGATCGGAAGAATGTGACAGATCGAATCTACGCTCTCACGGAAGAGCAAAAACAGAATCTATCTGCCTTTTTCGCCCACACGTCAAACCAGCAGAGTAGCCTCTTGCCCATCGTAGGCGATTCGAGGAACCGGGTTCGCGTGAATCACGAGGACGCGGTATTCATGTTCCATGTCTACCGCGACAGATGGGAACGGGAGGTGCTGGATTATCGACAATACCCTAGACGGTGCAAGGAGATTGCTCTTGACTACCCGGAGATGGAGGATGATAATCGGAACTGATCGAGGCGGAATCGTGGGAAGTTGGGCAGTTCGGAGTCTTGTCGGACTCTTTGGTGAAGCGTGTTGAGGGTGGATTTCTGCAAAGTGGGAGTGAAATTTGACGGCCAGGGCGTCGGACTGGGAAATGAACCATGTACTGATACAGATTACAGAAGTGATAACGAAAGTTATTTGAACAGTTTTCGAAAATATCTGCAAATCCACCCCAAAAATCCACAAATTTATCAAGGGCGAAAGGGGGACTGCAAGAGGGATTGACGATCATCCATCGAGTCTAACAGCAACTGAAATCCTTGGATGACATAATCAATCATGCAAGCAGGGGGGTTCCTTGAAATCTGGGGCGTCAGAATTAATCCACCCGCGCAGGACGGCAGCCATGCAAAAGCCATCGTTCAACAGCTGCCCTCCTCCCTCTTTTCCCAAAACCACGATGCGTTCGCTGGGCGCCGCCTTCAATCGCGCCGGCTGGCGCCGGTATGCGCCCATTGCCGTAGTCGCCATAACCGCCGCCGTAGTTCTCTACACATGGTTCGATGTATCGTCCATGGTACCGTGGCGATCGCGTCTCCCAACGCTGCAGGCTTTCCCCGTAACGCCCCTAGCCAAAGCCTGCGACAACATCCCGCCGCCCAACCCAAACTCACCGGCCACGAACGACGCCGCTAATGCCCCGATCCCGAACCTCGTACACTACATCTGGCTGCTCGCCGACCCTGCCGTCTTCTCGCTCAACTTCAAGGTCTTCGTCAGCGTCTACTCGGCCCACCTCTTCTTCCACCCCGACCGCATCTACTTCCACACCGACGTATCACCCGACCTCTGGGAGCGCGCCAGAACCTCGGGCGACGTCTGGACAAAGCGCGTGCTGAACATTCCGGGGGTGACGGCCAAGTTCATCGAGAACCCGCAGACGACCTCGCAGGGGCAAGCGATCGACACGTTCGGGGCCAAGTCCGACTTCATCCGCGCGTGGGCGCTGCGCGAGCACGGCGGCATCTACCTGGACGTGGACGCAGTGCCCCTCCGCGACATCGCACCACTGCGCAACGCGGGCTTCGCCAACGTGGTGGGCGGCGCCGTGGCGCTGCACACCCAGTACACGGGCTTCGTCAACACGGGGGTGTGGCTGTCGCGGCCGCACTCGGCGCTCGCCGAGGTCTTCGCCGAGGCCATGGACGCCTTCTACAACGGCGTGTGGGCCGTCAGCGTCGACATCCTCACCGACCTCGCCTACCGCCTGCACGCCCTGCCCGGCGAGGTGCTGATCGTCCACCCGCGCGCCTTCGCGCCCACCTCGTGGGAGGCCGAGGACCAGCTGCGCCTGTTCGAAGCCCATCCGGCCGGGAGCCACGGGAACGGCGCTGGTGGCGACGTGCAGCTGCCCAAGGAGCTGGGCAACACGTGCGCCGACGCGCTGGCCTGGCTGCGCGAGCGTGAGCAGCCCGGTGCACGCCTCGAGCCCTGGGAGATGGACTTCTCGTCGACGTATGTGTTGCACGCCTTTGATGACGACTGGCACGGTGATATCTCGCTCGATTACGTGCTCGCCCGCCGGAGCAACTATGCCCGTGCGGTCTATCCGGCTGTGTGGCATGCTGTGAAGGAGGGGATTATCTCGGAGGCTGCTTGAGATGGGTGGTAGAAGATGCGTGAAGGGGGTGGTTTTTGGATGTGTTTGCCATTTTGGTTTATATGCAGCGGATTTGCTTGTGAGCGGGGAGGGGATGGCGTTATGCAGCGTCGTTGTCGCCGGTCGGCAGTAAGATGAGCGGGCGTGGCCGCGGGTAATACCTAGGTACCTAGTTGACGGCTTCCGGCCCCGACGGAGTCAGTTGCAAAGCGCACGCCCCATCTAATTTTGCGCAAAAGGGTGTTACGTCAAATTCGACAACGAGGACAACTGATATTCCACCGAGTTACGACTTTGAAGGGGTTAGGTAGATAAACTGACCATACCCTGAGTGCGGACACGAACAATACTAATTTTAGTCATTAATACCCTGGATATGTATAGTGGAAATTAATTCACAAATGGCCGGGAACCAACGAAGTGCTGAGTACATGTATAGACCTGGTGGCTTTTCTATCGGTCAACTCGTTAACTCGGCGCCTGTGAACCTGCGGCAGGTGTGTACGTATGTACCCCTCCGGCTTTACACCAGTGAGCAAATCGGACCCGATGTGCCAGCGCCCCATTGCCCGCCATCCATCAACCCGAGGACTAGTCTTGCAGGATGGACATTGCGTAGAACATAGTGGAGAATCAACATCTCATCATTTCGATGTGTCTCACCTCCAACCACCGTATGTACGTACCTACATATGTGCTGACTGCTCCACCGCCCTATGGACAACTTGAAACGAGAATGAGAAAGAATTGAAGTTATGTCGAAAGTGCTTGACTTTGGCTAGGTACCTACAGTAATAAAATAAAACATCGCCCTAGACAAAGAATAACGAACCCCGATTCCCAAGGCCTCTATGATGTCAACGAGAACATCAATGTTATGAGAACTCTTCTAGCTACCTAGGTAGCCTGCTCGGCCTTCCAGTCGTTGAGAACTCGATCTGACTCTTTTGTGAATGAGTGTTCCAGCCCGAAAACTACACGCCTCAGTTGTAGGCATTCGTCCATGAGGGAAATAGCGTCGTCGTGTCGGCCTGTACTGTTCCAGGTAATAGCAAGGTTATGCATTGCTGTGAGAGTATCTGGATGGCTCTCTCCGATAACCTCCCGCCGTAGTGCCAACACTTTGATCTCTATCGACTCAGCCTCAGTATACCGACCCTGGTCAGTATATATTAGAGCAAGATTCTGCATCGCCGTGAGTGTATATGCGTGCCGCTCTCCGAGAACCTCCTGGCGTAGCGCAAAAACTTGCGCCTGTATTAGCTCGGCCTCGGTATACCGACCCTGCCGAGTGTATGTTATGGCAACATTCTCCATCGCGTCGAGAGTACTCAAATGCCTCTCCCCGAGAACCTCTCGGCGTAGCGCCAGCACCTTCTCCTCTATCGGCACAGCCTTAGTATACCGACCCTGCGTAGAGTACGTCGCGGCCGAGTTCAGCATCGCGGCGAGAGTATCCGGATGCCTCTCGCCCAGAGCCTCCCGGCGTAGCGCCAACACCTTCATCTCTATCGGCTCAGCCTCAGCATACCGACCCTGCTTAAAGTACGTCGCGGCCAGGTTCTGCATCGAGTCGACAGTATCCAGATGCCTTTCCCCGAGAACCTCTCGGCGTACCGCCAACACCTTCATCTCGATCCGCTCAGCCTCAGCATACCGACCCTGCCGAGCGTATGTCGCGGCCATATTCAGCATCGATTTGAGAGTATCGCGATGCCTCTCCCCGAGAACGTCCTGTCGTAGTTCGTATACCCTCTCATCCACCAACTCCTCCTCCTTCCATCTACCACAGTCGTCCAGGTAGGCCGCAGCTCGAACCAAGAAATACGAAACTTCGACCTTCCTGTTACAGATCTCGGCCCACTCGCCCACTTGTATCGCATGTGCAATGTACCTTTCGCATTCTGCCCATGTTTCTGGCTTGGGTTGAGGGAAGAGCTTCACCATGATCTGCAGCGCCGCGTTCGAGAAATATGCTTCGTTGTCTTTGGAATCCCTCAAAACAGTGGGAAAGAGCTTCGCTATAATCCGTAGTGCCGCATTTGAGGAATACGTTTCGTCGTCCGAGTCCCTCCTGACGCTGAGTCCATAACGCGTAGCCTCCTGCACAAGCTTATGCATGTCGTAGCTTCGACTATCCCTCCCTTCCCTGCGCATCCCAAGGAACGAGAACTCCTTTAGTCGAGTGACGGCTGCCAGTACCCGATCCTCGTTCCCCCGATCTTCTGCCTCCTCTGCGTTGCCGTCGTACAGACCGGCTGCCTTCATTATCTCGAACGGAATGTCCTGGTTGTTGACGTACGCAATGGTGTGCAGGATCCTGTACGCCATCTCGTCATCCCGTCGGATGCGTTCGATCGATATGCTCCACGTCTCCAAAACGCTGTTGGGTACGTGGCGTCGATGCCGGTCAAATTCCGTCTCTCTGAGAACCCGCCACCGCTGCTTCCGCTCTGTCAAGTTGGACAAGTACTCTCCTAACAACGTCGACGTCCTCCGCAAGTAGGCTCCGGCTTGCGAGATGGCCAGCGGAAGCCACTGAAGCTCTTCGAGTAGTTTCTCGGCGTCGGCAACCTCATCGCTGCCGATCTCTCTATTTCTCGACGTTTCCAGCAATCCTCTCGCCTCGTCGGGGCTCATCTGGCCGACCTGGATCCCTCGCTGCGGTCCAACCAGAGTACCGACGATCAGCTCATCACGGCTTGTCCAGAGCACCGTCCCCCTACCAGCTTTTGGGACGTAATCATACAAGCCCGCCGTCGATGCCTCTTTCTGTTTAGACGATGTCTTGTGACATTTCCGGCCGACGCCGAACAGTGCCAGGTCATCGGTGTTGTCGAGCACAAGTAGCCATGGCGGCCCGCTCTCGATCCGCTCGCACACGGCTGTGAGAAGCTTTTGGCCATCGAGGTTGTCAAGGCCCAGCTTCGCTGCAATTTTCTTGTAGTCCTGCGCGAACGTCGTCTCGTTGTCAGCGTGCACCCAGAAGATGGAGCATGTCGGGTCCTCGCGGCCCCGGCGATAGGCGTATTCGAGCGCCACTTGGGTTTTCCTGCGGCCGTTAGTCTCTAATTTAATAGAAACACAGTATTGCCAGGTCGCCGGGGCATTAACAGCTTACCCGGAACCACCGAGGCCGTAGAGGGCGGCGCTGTGGTATTCGGACGTCGTCGGCGGCAAGAGGGCGTCGAGTCGGGTAAAGATGTGGTCACGATTAACCACATTCTCGTTGCGGGGGAAGGGGATTATGCGATGGGCTTTGGGAACCTTGGCTAATTCCGTGGGATAGGGTTAGAACTTGGACGCGAACGTGATCCAGTGTATAAGAGACTAACCCTCTGCTGCATGAAAGTGTTGATGCGTGCCTATACATTCCCAGACGTCAGGGTCCCGCCTGGCAGCTTATGTCCTGAGGTGCCCATACCAATATTCATAACCCCTCCGCCAGACTCGTAATTATCGCCCTGGATATATTTCTGCGAGCCCCCGAAATTGTTGAACATACGATTTCCGTCTCCAGACTGGTGGGTTGCACCAGGCTGTTCGCCGATATCCGAGTTGGTCAAGAGCGGTGACTTCACGGACTTGCCAGCATGGCGTCTCTCTACCGCGCCCATATCTCTAATCCACCGCCGCAACTCTCCACAGACAGCCAAAAATCCCGGGTCCTCTGCGCTGATGAACCTGGCCATGTCCCTATGGTTGTTGTGAATTCCGATGGGGATGTACCCGGGCAAAATCGCCGATTCTTTTGGCACAACCTGTCGCCGGATCAGTATCTTGGAGCGAGCGTCACGAGCCCGACCTTGCCTGATAGTGACTTACTAAACCAACTCCGGGCAGAGGCAATTCCTCGTAGAAGCAGCTGATCTCGATTGGCGGCAGTCCTTCCTTACCGCGCGCCATCACCATGGTGTGAAAGCTGTCCTGGATCCGCGCAAGGACCTCGGAATCACGCCTGAGTACTTCCACGATTTCGGAATTCGTCTGCTTGACAAGACCGATGGATCGGGAGAGGCGCTCGGCCCATTTCGCAAGGCCAGCTCCATGGTGCGGCGTTCCCATAAAAATGATACCGCGCGTTGAATTGAGGATATTCTGGAGATGCGGCTCCGATCGTTGTCTTGACGTGACCAAGGTCTGTCACATGAATTAGCACAACCTCCCGTCCTTCATTACCAACCAGGAACATACGTCTTCGCAGACCAGGCCCCCCAGGCTATGGCAAACAAAAATGATGGGTCGTTCGTTCTACGCGTATTAGCACCCTCCCAACATCCCAAGGTTGGTCGGTAAGTTGCCTACTGTGTCATCGTTCTCTCGATATGTTGCAAGGGAAGTCAGCAGATTCCACGCGTGGTTTGCGATCCGATTCTGCGACACCATCCCCCGCCAGTCGGTCACAGATGCGTCATAACCAAACGTCAGGATCCGGGCTGTCGTAAGTACGGACGGGAGGAGGGTTTGCGGCCACGGTTCGGTCTCGTCTCGGGCGGTCCATGTGTTGATACGACTGCCAGTCAGGCCGTGGACGAAGATGACACTGGACGAGACACATTAGCTGGCGTTTTCCCATTTATTGAGGGAGGAGGATGCGTACTCCACAGTGCTACCTTCGGGGCTGCAAAACGCTTTGATGCCAGTAGGGAAAGCCTCTTTGAGCAAACGCTTCGGCAGCTCTCCGTCATCTTCGTCTCCCGATTCAGCTTTCCGCATTGGCAGGAGCCGCTTCATCAGCCCCTTGGTCCGCCTCATCTTTGGTTACGGAGTTGGAATGCTGCGTCGTGCCGCCGTCGAATGTGAACAGTCACTTTTGGTATCAAATTGGGTCGCAACACCAAGGCCGAAATGGCAAGCCGCCTACATCTTGACCACCCCGCTTCAAACTAGATGACAAATCGTGCATGAGTGTTTCGGCCCCCCCTCGCATTCCCCGTTTCTGTTCGATTGGCCATAGTCTGGTGGCTGTGCCTCTTGGCGTCCAGCTGAAAGATGCATGGTGTCGCAGCGAATAAGGTCAAGTAATCTGTCGGGCATGTGAACCCCCCCGACGCCGCTATCATGCATGCTGCAAGAGACTCACTCGATTAGCGGCGAGGAAGAGTCGGCAAGATTGAGAAGACATCAGAGGGGGGGATATGTCTCATCCGTGTACCTACCTATCCACCGCTAATTACCTTTTAAGCGACGAAAGTATTCGTAGGGTTGAGTACGACGTTGATGAACGCTATTCCAGAGGACTCGGGGTTGTTGATATTCGTGCTGCTACATGTAACGAACCACCATAGCAAAACGCTCCAAGACGTACCTGACACGCGAGGTCCCTTCCTAGCGGTTGATGATCCAGAGAGCAGTTCCTTGATCGTGTTGTATTACACGCTACAATACGAGCCTGAATTAGAACACGAAGTCGACACCGAATTCTTAACCCAATGAGAACACCTCTTCGTATCAAAAAACGTTTCACTCCTCGCATGATGTTCAGCAACTACTTCCTCCCCCTCCAGTTTTCTTTTTGCATCGTTCGAATGGGACCAACCGCCCGGAATCTGATTGCATAGCAGATCAGCCGCCTGATTACATCATGCCGCTGATGAGGTATGTTGTCGCCGCAACAAGATGGGCAAACGATATGCATTACCAGATATGCTCCAATCTTTCAGGTCTCAGGATTTGCCAATTCCCGCGGAAGTAGTGGCTCCCTAGTCCCACGGCGCATATTATATCGGGGTGGATGACGCAACGGGCAGATGCGAGGCGACCAAGTTGACATCATCGACAACTTTAACAATATATTGTAAACCAGAGCACCCCTCAGAATAAGTAGGTAGGTACATACCTGGGTACCTAACGACCATTTTCCCCAACAATCTTCCCATCACATACCTATCAAGTAATATTAACAATATCGAATCAACATGTCTGCCAACCCGGATTCCGTAGCCAACCAGGACCGTACGTACACACATCCCTACATTGACGGGTCTTCCCGGACCAACAATGCAAGCAACTGACTTTCCCGTCCAGAGTTCCATTCCCGCGTCCCTCCCGCAAAACCGATGACGACCTCCGGCGTAAGTCATTGAAAACCAACCACCCCCAACCCCAACTCACCCACCCACATTCACTCACACCCCCTTTCCTACATACAGCACCAACTCGGCCAACAAGTCGGCAACGAGGCCATCCCCGAATTCCGCGCCGAGACACACACGCCCGGCAGCGCGCCCGCCCAGCACACCCACCAGCCCAACCCGATCCACGAGACCCCCGGCCAGGCCCTCAACCCGGACGCGGCGCGCCCCGAGGCCGAGGGCCGCACGGCCCCCCTCGACATGCCGGGCGCCACTAGTAGCGACGTGCACAGCGCGTCGACGTTGGCGCGGCCCATGGAGGGGCAGACGCGGAGCGAGATGCACGGTGCGCATGCCGTGGGGAAGAGGAAGGGGGAGCGCAGTGGTTTGGAGGGGGTCGGTGCGACGGTGAGTAGGGCGGAGGATACGGTGGAGGGACGGGTGCGGGCGCTGGGGGCGGATTTGCCTGAGGGGGTCGAGCGTGGTGTGAAGGGGGAGGCGCCGGGGGCGGAGGAGAGGGTGCCGGCTGGGGCGGGGGAAGTGGCGGCTGAGAGGGGACGGCGTTGAGTCTTAAGGCGGCGGGGTTGGTAGCTATAGCCTTTGTGTAGGTGGGGGGTTTGTGTTGATGCTGGGGCCGTTGGTTCAATGGTTGTGCGTAAGGGGTTGGAAAAGATGCAACATGGGGTGGCTTTGCTGATATGTACACAAACGAGACGAGAAGGTTCGGCGCCCAAAATTGTTGATTCCTTGTATAGGAGGGTGTGTAACAGTGGATCAAATGTAGCCCATTCGACGACTGTTGCTAGTTCCTTCGGCACGGTGAGGTCTTCAGTGTCTATAACAAGATCACCTACCGCAGGTACCGAGGTACCTCCCTCGTGTCGGGACCAATTTCCCCTACCGGAAAGGTACTAGTTTAGAAACATGGCAGGGGTGTAATTAACTCGCCCTTGGATGGCTGAATTGATTCTTGACTCCTTGCCTGAACCTGACGACGTGAAACACGGCGATGCTGAGACTATCCCCCAACGTAGCACTTGGTCTTTTTGTGCTCATCGCGTCACTCTATATTAGCAACTACCATTACGATTCCCTCGGCCTCATCATGTCACCCTCCCCCGAACCCGAGCAACCGGTCATGTCTCTTGACGAGTACATCACCCTCTGCGCCGACCTCCACAATACCCTCCTCATCAAATCGCGCCCCGCGGGATCCCCACCGCCAGAAACTTCAAACGACCTCCTCCAACGCTATGAATCATTTCGCGCCGATGGCCCCTTCGACACCTACGACCCATATATCCCACCTTCTCTCGATCCCCTTTCGCCCCTCGCCAGTCTCCTCTCTCAGCTGAAAATTACTACGCCTCCCCAGATGCTTGATGGGACCCCTTTAAGCCCCCTCCTCTACCAGCCAATGCCACATTGTTTATTCCCACCTCTGTATAGCAACGAACTCATTGAGGCCGACCCCCCCTTTGTCCTCCTGTACCCCCAGCGTCTCCCCTCCGATGCCGAATCTGCCGACGACGGTGGTCTCTTCGTAGACATTTACGACCTCCGCGGCATCTGGCTTAGCGACCCCCCGCTTCCCGGAAGGCTCCCTCCCTCGGACCAATGGCTCCCACTCGACTCCCTCCTCAAACTGGAATTATCGCGCTGGGAATCCGGCCGCTATGTCCACGATCCCACCGCTGAAGACGGGCTCAAGGTCCAAAAATGGGTCCCCGTCCCTCCCACCACCACCGGCACTACCACCACCATACCTTTCCCCAACCGGCAAGTCGCAGAAGCCATCTTCGAGTGGGAGCGTCTCCTAAGCGCCATCGAATCCCGCCTCCCCTCCCCACCAACCCCATCAAACGAACAAGCCCCCCCAACACCAAAAGACCGAGCACCCCCCTTCCCCCCCGAAACCCTCCAAGACCTCCACATCAGCACCTTCGCCCAGCACTTCCTCACCCACGCCCGCCGCCCCCAAGGCTGGACCTTCGTCGCCCCCGGCATCAGCACCTTCCCCTCCCTAGCCAGCCTCCACGAAACATACGCCGCCGAACCCAACACCACATTCCGCCGCACCTTCGAATCCTCCTCCGAAGGCCACGACTGGATCACCCTCCTCCTCCCCTGCGTCACCACCACCCCCGACGGCGGAGGCACACCAACACCAATCCAAGTCCCCGACCCCGCGACCCTCGCCCGGCACCCCGACCCCGACATCAACACCTTCGACAAGCCCCACGGCTTCGGCAAGGCCACCGTCAACCGGCACGCGGGGCTGCATACCTCGTGGGCGAACGAGCGCGACGGGGACCTGGTGCAGCTGGTGTGTCCGTCGGGGCGGACGGATGTGGGGACGGTGTTTGACGGGCGGTGTCCGTGGGGGCCGGATCGGCTGCCGAGGTTGGCTGAGGTGTTGGGGCATTGGGCGGGGTTGGTGGAGGAGGGGGTTTGGACGGTTGGGGGGGATGGGGTGGTTGAGGATGGGGGGTGGTGGGAGGGGAATGGGGATATGGCGCGGTTGGGGTGGGATGGGGTGGTGGAGTAAATGATTGTGTGTGGAGGGGAAGGGGGGTTGTAGGGGTAGTGGTGACTCTTGGGGGTGGCTTTGGGGACAATGCTTGCCATCTAGACTGGCTGGAATGTAAGAGGTTTGTCTGGCGAGATGTTGTAACATCCTCGCATGCTGCTGTCATCGGCACCGGGTACTACATGACCCCTGAACCTGAAATTGATAGAAGCTCTGTATTCGAAGAATACCTCGATGGCGATGCTGCGTTTTTGTGTTTCGTCCTAATGGCACTCATGTGCCGGCAAGTCAGGAGCGGTGTTGCTCGTGTGGGAGATGTTTATTCGAACAGCTTCCGCGAGGCTTATGACGGCTGTTCGCCTCGGCGGAGTTATGGCGTCTAGAATGAGGTTGTCTTTTAGGGCTCGGTAGGACTCATTTGTTGACAATGTGCCACCCATGACAGCTTCACTGGATGCCATCCCCGAATTCTCAAACGGCAAGCAGTGCCTCGAACCTTTTCGCAGTTTTCTGTTGGCGTTTTCCCATTTTCAGCACACAAGTATGTACACCACGTCCTTCAAGCCATAACCGAAAAGCCTGGACGGTTGACAAGAGATTCCGCACACGGTGGAATGAAATGTTTTGATATTGCAAGTCTTATTCGGCGCTAATCCCCTGCAATATTTTCACTACGTATTCCTCCAACGAAGCAGCCCGGCGGGTTCGCCTCACCAACAATCTCAGATTTACTGCGAGAGAAGGGCGACGATGGCGTTGTAGTTGGACTTGGGTTGGTAGCTGCTGTCGAAGAGCAGGGGGTTGCCCTGGGGACGCCACGAGTCCTGTGATGTCACATGGTTAGCAGTCCATTTCCCGGGTTCTTTTTCCGATATCGAAAAGGGGGTGGGCTAAAGAGAGAGAGCCAACTCACAGGGTCACGGACACCCCAGACGGTGATACCGACGCACTTGGGCTCGTCCAGGCAGCCCTGGGTGACGGCGGTGTAGTCGTTGTCGTTCTGGTTCTGGATGTCGAGCTCGGTGACGGCGACCTCAGCGACGCCGGCGGCGGCGAGCGTCTTGATGGCGCCGGCCAGGCCGTTGCCCATGCCGGACTGCAGGTGGCCCTGGGTGCCGATGCCGTCGATGGGGGTGCCGGCGGCCATCCACTTCTTGACGTGGTCGACCATGCCGGTCGTCACCTTGGCCGCGGTCGGGCTGTCCAGGTTGTAGTCGTTGATGTACAGCTTGGCGTCCGGGTCGGCCGCACGCGCCGCCTTGAAGGCGATGTCGACAAAGTCCTCGCCAAGCACGTTGGAGAAGACGCTGCTGCGGAGCGAGCCGTCCTCGTTGAACATCTCGTTGATGACGTCCTGGGGTTTCTCAGTCAGCTCAAGTCCGGGATGGTCGCATCAACGACAAAACATACGTAGCCGTAGATCTTGCCCTTGTACCGGTCCATGACGGTGGTGATGTGCTCCTGAATCACCGTGGTCAGGGTGGCCTTGTCGCGGATGTTGTTGACCCAGCCGGCGAGCTGCGAGTGCCAGACAAAGGTGTGGCCACGGATGGTGATGTTGCGCTCGGTGGCCCAGTCGACGAGGTAGTCGGCCTGGCCCCAGTTGTAGGTGCCCTGGCTAGGGTTGAGGGACTGCCACTTCATGCTGTTCTCGGGCGTCACCTGACCGAAGTTGGCCTCGATGATGGCGGCGTTCTCGCCCTGGCCGAGACGGCCCTGGTCGGCGCAGGTGCCGTAATAGAGCTTGCCCTTGGCCTTGATCAGAGCGTCGATGCTCTCGGCCGCCTGGCGGGTGTCGAGGGCGGGCGCTGCCGAGGCGGCGAGCGGCGCCAAGAGGAGGAGACCGGCCTTCATGATGATGACGTTGGAGTTGGAGACGCTAAGGTGTGCTTGTTTGGTTCCGTGTGCTGCTGCCCAGACATGGACCGAACACCTGGGAACGGCGAAGGGGGATCACCCTTTATATCTCGCCGACACCCACACGCGTTCCCGGTCATCGTCACTCTGCGAACCTTCCCGCCCGTCCCGATTTTCCAGAACCCTCCCCGCGGCGGGCGGCGAATAGATTCCTTGTTTGTTTCCCTGTCGGACCCCTGCACTATGTTTCGTTCCTGGGGATCCCGCCGCTCCCTTCCTCTTACATCACGACCCGGAATCTCGAACCACCCCCCAATCCGGTAAGCTCTCGGTACGTGGAGGCGGGGCCCCGCGGCTGAGGTGCATTGGCTCCTTGTCGGGCATTTTTGTCATCTTTAGCCGCGCCCGCGTCGGGACGGTTAAAGGGTGATCATCCCCCTTTTGCCAGATCCCTATAATATCAGGTTCTACAACTCTCTTCCCCACAAACACCTTATTCTACACGGTTGTCAAGTCATGCGCCCCAATGAGCTGTCTATGCTGAGACCGGGGATTGGTTATTGGTGGAACATTGGCGCGGAGGCCAAGCGAGTCTCATGTGCCGGGCGGCTGGTTCCACGGCCACCACACGATGCGCCACATGAAGAGCCGCTTGGGCTTCAAGCTTGACGGCAGGATGCTATTTTCATGGACAGGGTCCGCACATCACTCCAATCCCATGCCAAGCTTTGTGCCAGACCGTTGTGGTCGGCCATGTCAATATCTGCCAACGTCACCGGAATACGACGGTATGCCTGGACTCTGCCTTCCTAATCATTGAGCCGGAGCCGGGTAGAAAGAAGACTCTGGGACGCTGACGACAATGATGTGCGAGTTGAGAGGGCATTCGTGGATCTATTCTCTCCGTCCATAGAGATGGAGAGCAGCTGGGGTGCGCGTTCTTCCAGTGGCTGTGGCCGCCGATGACACGGAAGTTGTAATATCGGATGGGCTCATTAGTACATCCCGGCCGGCACTCATAGATCGCTTGGCAGAATGCACAATGCTTAGCCTCTTTCCGCCAGAAGAGTTCACTCTCGCGCAGTTGGCTCACCCTGCTCCGTCGGTCGCGCGAGACAGGGTGGGCCGCAGGAGGCAAGGCACTTTATCCCATCAACTCGAGCTGCCGCATAGTATTTGTCCAAACGATTCAATATGACCAGAAATGCTCAAAAATGCATTTTCACATTAGAAGCCAATTTGCAATACAACTAGGGCAGGAACAGGGAAGCAAAGGAGGTTGAAGGTCTTCAACGCCATATATAAAATAGCCCTTGACTGCTCCAGCCATAGTTCGTGATGCAGATGTCCAACTTCTTGGTGTTTTGCCTGCGGCACTGTCGCCTGCGGCGCCATTGCTGGGGGCCAGGCCTCCGTACCCCCCGTGGCTCCCGTCGACAGCATTGTCAGCAGATGGGGTAATATTAACCGTCACAAGAGCAAGACCGTTCAGGATGCCATTGAATGCGTCCGCCGTATCGACATCGGATACCTCCGGGTCGATGCCCTCTTCGTCGTGCAGGACGACGAGGACGAAAAGGCAAGCGAGACGGCTCGCATGGCGGCCATTTACCGCGACGCCGACGTCACTATCACCGCCGCCCTCGCCCCTGATGAAGCCGAGGGGTTCCTCCACGAGCGGGCGTGTATTCTCGCCGCGGACGACGCGGGCGATGCTGTTCCCTACTTGCTGTTTTGCTGCGGTGACGGCCCGACGATATTGGCATTGTCGGGTTACTCAAGTTCTCCAATACCGAGTCCCGCGACCCCATCGTGCGGCGCGGATGGACCTTTCAGAAGAGCACGCCGTCCAGCCGTATGTTGGTGTACGGAACACTCGGTGTCTACCGGCAGTGCTTAGAGCGGCGGGTGCCGGACAATGTCGAAGAAGCATCTGCGGGCCGTCTCTCATCGGGCTGGCTGTGGAAGACTAGGCAATAGCTTCTGGGCTCGGCGGCGCAACCCGCTCTAAAAGAGGACGACTGGGAAAGGGAGTGGGAGCAGATCGTTGAGGAGTGTTCGTCGCGAGCCCTTAGCTTTTCTGGTGATAAGCTGCCGGCGCTCTCGGCTGTCGCCTCGACGTTTTCCGCATGGTGTCTCGGTTCCTATGTCGCAGGTGTACGGGTGCCATGGCTGGTGAGGCTGCTTCTATGGCGGAGCCCGGCTCAGGACCAAGCCGTCCGCATGAAGGATATTGCCCCGTCCTGGTCATGGGAATCATTGTCAGGTTCCGTTGCGTTTGTGACACAAGACTTTACGTTGTATCATGACCGGCGGAACGGGAACTTCAGCATCCCAGATAGCCCATGGCGCGTGTTGACGGAGCAGATCGAGATTATGACATGCGACTAAGTATTCGGCAGTTGGGAATAATGAGGAGATCGAGTTGTTCTAACCTCTTATTGTTCACTGTTAAGGGCATGCAGGAGCTCATCGGAGCTTACTACTAGAGGATTTTCCTTTGCTTCCCTACCCTTTCTTCTCTTAATTAGTGAATACCTAGTCCAAGACCAGACACTAATTTGTCGACAAGTTAGTGCACAGCGGCGGGCAGCTCCGTTGAAGGGGCTGAACTAAACTGATCTGGACTTCAGAGTCACGGGTCAAACTGCCGAGTCTGCCGCTTTCTAAGACGCAACTCAGTAAATATAGTATTTCCTATTCCTAATGTTCCAGCTAAATAACTCAATTTGCCCATGTCCATTCAGATCTCTAATTATAAGGCATGTCAAAGAAAGATAAAATGTAAACTCCTAGATCACACCCTCCTCCACCATCGCAGGTTCGGCCTCAGCCTGAGAACGGCTTGTCTCCGCTATCTTCGGCACCGGGATGTCGAGGGCACTAGTAAGCGTCGCCGTTCCCACGCCACGATACCTCGGCATCATTCTCCGCATTGCTTGTCTCATAAGCATCCTCTTGAGGCTCCGCGTCGGCCCCGTAACCCTGCGGCTGGGAAGTCTCATTTTCCTCTGCGACGGCTTCCGGCTCAGGCTCTTCCTGATAGTATGGTTCTGAAACCTCCTCCTCGGTATTGTCGTTGTAAGCTGTCTCATCGCTCTGGTTGTCGGGTTCAGCTGCGTCTTGCTCTTCTACGTCCTCCGCCTCTTGGCTTTCCTGGTTGTCGTATGTGGTGCCAGCATTGTCATTGTAAGCTTCCTCGTCGCCCTGGTTGTCAGTCTCTGCCGCGTAGTCAGGTTCAGCTGCTTCCTCCTCTTCCACGTTCTCGATGTCTTGGGTCTCCTCCTCGGCAGTGTCCTCGTAGGCGACCTCTTCCGCCGGTTCCTCCTCGCGGGTGTCGTACTCGGCCGCTGTGTTCTCCTCGTAGCCGGGCTCGACATAGCCATCCTCGTTGGCAGTCGCTTCCTCATCCTCCCCGGCTTGAGCCATGGTCTCCTCATCGACCGCATCATCATAGTCCTGGACAACCCCCTCTTCTGCAACCCCCTCCGGATCCGTAGTGTTCTCGTCGTTGACTTCATCCTCTTGAGTTGGCTCCTCGGCTTCGGGAAGTTCATATGCTGCTTCTTCAAGCGCCCGGTCTTCTTCAAGGCTTCTCGTGACACCGTCCTGGCTTTCTCCAAAGTACCGAACCTCGATCTGGGACTCGGAGACGACCACATGCTTGACCGTTCCTTTGGTGGGGAACGAGAACTTGCGACCGTCCTCTGTCAGCACGTTGTAGGTGCCCTCGTATTCGAGATCCATCTTGCCGGACTTGTAAGTTGCGACCAATCCGCAAAGGTGTTAGTACAACTCCAACGGCGTGGGAATTGGACGTCCATATACTCACTCGAACTGATCCTCCTCGGAGGTCATCTCCTTTGCAGCTTCCCACCGAAGTTTCTTCTCATTTGACGTCGTCGCTCCCCAGGTATGCTCATGGCCGTACTGCAGTGTATATGATGTCTTCGCACTAAACAACGCTGGGAGCCCTGCTTCGAACTCCAGCGCAACCGAGGCCCCAAACGAATTTTTGTTGCTCCACGTGGTCTCTTCTTTCTTGGTGACCTCCCCAATGATCTTGACCTGGTATGGCGCGCCATTCCACATGGATCTCGCCCTATCCAGATAATCCATCTGGAGGAAACCAGTGTTGTTCAAGTCGAGAGTGGGATATGACACGTTGTCGATGTACTGCTTCGCAACCTTCTTAAGAAAGAGAGGCTGTACACTGTCAATGATGTTACCGGAGCGGCCTCGGAATCCGATGAGCAAGCCGGAGCCGACGTCCATCTTGTACTGGTTCTCGTCCAGCAGCTTGAGCCCGGCGCCGAACTTCTGGTCCTTGTTGGTCTGGAACCACAACAGCGACGTTCGATCCCACTGCCCGTCTCCCTGGCCGTACAGGGACATTTCTTTGATCTTTTCGTCATTGTCGATGTCGATGCGGCACTCCTCAAAGGCTTGGTCCGAGTCGGTGTTGCCGTGGGAAAGCTGCTTCCCGTCGGTGTAGTCGAGTTCGAAGCCTGTGAGACATCCTTTCTTGCCGTCGCTGCCCCACTTGGACGTGCCCCAGTAGACTCGGATTCGCTTGACAACTAGGAAACACGACAAGTGTTAGCTATCGGGGTGCCACAGATGGTTGCTCATGTGCTTCAGGAGAACAGGATACTCACAGGAGCCCATCTCGCCCACCAACTGCCAATCGCCTCCACCGCCTCCGCCAACATACGGGTTCGTTTGACAGAAATCCAAGGTAAAAGGCGCCATTGCTAAAGTGAAGATTTGATAGGGGTTGAAGTAAGACTGATTTTGTTAGGATAATGGAGTGTATTGAGATCAGTTGTTGATGCTGCGGCGATGATATGATTTGAAGGGTGGAATTGTAGGAGAAAACCGAGGGAGAAGTCATCGTAATATAGGTATCCAACTGTGTTGTCCTCTTTCTCACGGCTTGCTGTAAACCCATTCTCCGAGTACATAGCGGTGCATCGGCTTCGCCGTCAAAACATTTTAGCGCTGACGGTGTACAGAACTCGGTGACATTGCTCGGGATCCGAGTATCTACTTACTAGGCTGATTGAGCCACATCGTACATGTCGGGCGACGCCCTACTGTATCTTTACCCAGTTCTTCCACCATGTTCGGAACCCCGAGTTCAAGAACACCAGAGCTGAAAGGCATGCAACCTGCTATTGTAGCATGCGCGCATGAATTGGCGAGCTTCGGATGGTCGACACTCGACATCATTCCAGGTTTGCATTGACGGCTCGCCAGTCTCCATCCTCTTCAGCAGGCTCAGCTGCATGCCAAGACAGCAAAAAAGAGATCCTGCTTTCCCGCCATGGATGCCTCCAGAACAATACCCAGATTAATGACTCGGTGTCGTGTGAGAATGCTGCCCGCCCCTTTTCGCCCACCTTCGGCCTCTTTTCCCTTCCTTCCACGTAGAAAAACAACAACACAGATATCACAGCTTCTCTTCCGACAAAAAGTGGGTTCCCGACTCACCGCTGGACTCAGCCCTCGGCTTGCCCGTCGACTGCCCATTCCCTCCAGGTGACGCGCGACGAATAGGGAGCTGCGAGAGGGCTCCAATTGCCTTTGCCTCTTCGTTGTCACAGAGTTGGCGCCGTTGGGTTCTGAAGCAAGGCATAAGGCCCACATAAGACGCATCACAACTCCACAAATCGGGATTAAATGGGTCGCTCCCATGCCTCCACATCCCGTCGTCAGACTTCAGCAAGGGATGCACAATACGCCATCCGATGAAATCCATGCCAACCATCCGGGCGCCGAATATACATCAACCAGAAAACACAACTATATTACACAACAACTAGTAACACAGAGTAGAGTCCCCTCCTCACCGGGACAAGAATTTCTGGAACGCCGACTGGTCGATGACGACGTTGCCGACGGCGCGCAGCCGCTTGCGGCCGGCCTTTTGCTTCTCGAGCAGCTTCCTGCGGCGGGAGATATCGCTGGCATGCAGCTTGGCGAGGACATCCTTGCGGAAGGGCTTGATGGTTTCACGGGCGACGATGCGTTTGCCAACGGCAGCCTGGATGATGATCTCTGCGAGGGGTTAGTCTGACTCACGCTTACTATCATGGGGGGCACCATGACGAGAGGGGAAATTGGAGGGTGTAGCACCGGGAGGGGGAAGGATGTGAGGGACGCAGCGTACCAAACATCTGCCTGTCGACATGCTCCTTGAACTTGGTCACCCACTGCCTGCCCAGCCGATCGACCTGGCTGGAGTGCACCACGCGCGCAATGGCGTCCACGGCCTGCTTGTTGACCAGCAGGTTCATCTTGACCAGTTGGCTCTGGCGCCACCCGGCGTCCTCGTAGTCTAGTGTCGCATACCCCTTGGTAGCCCCCTTCAACTTGCCAAACAGGTCGTCCACCAGGCTGGACATGGGCACCTCGTACTTGAGAATGACCTGCGTGGCGTGGAAGAACTCGAGGCCCTTTTGCAGGCCGCGGGCGTTCTCGCAGATCTCGATTACCCGTCCGAGGTACTCGTCAGGAAGCGTGATGGTGGCGAGCACAAACGGCTCATAAGTGATGGCCTTGCGCATGCGGACGTCTTCGCCTTCGGGGAACTCGGCCGGGTTCGTGATGATAGTCTCCCCGCCGCCGGTACTCCAAGCGATCTTTGTCGGGACGGCTGGCTCCGTGATGATGACGTCGGCGCCGTGCTCCTGGCGGAGGCGGTCCTGAAAGACTGAGCAGTGCAAACTCCCCAAGAAACCCAACCGCCACCCCGCGCCAAGCGCCTCGGAAAAGTCCTTCTGCAGCGTGACACTGCGGTCGTTGAGCACCAGCTGCCCAATGCTATCCGCAAGTTTCGTGTAATCGCCCTGATCCGTCGGGAACGCCGCCACGAAGACCATCGGCTTGGGCTCCTCAAAGCCGGGATACGGCTCGACCGCGTTCTCCGATCCAACCGTCGTGAACGTGTCCCCGATCTTCGCATCCTGAATCCTCTTCATGCCAGGGTTGAAGTAGACATACCCAACCTGCCCCGCCCGCAACACCTTCTGCGGCACCTGGTTCGGATATTGAATGCCAACCTCGCCCACAACATACTCGTTCTCCGTCTGCAAGCTCACCAGCTTATCCCCCGCCCTCACCGTCCCATCAAACACCCTCACCAGCAACACCACCCCCTTGAACGTATCATACCACGAATCCACCAACAGCATCCGCAACGGCTTCGCCGTATCCCCCACCGGCGCAGGCACATGTTCCAGCACGGCCGGCAAAATCTCCCCCACCCCATGCCCCGTCTTCGCACTCACCCTCACCGCAAACGACGTATCCAGCTCAAAGACACTCTCCAGCTGGTCCAGCGCGCGCTGCACATCCGCGGTCGGCAGATCGATCTTATTCACCACGGGCACCAGCGACAGCCCCTGCGCAAAGGCGAGATAGAAGTTCGCGACGGTCTGCGCCTGCACGCCCTGCGAGGCGTCGACCAGCAGCAGGGCGCCGCCGCACGAGGCGTAGGAGCGCGTGACCTCGGCGCGGAAGTCGACGTGCCCCGGCGTGTCGACCAGGTGGAGGAGGTAGTCGAGCCCGTCGCGTGATGAGCGGTGGATCATGGTGCAGGTTTGCGCTTTGACGGTGATGCCGCGCTCGCGCTCGACGTCGAGCTTGTCCTGTTGTTTGGGGGGGGTGGGCGTTAGGAGGGTGGTCTGTATTGTGGGGGATGGAGAAGGGCGGGGGAGGGGTGTGGCAGGGGGAATGGACGCACCAGGATCTGCTTGTTGGCATCGCTGGCCGAGATGGTGCCCGTGTACTCGAGGAGTCGATCCGACAGCGTGCTCTTGCCGTGGTCGATGTGGGCGACGATGCAAAAGTTGCGGTAGCGCTCGATGGGGATCTCGGCGATGCGCTTCTCGAGCTCGGCGGCGCGGCGCTGTTCGGGCCCGTCTTTGGCAAAATTACTTGCGAGTCGGCATTGTGGTAGTATTGGTGTTGTCGAGACGGTTTGGTGTGGGATGGGAACGAAAGGGTCGAGGTTACGGATACGGCGAGAACTCGGTAACGGTGTTCGAAGTCGTGTATCTCGGAAAAAGAACCGCGTGCTACCTGGTACTACTCCCCCTCCTGCTGCTGTTGCTGCTGCTCCCCGCAAAGACTGCGACGGCGTCGACAGAGGAGACACTCGGCCAAGAGTCGGCGCCAGTCGCACGCACCGCAGCCATGGTCCCATCCGTGTTTCCCGGCCCGGCACGCCACGCATCCAATTGGCGTTCTAGGACATGTAATCTGTGGTAGGATGGGAGTCGTGTGGTTGTGTCAACGGGTTGTCGTCGAGGTATGTTCGGCTGTGGAGTTTCCAAAAATTGGGGATCACCAGGAACGCCAAGAGAGTTGATCCCGCAACTTTCTGGGGGGCTCACATCCTTATCTTATCGGGCACCTGGACGGAGACCTGAAGTCTCCCAATACGAACAAACTTACTTAGAGGGAAAGGAACCGAGTCAACTCGAAGACACTGAAATTAATATGAACAACAGCAAGCAAAGCTATGTACAGCACTCCGACCCATGATCGCCTCTCAGTCCTCCTGTGTTCAGTATCCCAACCTGCAGCAGCAATGAAACATATCTCGAGCGTCTAAAGTGGAAAGGGGGGTTTCTCCCTCCTAACCAAGTACATACAGTCCTTCCCCGCTCCACGCATGCCATGCAATTATACACTCCCTGTATCACCCATACCCTCGCGAAGGTGTGTTGCTCAACTCAGTCAGTCATCAGCCCCGCTCACCGGGACGGCTCTTCAAGCAATGAGTCCCCCAAATCTCACAGCCTCCTACTTCACCCACACACCATACATGGCGATGGCGGCCTTTACAGCATCAGGTGGGACTGGGTGGGGGTTCACGCCAACACCCACTCGGTGCCGCGCTTCACAAACTTGTCTAACAATAGCGTCATGTCGGCGAGTGCGAACCGGCAAATGTAAAAGGCAAAGAACTCGGCTGCGTGGCGTGTGCAGAGCTCGATGCCGACCTGCGTCTTGTCGGCGTGCCGCAGGCCCGGGTCGTCAACCTGTCGCGCAATTTGGTCTACAAAAAGACGTTAGCGAGCCATTCTTTCCGTTTCCCATGGACTGGCGTAAAGAAGAGTAGCAACTCACCCACTGTCTGCGCGGCATCAAACAGCCTCGCCAACGACGCCATATAATGCGCATTCGGCCCCCCAAACCCCACAGCACCCACATCCCGCTTCGTCGGCCGGCTGGTCGGGTGACTCGTCATAGGCAAGCTGGCAATCACCATATCCTTACCCATGCCCTCATGCAAGTTCGTCGAGCTCGCCCCGCCACCAATCCCCCCACCATTCCCACCGCTCCCACCCTTCCCACCATACCCCGTCGCCAGCCCCGGCAAATTCGCCGAGCTATTCTTGCTCCTTAACCTTCGCCACGAGAACCCGCTCGCCTTGCCGGCCACACTCGCGGAGCGCGGCATCGACGCCGGGTCCACCCCATCCCCAGCCCCCGCAGCAGCCGCATCCTTGAACATGGCGCCCGCCCCCTGCACGCCCACATCACTGCCCAGCCGCCTCGTCAGCGCAGTCTGCACCTGCTCAAGCACGTTCTCCAGCGCCTGCATCTCGTCAAGCACAGCATCGGCATCACAGGTGTCCACCCGCCCGAGCTTCTGCAGCGCGGCGGTGAGCAGGTCGCAGTTGGCGATCTTCTCGTCGACGCCCTTGAGCTTGACGCCCTTGACGCGCCAGGCGTCGCGGGGCACGAACAGCTTGGTGCTGACGTACCCCCCGCGCGGGTGGCACAGGGTCTGGTAGAGGGCGCGCATCAGCCAGAAGGGCCGGAGGGTGACGTCGCTGGGGCAGGGTTCGAGGGGCGCGGGCGCGTCCGGGTGCAGCGGGTTGGGGGAGCCGGGTTCGTCGGCGGAGTGGAAGTGGTTCTCGAAGAGGTGCAGCCCGCTGGTGGTCGCGCTGTTGGCGCGGTCTTTGACGAGGCCTGGGGGCAGCGAGGGCATCGCGGGGAGCCGGGAGCCGAACTGCGTGCTCAGCGGGGTGCCGGGGGAGGAGTGGTCTGGCGTTTCTTCCATGTGGGAGATGGAGAGGTTGCGCGTCTTTAGGCTTTTGAGAGACGAGGCGGAGTAGTTCTTTCGGAGGTTGGGGCGCACGACCGAGGGGGTCCCGACGCGCGAGTAGTCGTCATGGGAAAAGGCCAGCGGCGGTAACGGCGCGTCTTCTGGCTCTTCGTCGAGGGTTCCGGGAATAGGGGACGGGCCGGCCCTGGCAGAGAACGGCCCAGCTGTGCGGTTGGGGCCCGCGGATAGAGCCTGCCGTTGCTGTACGATGTAACTGCCTGCCTTTGGCATTGAGGGGATTGCTGGCCCGGCTGTTGCTGGTGCTGACGGAGCGAGCTTGGTCGTCTCGATTTTGAGCTCTTTCGGGTTTTGGCCAGACAGCCGCCTGTTCCGAACGCTTTGTCCGGAGCTCTGCGAACCTGCCGAAGTTGGCGGCGGGGGTAGCGGGGCCATCGCGTGGGGTGGCAACGCCGGTAATGGGCCCGATGGATACGGGGGAGCGTTGTCTTCGCTTACCGGGGTGAGAAGGGTCGTCCCAGTGGGCGGGTTGGATCCCATGGAGCTGTGCCATGTCCGGCCGGTCATGCCGCTCGAGTCTGATTCTCGCGGGACCGGTGGTTTTGGCTGGACGCCAAACGCAAAGTCCTCGATGGCGTTGCCCTTGGTCATCTGCTCCAGCAGTCGTTCATCCTCTTCCGAGTCATTACCGTCGTAAAATTCATCATCGCCGACAGCCTCGTGTCTGCGGTACTCCTCATCCTCTAGTTGTTGTTGTCGCCGTAGTCGTTGCTCACGCTCGTTCGCCAACTCCAGTGCCTCCCTTTCGGACTCACGCACTAATTCCCTCGCTATCTCCACCCGCCGAAGCGTGCTGGCGATGGGATCTACCTGGGTGTCGTGATAGGGGTGTTCGGAGTACTGCGTCTCAGGGTCGTATCCGTCGTCGTATGCGGCCTCGATCGCGTCGTCCAGAGCCGCGTCGAATTCGGCTTCCGTCGCACCACTTGCAGCTCGTATATGCTTCCGTACCACCCTGGAAGAGGACCGAGAGTGCACCGAGGTTACACTAGAATGCTCCGACTCGTCGATAGGATCCAACCACGAGACTGATTCGTGGCTGCCTACCCGTTTATGTCCTGGGTGTGGCATTGGCGGTGCTAACTGGGTGTTATGGGCGGGCAACTCTGGAGGGGGGCGTTGAGGGCTTTCGTGCTCGACAGGCGGTGGAGTGAGTCGGGCGGGAGAGAATGGCCGCCGAGGTGATAGGGGCGGCGGCATATATGTGTTATCGATATTTGGGGGACGCAGTGTTGAGCCATTGTTATACCGAGCCCTTGAAAAAGCGGACTGGAGGGAATATTGTTGGGTTAGGTAGGATGAGGGTCCGTCCCTCGGATCCCTCGTGGCGTCTCCGGGGAGCGGCGATGCTCTAGAGGGCGGTGGAGGATTCCTCATCGGTTCTTGAGCAGACTCACCCACCTGAGCATCGAGGTCCTCCTCTTGAATCCTGTCTCTCTCGCCCGTGGCTGGCCGAGAGTATTGATCGGCAGCTATTTGCCCGTTCAGGACGTCATGAAGGTCGTTGCTTTCTGGCCGCCGAGGCAGCGCTTTTCCTTCGGGCTCCATATCAACCAGTTGCTCGTCGAGTTCCATGACTCGCGCTAGGTAAGTTTCATGCTAACGGACGGGACAAGATTGGTTAGACTCCGGACACGACAAAGAATGTCAAACCATGGATACTCACGATGGCGTCGAGCTTTCTCCGATCTTCCTCCCCGGAAGTCCGCAGGAGTACTTGCTGCAGCACAGCGCATGCCTCGGCATAAGCCCTCCTAGCGCCCTCCAAATTTTGAGCATTATCCAGCTGAACGGCTGTATTTGCCTTTTGCAAAGCCTTAGACAACATTGCTTTTTGGGATATGGGCTTCCCCTGACGATCACGGTCCCTTTCACGGTCACGATCCTTGTCTCGGCTCCGCGAGGAGACGGTGGTGTCAGCGCTCCCTTTTGCCCCGGTTGATCGACTGCGTGAGTGGCCCCTGGCCTGGCCATTCTGCGTGTAGGGCATGGTAGAGCCGTTCATAACCATCTTGTCGGGTGGCTCGGCCAGATGCGCCTGATATGATAATAGTCCCTGCTCCCCTTCCTCGCCTCGTTGGTCATCCCAAAACCTGCCGGTATCCTGTTGTGACTGGGGCAGCGCCTGTCCAGACTGGTCCGGAGAAAACGATCTCAGGGCATGGGCTTCGAGAACCTCGTCCTCCAGCGACGGCCCCGTCGAAATTTGGGGAAGGCTCTGAAGCGGCGCGTAGGCTGCGGCCGCGGCCGGCTCGGTCCGGTTGCCTCTCTGGATCGATGACCGAGGCGAACCACCCGGCGTTGAGGGCGTGCGCCGATGGAATTTCTTGCCTGGCGACGTAAAGGCTACGCCCAGTATCTCCGCACTTACCCGTCGAGTGAAGTCGGCAAGGTGGGATGCGCGACTTGAAGTCGTCGAGGCCGACCAGCGGTTCAGATTGCGGAGTGTGTCGCTCAGGCCACCGGCGCTACTCGACCGCGAATGCCCCCTCTTGTGTCTCGTGCCTCCTTCTCTGGCGGAATCGGGAACCTTGGGCGCCGGTCGGGGGTCATTGAACGGATCGCGAAGCTCGGGAGCGTCGGCGTTGGGAGTGCCCGGGTCGACGACAATTCTCGCAGGCGGCAACAACGATGAGGTGCGTGGGGGGTTGCGGGCGGCAAGCGACGAGGTCCGCGGCGGATTGGAGGGAAATGTCGAGTATGTGGCAGCAGGATGGACGGCGGGGGCCGAGGGACGGTCGGGGTCTGCAGGGGGATTGTTGTCGATCGCGTCGAAGTGGGAGAGGTGGCTCCTCGAGCCAGGGTTGGCCAGGTCTCGGCTCCTGCTGGTGCGGCGGGATCGGGATCGGGGGGACGGCGAGGTGTGGGATCCAGGGCCAGGGCCAGAGCCAGAGAAGACGTTCGGGGCCAGCGGCGGCGTGGTGGAAAAAACGGCGTCGGACGGCGGATAGGAAGAGGTCGTGGGTGTGACGGCGGGGCGGGATGAGGACATTGCGGGAATGTCCCCAGGGCGGCTCCAATTGCTCTTACACGAAAGCGAGCAGCCGGCGGCCGAATCGAGACAAGGTGGGAGGGCTCACGGCAGAAGCCAGGGGAAACCGAGACAGTGCAGGCGCGGATTTGTGTGACTGGGGACTGACTTGCACTGGCTGCGGGCGCAGGGAGTCGGGGGCAATCAGCCGAGCGTGTGATGATCGCTTCCCGGCCTGCTGTTGGCTGGTGTCGGCCGCTGCAGCGCTAGCTCCTGGTCGATTCGTTCTCCTCCAATGCCTTTCCCCACTACCAAGGCAAGCGTCAGTGCTGTGCAGGGCCGGCGCCAGTGCGAGTCGCCGATGCCCAAACTCTGTTTGGAAGTTTTTTAATGATTGCCGGGTTGCAACCTCCAATGACGGCAGTCAGAGGAGCACACGACTTCAATCGGTCGAACAGGGGCGGATGAGACTCGAGCCCGTCAGGGTATGACGATAGCAGACTCGGCCTAGCTGGAACATAACGGCGGGTTTTCAGTGGTCAATTGATGTCGGGCAAAATACAACACCCGCCTCAGGCATGTGGTGGTTGTGGACGGGGCCTTTAGGAAAAGGGGCAAGCGCAGCGGGGCCAAGGGTCCGGGGCTTCGGTTCCTTTTTGTGTGCTCGATTCTGAGTCAGTGCAGCAAGATGCTGTGCCTTTCGATACTTGCAATTCTGTGCCATAAATACCATGTCATCAACATGCTCGCGGATGCCTGCCTTTCATTCTCGGAATCCAACGGAGCTAAAAATTGCAGTTGGGAACGGCTAGGTTCATTGGCCAACAACAGTCGTCAAAGCCCTCGAAGTAAACACGGAACTGAGGCAAGAACGGGATGGTGGCAAGCGCACTTGCAGATGCCAAACCCCTGCCTGTTAGGTTCACTGATTCTCAAGTTCGGCCCCACAACGGGCGCAGTTCCCTCAACTCCACTGTTTGCCATTTCTTTCGACGGTCCGTCTTAATTCCGCGCAACAAGCTAGTTATTGCAGCATGAGAAACGAAAGAAGAATAAACCCGAAACATGTGCGTATAAACACTGGCAGCCGTAGTTGAGGCACTGCAGTCGTACACAATAACGAAGTGGGAGGCACACGAAATGCAAATGCGTTGCCAAGACGTCACTCTTCAATCTTGTTGACCGGCACTTTCCCAAATCGGCGATGTGCTGCTGCAAGATGGGGGTGTGGAAGGGGGGATGGTGCCTTGCATGCTGCAGCAAGAAGTACCACCTAACATGCACCAGCACTCTACTGCGATCAATCGCGCAGAGTTTGGTAGTGAAAAATATAAGTTACTCTCGGTGATTTATTTTCGGAAACGCCGTGGAAAGAGCACGCGAATGATGAATTGATCTGCCAGCGAAGAAACCAAAAACGGCCTCGGTAAAGATCCACCACCGTCCACAAACGTCCTCGACGTCCCTCTCAACAGCAGCCTGCCACCAACCCAGCACCACGTGGCCGCTAACACAAGCTTTTTGTCGAAACATCAAATTTCGACAGCAGCTTCTCCCGTCCACCCCTGCGGAACGTGAGACACACGGCACCTCGTTGCCCGTGTTGAGCCGCGCTTGGAACACGTCCCGTTTCACAGCTATTCTCCCGTCCGCTTGTTCTTGAAACATCACAAACACCACCAACACCAAAACTTTGAAACGACAGCAGTTGGAGCACCCTGCCGTTTCCTCGACAGCGCCATGTGCGGGAGTAATGGAAGCCGTAGGATGGGACAAGGACGGAATGCTTACCTTCAATCAGGCTACCTTCCCCCTGTGGCGTCCTCGTTTCAAAGCATTTCCCAGTGGGTGTCTCTACGGCCCAAGTAAATAGTTACCTAGGTACCTACCGTACCTCAGGTAGCTTTGTGTTGAAAAGCAACCTCATGGGCCCATGGGCGACCAGATGCGCAGTCCATCTTGCTAAACCAACAAATATGTGTCTGGGTTGCATACATGATGCGAGTTGCTCCACATTGATCTAAATAAACACAACATGGCTACAGCTAACCATACAATAGGCGTGTGCTAAACTCCAGCTTAAGGTAACGGGTCGTGCAGAGTGCAGACAACTTGCCATGAAGTGAGCAAAGACGGCTTTGCCCTGAACTTGGGTGACCAGAGAGACCAGCAGGCCTAGGAGCACGTAAAGGGGCCCCATTGTCGTTCCACGGCCGGGTCGGATCCCACGACCGTTGCCTGCACCGATAATTGCTTTGAGGTACAATCACTGATCGTGCTCCCAGCGCATGACTTATAGGAACATCAACGCCCCCCCCCCCAACGCAAGCATAACCAACCGTCCGCATCTTCCTTCAACTTGCGCTGTTACCCTTGTCCTGTTCGCCTTTCTCCCGGCCCAACCTCCTGATTCGGAGCTCTGGTTGCCCAGCAAACCGCGGCTGTGATTTCGGCTCCATAGCGTACTAGCTTGCCGTAGGTAGTGCACCTCGAGTCCGACCCCAGACTTTGCCTCCCATACTCAGTACACAGTGCTTCGGTGGTGGTGGCAGTCTCAAGGAACATGCTCGGTGTGTTGCTCGGCGATACACTACCAACAACGATATCGACCATATCCGATCTGAAGTCGGCCAATAGGTGGAGTCGTCCGACCCTCGCTTCTGCCCATTCTTTGACCAACCATTTGTGTCTCGATGGGGCCCCGAGTTGGAAGACAAGACCCACCAGGACTTTAAACTATCGAAACTGAGTGGAGTGAGCGGGGGCTAACTATGAAAACCCTTTTACAGCTCGCCGGGGAACGTGCCGACCCCGATCGTTGTGTACCTCGAGGCAAAACTCCTACCTTCTTGGGTACCTAGCATGGTATAGTCCCAGTGGGTGCTATGGAACTCGTGATGGCTCTGCAAGGGCTGTAATGTGGTTGTACGGTGTGCTGAGGGAGAGGAAACTGGCCCGCCTGCAGGGCAACACGCGAATGAGCCCTGCTAATGCGAAGGACGTGTGTTGAGCGCGGGTCAGCCCCACCCCATACAAGTGCCTGGACAGCAAAGCCGAGGCCCGCCCCCCCTTGAATAGGTAGGTACTTCTATCCCCGTCGTTTGGAATCCAGACAATGACGAAAGAAGTATTTACGGTTGAGTGCTGGCTGGCATTCATCAATCTCACCGTCTCCTAAGTCAAAGCTGAGAATTGGAAATCGGAGGAGATTTTACCAACCACAGTGGCACGTCCTTACAGGTACCTACTTATCAACTCACAATGGCTGCTGCCGCTTGGCTCTTTGGGGCACTTGTGAGTGCTTTCCCCAAGTTGATCCTCACATATGGACCCTGAGCAGGAGTGCTAACCCGAGTACCGCCCGTAGCTCCTGACGGCATCTGGCCCTCGCTCTGTTTCGGCTCTGAGTTTTGTCTCACCCAACGGGTCTTACGCTGGCCAGATCGACACGCCGCCGAATTTGTCCCCGTCATGCGCGTGAGGCTGCTGTCCCGGGTTTCCTGTCTGGATCCAAGGGTTCCAATTCTGATCAAATTTCTAGTGCAACGTTCAGTGAGGCCGTGGTATGCGACCCGATCCTGTGGCAGGTCGCGCAAAATGCGCTGCCGAGCCCCGACACCATAGATTTGATGTGCACTACTCCCTCATGTGCCTCGAGTCTGGAGGCGCTGCGAGAGCTTCAGATTGCCCAGTGCGCCGACACAGACAATATCACGGTTGGGTACTATGTCTTTCCGGCCACATACGTGGTCGACCTGCTGCTGGACACGTACAAGTGGGCGTGCCTGACAGATACGTAAGTGACCTTGTCAGACCATTTCGTGCTTGCTGGACCGCTAATGCGCGAGTCAGGGCGGGTGACCACTGTCTCGCTCTCCTTATGATGGAACAAGCAAACGCATCCAACGACGAGCCGCCGTTGGATTTGTGCCCATCAGCCTGCACCTTCCGAATGCTGCAGGCACGTTTAAACTCGCCGCTGGGCTATTATGATGGTCTCGCGTCTCACTATTCTTCCCTGACTTCTTCGTACGCGATCCTTCCACCACAACCACGCGTGATCGTTACTAACTAACCGATACATTTGCCAAAATCAAGGTGCCAAGTCACATCGTATCCAGTGACTTCACCGGCCAGGTACCGCTTGGGCACCACCACAATCCCGCTCCCGACCCTGACTGATAGGATCCCTATCCCTTCCTACACCTGCGAGGCACAATATACGATCAAGAAATCAGACAATTGCCGTTCCATCAGCAGGGCCAAGCAGGTGTCTACATTCTCCCTGCTCTACTCGAACAAGCTCCCAATGTTTTGTGCCCGTTTCCCTGCGGCGGGGACCGAGATTTGCATCCCGCAGCAGTGCAACACATACAAGGTTATGCCGATAGACACGTGCCAAAGGGTGGCTAAGTCTCACGGCTTGACAGTCCGCGAACTCATTGAACTGAACCCAAACCTAAAGTCTCATTGCGGAAATCTACGTTCCTTCACCGGTCATATGATCTGCCTGAGTCCGCCCGGCGTTGTATCGACGACGGCGAGGCCACAACCAACCACGACATCGCAGTAAGTACAACCACGCACCTACCTACCCTTCTTCGTTTTCCTTCACAGTCAACACGAACCACCGAGTGCCAACGCCCACAACACAGCTTCACCAACCCCTGCCTCAGCCCGGGCGCCCCCAGCACCTGCTTCACGACCTCGTGGGAAACACCGGAGAGCGACATTCCGTGGCCCACGGACACCTACACGGGCAGCCCTTCGGCAACGACGACCGAGCCCGCGTTCCCGGAGTGGACAGACCCGGCCTCGCTGCCTCGGGCCCCGGGTACGAGGGAGAACTGCACCCGCTACGACATTTATGACGACTTTTACGACGTCCATGATTTGCAGACCCGCTTCGGGAGCGCAAACGCTTGCTGGTGGAAAGCAAACTTTTGGGGCGGTATGTGAAGAGACCGGTTTACCGTGATATATCCCCCGCGGGTCTGATGAGGGAGATGCTGACTTTCCTTTTAATAGCTACTCACGAACAGCTGATGGAATGGAATCCGTCGCTCTCCTACGACGTGGCGGATCGGTCGACATGGAACTCGTGTCAGTTCAAGGAGGGATATTCTTACTGTGTCGAGGCGTAGAGTGAAGAAGTTAGAAAACCCCTGCTTAGGTACAGACAACCCCGATATTTGAGCACTTGGATCGCCAAATCGGGAATCAACAACCCCCATATCATTATCACTATTCCCTACTTTTCAGTATGCAACTACTACTATCACGGGAATGCCCATTTTCCGAATCACCCACCTGGTTGGTTTCCATGGTTCCTTGCTAGAGCTTGTCCACCGTAAATAACCGCAGTATCGGCAAAGAATGAATTGGAGTTGATACTATCTAATGCCTTCCATTTCCTCGCTGAAGGGCGGCCTCTGAATAGGGGTACAGCTATGCACGCAGGGCTAAGGTTGTGGCTTGTTTGATGCTGGTTCACGTTGCGGCCAAATCTGAATGCGAACTTAGGTACTAATATTACTGAATTGGGGCGTAGAACACTTCGCCGTCTGACTAGATGAAGGGGAGTTTCGTATTTTCCTGTTTTCCGTTGCATTCTCCTGCGTTTGCAGTCCTTCTAATTAGTCTGCGGCCCCGGACTTTTGAAGAGGTTCAGCATGTCTACGTAGGTAGCTATCGTACCACCTTACCTACCTAGGGAGGCAAGCTAGGTGGTGCTCCAGTCACCTGCCAGGGCCCGGGAACGGCAGACCGCCTGACGTGGATGTACTCTACACCGCCCGAATTGGGTGACCAGTTCCGTATCCATGCTTCCGGCTTCTTAGTTTGCACATGGACTGTGTGCCATCCCTTTCGAGCATCCCATGTTGGAGTGATGCCGCGCTCGGCGTAGAAACAGACAGCGTGCAGCCAGTCGAATACGCGTGGCAACGCCATTGTGGCCTCACCTTTGAAATCGGCCATTTCGTCTCCCGCCTCCTTTGCACCGACGTTCGTCGGTTCGGGAGCGACAGATGAACTGTTGCCACTGGTGGGGGTAGTTCTGAGACCAGTAATATCGCCCGCCGTTTCTTTTGTGGTTGCCTCAGCCGGAACAGCGGGAGCCACGTAATCGGGGTCAACGGCACGGATATATACCACTGGGTCGTCGTCCAGGATTTCCACTCCCATCTCTATATCATCCGTGTACCGAGGTGTATATGGCGCCTGGGCTGCCTCGCTCTCAATCACTGCCTCGTCGGCGACAAGGAAGCAGTTGGTCCTTATCCCCTTGGGCAGATGGTCGCCTCTGGCTCCATCGCGCATCTTCTTGAACTTGGCGCGCAGCTGCTCATTCGACGCGCTTTCCAACTCCTTGTCCTCGACAAAGAGGACACGGAGCGAAGGCTGTAGCTCTGGCCCGCTGTTCCAGTGCAGGATTGATGTCGCGGCCACCTTGGGCAAGTAGTCGCGGAACCTCTGCCACGCGGCTTCGCCCTCATCACCGTGGTAGCACCCGGTGCGGAACACAACGAATCCCCAACACTCGGCGCCGTCTTCAAGGAGACCATCCCGAAGCATTCCCCTCATCCAGGGCGTTCCGACCTTTAGGCGCCTTGCCCTTTCGAACTCTCGCCACTTCTCCTCTCTTGCCTCTATCTCCGCCATTTTGAAAACGCGCCGCCGACTAGTGGCGTTCGTCACGGCGGTGACCTCCTCGGCTGAGCGAACAGCCGATAATTGATCCACCGCCTCGTTTCGGAGCTTCTCTAGCGGGGTGGGCTCCTTGAGATACTGCAACAGCGACGTCTCGAGCAGGTCAAGGCTCGGCGGGCCGGCATACTGGGGTATGTCATAGTTCACGCTGCGGCCAGAACAGAGAATCTGGGCCTCGCAGAGCGTGAGCTCGTCCTTGTTTTCGATCGCCTTGACAACCAGCCCTGCGCGGGTGTGGCCTGTTTTGGCGACGCAGAGTCTGTCTTCCTCCTCGGGCGGCGGGTGGCCCCAGATGGCGTTGCGTTCGGCGCGGGAAATGGATCGAGGATCGGTGGCGGCCCGCCGATAGAGCTCTTCGTGCTCGGGGTTGGCCTGCATTTTTGGATGAAATACAACAAAGTGTCCGTTTTTAGCGATGCTTTTGTGATGAGGCGGGATCAAGCCTTCTAGTAGGATCAATGGAAGGAGAAAAGTGTGTGGGGGTGTGGTGGGGGAAGCAGTGTGGGTGTCTTCTGTTCCTTCATTCCGAGTGTGGGCTCGTGGTGGGGTCGCTATCGGGGGTGACTGTCCGGTATTTTCTACTTGTTTAGTCCTTAAACGGCAAAAAGGGGGTGAAGAAAAACTACCCGAAGATATTAGCTACTTATGTTCATTGATCTGAAGGCGGAGAATCCCAATTCCGTATGTACCTGGTCATGACAGGTGCACCCGAATTATGTTACAGCATTTCTACCTAATATATAACCCCAACCCTCACAGGTTTACCTCCTGTATCCTCTCCGAGATTCCCTCCCGAGGTACCTAGGTACGTACCCATCCACTGTTCCTCTTCCCAGGTTTCTACCCAGGCCATGTAAGGCCAAGGCGGGTTGGGCTCGTGCGGCATTCCAACAGGGGGATTATAAGTCGCCCCCCCCACTTGTCGGCCCCCCCCCCCTTTTCGTTATTTGTGCCCCACCTATAACCCTGAAAACTGGGAATTTCAACTACGTATAAAACCGCAACCACTACTAGTAAAAATAAAGTAAAAATACAATAAGATCTTTTAGTATCCTCTAGTTTTATAAATGTATTGGAGGTAAGGGATTTACTTTGATAAGTGGGTGTAAACTCAAGATTTCATCTCTCATAGTAATTCGCTAACAAATTGATTTGCTAATATCTACTAGTTAGGGTACTTTAGAAATGATATAAAATTATCTTAGATATATAGTATAAGTTAGATTTAGATATTACTTACCTTATACTTCTAGCTAGTATATATCGGGAGATATAAAGGCTTAAACTTCCCATTATTTTCTATACCTATAACCCTAAGGGTTATAGCAGGGAAGATTTTAACAAACTTTAAATGTTTATAGAGTAAGAGTAAGACATCCTATAAAGCTCTAGTAAGTAATAGATAATAAACTAGGGCAACGAGCTCCCTCTGACCAGAGGGACATAGGGTCTGGAATTTTCGTTTTTTCCGTTTCTTCGTCGCGTTCATCCGCCTAGGGCATCCTTATATTTAGTCAGAGGCTCAAGCCCTCTCAGAGTTTACAGGGCATACAATTCTATTTCTTTTTCCACACTTGTTGAAGTAACCTCTTTTTACGGTAGTTGTGACCGCGGCCTTCTGACCAGAAGGCTACACACATAGGTATATTGATTCTACGGTTATAGGATCTGTAGTATTGAAGATTATTCTCTAAGCCAATTCCTCCCTTATACAACATTGATATTACAATGTATATATAGTATGTAACCTACTACAAGTGTTTAGTAGTATATATGGTTTTAAGGTTGTTGAACCCTAGAGTTCAGATTACTAGTGCTGTGGCCATCTGGGGGGCTCTACAGTACTGTAATTGAATTCGTATGGCCTGTAGCTATATACTGGTATCTTGGTTGTGGCGGTACGATTACTGGGTGGCTAGCTATCTTAGTTTGAAGAAGGTTGGTTCTTCTTTTCACTAAGTGTTAGTTTCTCCCGAATCGAGCTACCCTGCACCTACCCTGCACCTGGGTTTCCCAAGCGAGCTACCCTGCACCCGGTTGTTCCCAACCGGCCTACCCTGCACCTCTTGGCATCCCAAGCGACCTACCCTGCACCGGTGGTTGGCTCCCAAGCGGCCTACCCTGCACCGCTTGGCCCCAACCGGCCTACCCTGCACCGGTTTTTAAGGTAGTAGTGCAAGTGGGCCCGGGCACTTCTGGGTGCGGCTGCGAGCAGGTGAGCCCATTTTAGTCAAACCTATACAAATGAGTTTTGCGGGATTCAGTTTTTTACCACTAAGACCGCTGGGCCGAATTCGGCACTGTGCCCCGGTCGGTGGGTATATGAGAAGGAAGTAGTAAATCCAACTCCAGTGGTTAAGATAGCAAATATAGAGGCATTCCCAAAACAATAGTGGTCTACCTACTAAATTAACCACTGTTATAGGGCCTAGGCCCTGTAATTACTGCTGGTAGCTAAGCAATAGTACTGTGCATTGCTTCCCCAAAGTGCATTGTAAGCCCTGTTAGTGTGTGCACTACAGGGCCTCACCCACCTAAATCTAATTAAAGGTATATCGCTACTTCAAATGGGGGCTTAATCGGGGAGGAGCTTTACTCTAGGTCTAAACTTGTCACGGATATGCCAACATGTGGGGCCCAAGGCACGGGACGCCCCGGGCCAGTCAAACCAATCAGGGATGCAGCAGGGTGATCAGTGAGCTCAGTCGCCAAGCAGACTGAGCACAGTGAGCACCGCGATCCCAATCACCAATCAGGATGAACAGGACGTTCTAAGTGATCAGTGTGATCAGTGTTCAGAGGAACTGAGCACACTGAGCACTCAAGAATTAGACAGGTATATAGTCACTCGTCCTGGAGAGCTCTGGGAGTTCTCCAGTTAGCAATCACAACTACAGTTCGCTACAAGCTCGAGAGCCTACTGTTGAGACAAGTCTTTGTTGTGCACCCTTTGGCTGCACCGAACCTAAGCACCCTTGAGAGAATACCTTCGACCGATACTGAACCCTAACAGGACGGGTCCAGAGACAGGTTCGTCACACGTTGCTAACTCCCTTTGATCTGTTACAGTTCAGGCTCGAAGGTAAAACGACATGGCAACTCAACCGACGCCGGGCCAGATCACGGCCGCGCTTCAGAGAGTCACCGAACGACTCGACGAAACTGAAGAAGAGCTTGCGAAGACCAAGGCCAGCAACGCGGCATTGGCAGCCCGACTTGCGGCGACCGAGGTCCACACCAAGGACCCGGCCAAGACGAAGGTCAAATTGGAGCAACCCGAGAAGTACGGGGGCGACCAGGAAGCCTTGCCAGGTTGGATCACGGAGATGCGGAACTATCTCGACCACAACTCGCACCAGTTCGCCACTGAGGAATCCAAGACCAGATACGCCGCCACCCGACTCAAGGACAAGGCCCTCAAGTGGTTCACGGGAACACTGAGTGATTTCCTCGGCGGAGCAATCCACAAACCCTTCACCAAAAAGGTCTTCGAGAACTACTCCGAGTTCGAGAGTGAGATTCAGAAGGTGTTCGGCGACAAGGACGAGAAGTTGCACGCCCAGGAACGGCTAGGACGGCTGAAGCAGACTAGGTCAGCCACCGCCTACGCCACGATTTTCCGACAAGACTCCATGAAGGCAGAGATAGACGACGAGGGGCTGATGCACCTGTTCTACGGAGGACTGAAGGAGGAGGTCAAGGACGAGCTCTACAAGGAGAGCCGACCTGACACGCTCGACGAGTACATCGCCATGGCTGTCAAGATTGACGACCGACAGTTCGCCCGCAAACAACAGAAGAAGGGCAGCGAGACTCAGCGATCCGCAGGCTACCACAAACCCAACGACAAAAAGAAACGCCAGCACCAGAGCACGTCGTACGGCACTCACTCGGGACCCATGGACGTCAGCGCTGCCCAGGCACAATGGGCAGGAAAGAGAGATGGTGCCAAGGACAAATCAGGCATCACTTGCTACAATTGCGGCAAGAAGGGTCACTTCAAACGCGACTGCCGCAGCAAGAAAGAGTGGAGACCGGTTCCAGGGAAGGAAGCTGCCACCATCGACCAAAACACGGTCGGAAGAAGAACCCGGTTTCTGGAGGTCGCAGCCGCCAGCTACACGCAGGACGACCTCGAAATCGACATTGACCGAGTCATCGAGCAGGACGATGAACTCACCGACTCGGATCAAGAAGACTTGATGAGCAGCAACCACCAGGAGGGAAATGACACCGCCCATCACGCTTTCATCGAAACGGATGACGAGGGAGAACTGGCTCCCCCGCGGCACATCCGACAAGTCGCTGAGGACTGGGGCATCACCCTGGTTCAGCAAGAGGACGGGCAATGGCGAACCCACGAGGGTGAAGGAGGAGTCAGCCCGAACCTCATTTTTCTGCAACAGAAGGTCCTAAGCCAACGGCAAAGGATCGAGGAGTTGTCAAGAGAGAAAGAAGAACTCGAGCAACTTCTCCAGAGAAGGAACGACCAGTACGGACGACTTTGCGCGGAACTCGATTTCGCCAGGGAACGAGTCCAAGAGATCACCGAGGCCAACAACAGGGCCGGGGATCACGTCGAAAAGACATTAAGAGAGGCACAGGCCTTGCAGGACGACATCCGCCAGGCACTTCCGCACCACACACCGTGGGATGGACCCACCGAAGAGGCGGAAGGATACGAAAACGGAGTACGATACCCCGAGCAACTTTTCGACTACGCACAGGAACAGAATGCGGCGAAAGGAAGAAAACAGCAGAGCTGGGAAGAATACTGGACGCGACATCAGCACATCGTGCGCGCCGGGCGACAAACCTCCGACCTCGAATGGTGGGGTTCCCGGGGCGAGAACAACACGGAGGGATTCCAGTTGTTATCAGAAGACCACGAGCGGGTGGACCCACGAAAAGAGAACCACATCTACCTGCCCTGGTTTCAGTGTATCGCGCACGAATGTCGGTACCATTTCCAGGACAAATTTCGCAACAGTTTCTGGCCCACGAGGGAAGAAAAGGGGATGCAACCCCTACCCATCAGATGGGTATACGACAGCGGCGACGCTCCCGCAAGCATGTTGTGGGACACACAACGCACTCACGAGGGCAGGCTGAGGGTTAAACCCAAGGCAGCCTGGCCCCGACGCTGTCTAACGGGCGTAGGAGTCAACGAATGCCGAAGCGCAGACTGCCTATCACACGCCGACGAGAAAATCTGGGGATATATGGAACAGCAATCCCAGAGGAAGCCACACCAGAGGACAAGAGCGTCCCGAAGGAACGAGAGGCGCCCAACCGAGGCGTGGGTGGCCCAATGGCTCCAAGAACACCAGACGATTGATGCCGCAAGCCAAGGTGCGGACAGGGACGCCTTGAAACACCACGAGAGCTTGGGAAACGGCTCAGGGCCCTCCGAGGGGCCCGGAAATCTCTAACTCCACAACAGCGGAGACAGGCTGCGCAGTACAGGAAGAACTGGCGCAAACAGAAGCCTTACAACGACCCTCCCAGCAGACGAACACGAAGTAGCTGCTGTACGAAGCACCAAGCCAGACAACAGGCTCTGGATCACAGCGCGATGGGGGAAGATCGAAGCCCTCGCGTTAGTGGATGGAGGAGCGCAGATGGACCTCATTGCGCCCACATTTGTGAATCAACTCAGAATCCCATGGAGGATCAAGAAGCAACCACACGTCGTCAAGGGACCATTCGACACACAATGGGTACGACGAGAGACAGAACCACTCGACATTGAGGTGGAAGGAAAAACCACCCAAGTGGTGTTCGACATCGTGAACATGGGGCCGAAGAAAGACATGATTCTCGGACGCCCATGGCATGAGGATTACGACCCAGACATCAGTTGGAAGGGAGATGGCCATCTGCGACCGCGGGAACAGCGGGAGCATCCGACCAACTCGATGGGAGAACGCGCAGAACAGGAGCCACGGGAGAGCAGCGGGTCCGAACGAACCCCCTCTACGGGCCCACCGCAGGAAGCAGCCAGTGCAGAACCACGCACTCTGAAATCCGGAAGAAGCGGCACACGACGAAAGAAGCAGGCACGGGAGGAACGAACCATCGCCGTCGTCTCAGTCGACGAGCACGGAATGCTCAAACACGAACAATGGGTCAATCAGCTCGAAGCGGCAAGCATCGAGCTGGCAGCAGAAGAAGTCAGGGAACTCGAAGCAGCGAGCATCGAGCCTGGGAACAACAAGTTCGCGTACTACGAGGGTACAGCGAAGAACGCAAAGACGGGGCAGATCCCAGACGACTACAAGGGGCACCCGGCGTTCACGGCAAAACATCTTGCAGGGCTACCAGACCACGGACCTTGGGATCACGAGATCAGACTCAAGGAAGGAGCCCAGTTGAAGTTCTTCAAGGTGTACCACACCAACGAGAAGCAAGATGCAGAGTTGAGGAGCTATCTCGAAAAGAACCTCGAGATAGGGCACATCAGACCATCGACATCTCCAGCGGGGTACCCAGTCCTTTTCGTTCCAAAGAAGGATGGGAAACTCAGGATGTGTGTGGACTACCGACAGTTGAACAACGAGACAGTGAAGAACCGGTACCCGCTGCCACTGATTTCGCGGCTTCGAGATCAACTGTCAGGGGCACAATACTTCACGCGCCTCGATCTTCCGACAGCGTACGCCCACATCCGCATCAAGGAAGGAGACGAATGGAAGACGGCTTTTCGGACACCCTACGGGCACTACGAGTACCTCGTCATGCCGTTTGGGTTGACCAACGCACCAGCGACATTTCAAGCCGCTATCGACCACGCAATACGACATTGCCTCGATAAATTTGCAGTCTGTTACTTGGATGACATTCTCATCTACTCCAAGACACTCGAAGAACACAAGAAGCATGTGCAGCAGGTGCTGGATGCACTGCATGAGCACAAGTTGTCAGTCAACAAGGACAAGAGCGAGTTTCATGTCAAAAAGACAGTGTTTCTGGGTTACGAAATCTCCCCAGGATGGGTCAAGATCGAACCCGAGAAACTGGAAGCTGTCAGGACGTGGCCGACACCAACAAACGCCACAGAGGTCAGAGGATTCATCGGATTCGCCAACTTTGTCCGGATGTTCATCAAGAACTTCGGCGACATCGCGAGACCTCTACACGAACTCACGAAGAAGGATGCCACATTCCAGTGGAAGCAGGAGCACGAGCAGGCTTTCCAGCGGATCCGCGATGCGATCATCGCCGACCCGGTGCTCATGCTGCCCGATCCAAGCACGCCTTTCGAAGTCGAGGCTGATGCTTCGGACTTCGCGATCGGAGGACAACTTGGTCAGAGGGACAAGGACGGCAAGCTGCATCCAGTTGCGTTCTTCTCCAAGAAACTCGAAGGACCAAGGCTCAACTACCCGATCCACGACAAGGAGCTTCTCGCAATCATCGAAGCATTTCAGGAATGGAGACCATACCTCAGCGGCACGACACACGAAGTCCAGGTGTACACGGACCACAAGAACTTACGATACTTCACCACCACGAAGGTGCTGAACGGACGACAAACTCGGTGGGCAGAATTTCTGTCCGAATTCAACTTCATGATCCACTACAAGAAAGGCTCAGAGAACGCACGAGCGGACGCCTTGAGTAGGAGAGCGGATCATCACGACAACACGTCTGAAGCCTCACCACCATTGCTACATCAACAGACAGACGGATCGCTACGGCACGCTTCCCAACCGACTGAAGACTACGAGATCGCAGCACTTCAGCGACAGTCGGAAGATCCCGAAGCTAGGCCTCTGCAACCGTTTGTAGAATGCTGTGCGGCCTTCAGGGAACAACGATTGGAACAAGATTTCCAAGGAGTCATCGCGGACGGCGAGCGCGATGCATGGCAAGAAGAGCCAGAATCCAAGATCGCGGGATTGCGACTTGATGGAACGAGACTCTGGTACCACGACAAGGCCTACGTCAGGCTTGGTGACCAAAAGGAGCTCATTCGAAAGATCCACGAGTCGAGACTCGGAGGACACATGGGAATCAGCAAAACAATTGCAAAAGTCAAGCAGAATTACGACTTCCCAGGAATCAAGCAGGCGACAGAAGCAGTCCTAGCAGAGTGCGACCTCTGCGGACGAAGCAAACCAGGACGACACAAACCATATGGGCTGTTGCAACCATTGCCAGTCGCAGAACGACCATGGAGCTCGGTGACGATGGACTTCATCACCAAACTGCCAGTCTCCAAGGACTCAGTAACGGGAGTGGAATACGACAGCATCCTCACAATGGTGGACAGGCTCACCAAGTGGAGTTACTTCCTCCCTTACAAGGAGACATGGTCAGCAGAACAACTCGCAGACGTGATCTATCGCAACATCACCTCGGTCCACGGATGGCCGGAAGAATGGATCACAGACAGAGACACGAAGTTCGCATCAAAGTTTTGGCAAGCTCTGATGACGAAGCTGGGTACGAAGAGTAAGCTTTCGACTGCTTATCACCCACAAACGGACGGACAGACGGAACGACTCAACCAGATCGTTGAACAATACCTACGGTTGTACGTCAACTTCCAGCAGGATGATTGGGTCGAGCTGTTGCCAACGGCACAACTCGCCTACAACACCACCGTCACGGAGACCACGAAGGTCACACCATTCTTCGCGAATTACGGCTACGAAGCAGATTTGCGACAAGGGCCCGAAGTCTCGGTGCCCAGAGCGGCAGTCAAAGCCGACAAAATGAGCTCGCTGCACGCGATGCTCAAGGAGGAACTCGAGTTCGTACGAACCAGGATGAAGAAGTTCTACGACAGAAACAGGCTCGAGGGACCTCGCCTAGAAGAGGGGGGCAAAGTTTACCTCATTTCTCGAAATCTTCACACAAAGCGACCAAGCAGGAAACTCGATTTTCGCAAAATCGGACCGTTCAAGATCGACAAAAAGATTTCGGAGAACAATTACGCACTCGCGTTACCCTCGACAATGCGACTACGGACCAACGTTTTCCACATCTCGCTTCTGGAACCAGCACCCAAGAACGCACGACTCGACAAGGACGCTGAGGCAGAAGACGAAGAGGAGGAGTGGGACGTTGAGGAAGTCCTAGATTCACGCATCACGAAAGGACAGTTGGAGTATTTGGTCAAGTGGCTAGACTTCGGCCCAGAAGACAATTCATGGCAACCAGCTACAAATCTCAACTGCCCCGAGAAACTTCAGGAGTTCCACCAGAGGAACCCGGATCGACCAAAGGAAACCCCGCAGATAAGTCGACCCCGGCGAGGAAGGGGTCGTCCGAAAAGCTAAACACGGTCAACCGGGGGACCAAAAAAAAAAAAAAAAAGAAGGGGAAGAAAGAAGGACGCACCCCTGATCCCAGAAGGGACCGGAGGAGGGGACAGCAACAGCACCCGAAGACGGCTGCGCGCCAGAAACCTCGCGGCGCTCTTGCTCCGCCAACACTTCCCCCTCCTGGTTGAACATCACCAGCGCTCTGTCCTCAAGAGCACGACGCTGGATACGGAGGCGGTCCGCTTTCGCCATCAGCGTGCGGATCGCATCCGCAGTCTCTTGCTCCTCACGATCGAGATTGCGCTTCTCAATCACCATACGCTCGACAGCGGAATCGTGGTAGCCGAATGCGTCACACGAATGGTTACCAACGGACAAGCAATTACCACAGACGTCGGAATTGTCGGTCGCCTTACAAGTTGCAAGTTTCTTTTCTTTGCAACGAGTACACTTCACCATTTCGGTACCAAAGAGCTCGGAGATGCGCGCGCGTGTACGACGGCGTTCAGTGCTGGATTTTTGTTTTCGTTTCGGTTTCCTTATGCCGTCAGTCATGATGAAGGATGGTGTGGAAGGAAAAGGAGGAAGTTGCTAACCAGATTGGATTGAGGACTGTTGGCGCTATTTCAGGAGGTTGGCTGGGGATGCGGCCGACGGGACGTCAGCCCTGGAGGAGGGGCATCGTGTCACGGATATGCCAACATGTGGGGCCCAAGGCACGGGACGCCCCGGGCCAGTCAAACCAATCAGGGATGCAGCAGGGTGATCAGTGAGCTCAGTCGCCAAGCAGACTGAGCACAGTGAGCACCGCGATCCCAATCACCAATCAGGATGAACAGGACGTTCTAAGTGATCAGTGTGATCAGTGTTCAGAGGAACTGAGCACACTGAGCACTCAAGAATTAGACAGGTATATAGTCACTCGTCCTGGAGAGCTCTGGGAGTTCTCCAGTTAGCAATCACAACTACAGTTCGCTACAAGCTCGAGAGCCTACTGTTGAGACAAGTCTTTGTTGTGCACCCTTTGGCTGCACCGAACCTAAGCACCCTTGAGAGAATACCTTCGACCGATACTGAACCCTAACAGGACGGGTCCAGAGACAGGTTCGTCACAAAACTGGGCTATAGAACCTTCTAACTAGAAGGATAATTTGTCGAGAGGACGGATTCAGTTACGAGAGAATTTACGAAGTAGAGGCTATAAGACTTGAAAAATAACGATGAAACCCCTAACGAAGGATTAAAGGTTACCAATCCGGCCGAACTAAGCTCGAAGGAGAAAGGCTCTACTAACTTATTAATAAAAACAACAATCGGATCTCTAAGAGACTCTTCTAACTAGTAGGCAAGCGATACGCAAAAAGCAATCGGCCTATTGTAGAGAAGTAGGATAATAGGATCTGGAATAATAATCTTTAAACAACTAATATAATACTTAACTTCTCGTTTACCTCCTCGAAGTAGGCTTAACCCTAGTCTAGCCGACTTTTCTCTATCTAGTATAGCTTATTTTAAACGGATTAGTAACAATAATAATTATACTACTCGGCTTAGCTAAGCAAACTTACCAGGGTATCTGTAACCTCCTTTAGAATATATACTAGGAAGGATACTATTAGCTTAAGAAGATAGATAATTACTAGAGTAATATAGTTAAAGGGTAAAGATCTAAAAAGGATAGAGGGTTATAGGCTCGGTATATAGGAAGGAATTAAAATCTATATTAGAATTCGATAGTATATATCTCGATCGAAATCGGATAAACGGATATTTACTACCTTTATATAATGTAAATACCTCTACTAACCAGCCCTCCCTCTAGATAGGCAGTAATCTTAACAGATAGTACTCCAATTTTAATACCGGCCTCTATATAAACTACTGTATTAATCGACCTAAATACTCTAGCCTCTAAACCTTCGGTAACTAATACTCCTTAAGCCCGTTTAATCAATAAGATAGTAGACCGACTTGCTAAAATACTCCGGAACCTATTCCCTAGCTAGTTAGATAATAGCCTATCCGGACCTTTTAAAGGGTATAAACCTATATTCTACTTAGAACGATTCGGAAAAGCCTTCTATAAGTATATGTCACGGATTGAGACCAACTAAGGGCGCGGGCCGCCCCATGACCCATCCTTAAGGAACCAATGAGAGTAGGGCTCCCCGTGGCTCCGTGGGAGCCACAGAGAGCCAGGACGGGACGGACTAAAGGGGCCAATAGGAATGTGCTCCCTAGGGCCCACAAGGAGCCCGGCTCTGTGAGGCTCTGTGAGAGCCTCAGAGAGCCACTTACACTTAGATAGTATATAGTCACTCATTCTGGAGAGCTCTGGGAGTTCTCCAGTTAGCAATCACAACTACAGTTCGCTACAAGCTCGAGAGCCTACTGTTGAGACAAGTCTTTGTTGTGCACCCTTTGGCTGCACCGAACCTAAGCACCCTTGAGAGAATACCTTCGACCGATACTGAACCCTAACAGGACGGGTCCAGAGACAGGTTCGTCACACGTTGCTAACTCCCTTTGATCTGTTACAGTTCAGGCTCGAAGGTAAAACGACATGGCAACTCAACCGACGCCGGGCCAGATCACGGCCGCGCTTCAGAGAGTCACCGAACGACTCGACGAAACTGAAGAAGAGCTTGCGAAGACCAAGGCCAGCAACGCGGCATTGGCAGCCCGACTTGCGGCGACCGAGGTCCACACCAAGGACCCGGCCAAGACGAAGGTCAAATTGGAGCAACCCGAGAAGTACGGGGGCGACCAGGAAGCCTTGCCAGGTTGGATCACGGAGATGCGGAACTATCTCGACCACAACTCGCACCAGTTCGCCACTGAGGAGTCCAAGACCAGGTACGCCGCCACCCGACTCAAGGACAAGGCCCTCAAGTGGTTCACGGGAACACTGAGTGATTTCCTCGGCGGAGCAATCCACAAACCCTTCACCAAAAAGGTCTTCGAGAACTACTCCGAGTTCGAGAGTGAGATTCAGAAGGTGTTCGGTGACAAGGACGAGAAGTTACACGCCCAGGAACGGCTAGGACGGCTGAAGCAGACTAGGTCAGCCACCGCCTACGCCACGATTTTCCGACAAGACTCCATGAAGGCAGAAATAGACGACGAGGGGCTGATGCACCTGTTCTACGGAGGACTGAAGGAGGAGGTCAAGGACGAGCTCTACAAGGAGAGCCGACCTGACACGCTCGACGAGTACATCGCCATGGCTGTCAAAATTGACGACCGACAGTTCGCCCGCAAACAACAGAAGAAGGGCAGCGAGATTCAGCGATCCGCAGGCTACCACAAGCCCAACGACAAAAGAAACGCCAGCACCAGAGCACGTCATACGGCACGCACTCGGGACCCATGGACGTCAGCGCTGCCCAGGCACAATGGGCAGGAAAGAGAGATGGTGCCAAGGACAAATCAGGCATCACTTGTTACAATTGCGGCAAGAAGGGGCACTTCAAACGAGACTGCCGCAGCAAGAAAGAGTGGAGACCGGTTCCAGGGAAGGAAGCTGCCACCATCGACCAAAACACGGTCGGAAGAAGAACCCGGTTTCTGGAGGTCGCAGCCGCCAGCTACACGCAGGACGACCTCGAAATCGACATTGACCGAGTCATCGAGCAGGACGATGAACTCACCGACTCGGATCAAGAAGACTTGATGAGCAGCAACCACCAGGAGGGAAATGACACCGCCCATCACGCTTTCATCGAAACGGATGACGAGGGAGAACTGGCTCCCCCGCGGTACATCCGACAAGTCGCTGAGGACTGGGGCATCACCCTGGTTCAGCAAGAGGACGGGCAATGGCGAACCCACGAGGGTGAAGGAGGAGTCAGCCCGAACCTCACCTTCCTACAGCAAAGGGTCCTAAACCAACGGCAAAGGATCGAGGAGTTGACGAGAGAGAAAGAGAAACTCGAGCAGCTTCTCCAAGAAAGAAACGACCAGTACGGACAACTTTGCGCGGAACTCGATTTCGCCAGAGAACGAGTCCAAGAGATCACCGAGGCCAACAACAGGGCCGGGGATCACGTCGAAAAGACATTAAGAGAGGCACAGGCCTTGCAGGACGACATCCGCCAGGCACTTCCGCACACACACCGTGGGATGGACCCACCGAAGAGGCGGAGGAATACGAAAACGGAGTGCGATATCCCGAGCAACTTTTCGACTACGCACAGGACAGAATGCGGCGAAGGAAGAAAACAACAGAACTGGGAAGAATACTGGACTCGACATCAGCAATCGTGCGCCGGACGACAAACCTCCGACCTTGAATGGTGGGGTTTTCCGGGGCGAGAACAACACGGAGGGATTCCAGTTGTTATCAGAAGACCACGAGCGGGGACCCACGAAAAGAAAGTCACATCTACCTGCCCTGGTTCCAGTGCATCGCGCACGAATGTCGGTACCACTTCCAGACAA